>NC_000069.6:12686711-13001711 GCF_000001635.26 Mus musculus
TGTATTTACTTTCCTAATTAAGAATACAATTGATTTATCAATTCTGCATTCCTTGTTTTGTTAATGCCTCCTTGCATTGTGTTTGATAATTTATGATATCATATGTCAACAGTCCGTGTTCTAATCCAATTCAAACTGGTCATATTGCAAATAATAGATTAAACTTGTCTGTGCTAGAAACATATCAATGGACAACATACTATAGCAAACAGTGTTGGTACTATGTTAGAAGCATGTTGTCTAAGACAAAGTATAAATATATATAAGAATAAAATAGAATATTGGCATGTATTGATCAAAAATTATAAAATTTACTATAGATACTGAAGAAAGTCTGTAAGACAAATAAAGCCCAAGATGACAAATGCCGTGTGTGTGTGTGTGTGTGTGTGTGTGTGTGTGTGTGTGTGTTTGAAGACCTGTGAGCTACTGTATGGGGCTGAGAACTGAACCCAGACTCTTTGCAAGAGCACTGTTAATCTTTGAGCCATTTCTCTAGCCCCCCATTAATACATTTTTTAAACAGATAATTTTATTGTCCAAACTTAAACAGTAGTTAGTAACATGGTATTCCAGTTATAATTCCTTTAAAGTACAGAGACAAAAGTAATAATGAGATAATTAATCTACAACAAAAAGTAGAAAATATAGCACATGTACTTTTTTCTTGAATACAGTATTTTCATTACATTTTAAGATTATTTAAAACTTTTGATATTCTTCTATGTGCAGAGTTATTATATATCTAAGGAAAACTATATAATACCTCTCTCTAATGTAAGCAACTAGATCTATTTGCCATATTGTAGATATTACAAAAATCAAAAGGAAGGAAAAAAACTGAGCAACAGTCACTTACACAATGGGCAAGAATCCCAGACCTCAACAAACTGATAACACCTTTAAAAAAAAAAAAAACCTTGTTTTCATGCTAAATACATTATAATAAAAGATTAATATTTTGAAAGCGCTACAAAATGATTTATATATAAGTATGTAGAAGAAATAACAATTCATTTAAGAACAAGAGCAGCGTATTGATAATCTACTTGAAATTACCTTCAGAGACAGAAAGCACTGTGCTGCCATACTAGGAAAAAAGCTGAAACTGAAGAGTGGCTAAGTGTTCTTTCAATTGGAAATTGAGTTCTGAAGGATTACGTTTCAAAATGACCTATATGGTCATTAACATATCAAAGGAAAGGTAGAGAAAACTAAGTAGGGAGGAAGATAAAGAGATGATAGGTAGGTAGATAGGTACATACATAGACAGATAGATAGATGATAGATAGGCAGTTAATAAAACATATAGATGAAAATTGGCTATAAATAGAAATATTATGGTTAGATTGATGGTCAAATATTCCAGATAGTATATTTGGAATTATGAGCACCCTATTTTCAACAATATGAGAAACATGGATGGTGTAACATTCATCATTTCAGGTATATATACACCTATAATTAACTCCATAGGTTACTAGATTTCTACTTGTTTTTCCAAATTGTTTGCTTACAATTTTCAACATTTTAGAATGGTAAGGAAGAACTGTTATGTGGCTAGGTTGTATCTACATGGTTTTGTCACAAATTTTTAGAATTTACACTATTTTCTAAAGTAAAAATTGATCCGTCCAACAGGTCCAATTATTCGAGGGTCTCAGGGGGTTCTTCTCCTAAGAACCAAATGGGGGGAGAGAAAAGACGGACACCAAGTGAGAGGAACAACATGGAACCATTATGAATAGCATCAAGGTGTCACTGTATTAGCAAGGCTCAAGGCTTAAATGCACAAGCAAAAGGGGAAGTACTTTTCAGCAGGAGGGTTGGGGCAGTGGAAATGCACAAGCAAAGGGGGAAGTACAAGCACTTCTCAGCAGGAGCGGTGGGGCAGTGGAAATTTTTCTTTTGGCAGCTACATGGGGAAGCAGGAACTTGGTGGTATCAGGGTGTGGTCAGGATATCTGGCACTGCCTTTGGGCTGGAACATTCTGTGGTTGTTCTCTGAACGGTGTGTTGGTGGCCCGCTTTTGATCCCCATTTCTTCTCAGGGTGGGGGGTAGAGGCCCAATTCAGAGATCAGGACAATTGTGTTGTCTTAATAGCTCCCCCCCAAAAAATAAGTAAGTTACAAATGTATGGGTCCACAGAACTGTAGAGTAGGATAGAAATCTAAAAAACTATCTTGTGATCTTTTTTTAAGGTCACTTAAACAATATCAGGGATAACTCTGGATTTAAATAGAATGACAGTAATCATAAAGGTACTGTCAGCCTGCCTACCAAGTATTTCTGGCACATTTTACTGGCCACTGATAAACATGAAGTAAACAAACTGAGGAAGGGACCATCATTTCTGTCCTCAGTATGTTCACATTTCATTGTAAATTGCAGAAAAATACATTAGAAATAATGACACACTGTTTTAACCATTCTACTTGTATCATAAACATGCTGATTTAACGAATCTTTCTCTAAATTCCACATGTATTTATCACTTCCATACTAAGTACTTCAGGCCAGATGATTCAGTTAATTAAATAGAGTGTGAACAGCCTTTTATTGAAGATAAGTTTAAGTACAAAAAGATGATCAGAATTTCATAAGGGAAAAAATAGCAATGTTGCATGCTGAATAGAACAGAGGTCTGAGGAAAGGGTCCATGGGTGACTCTGACAATGGGTGAAGACAATTTGGAAAGTCATTCACTCTTCTGTGATTTCCTCAGGAAGATGAAAAAAAAAATTCTTAGAATAGAGAAATCTCTATTATAATTATTAATCTTTACCCTTTTCATATTTTTAAAATATTGAAATAGTTTACTATCAAAGAATAGTGACAAAAGAAAAATCTCATATTCTTAAAATCATTGCAATAAACCTTGTAAAGCAGTTACTCTTAAGGCTCCATAAAATTATTTTTAGAAAAGAAAAATATACTATCACTTATATTTGATTATTTTACCATACGACTAATTTTATTCTAAATAATACACATTATATGTATATATGCTTCTGAGTGTATATATATATATATATATATATATATATATATATATATGGATATGTGCTATATATTCTTGGATACATTGTTTATGTGTATATTTTATTTATTAGTATATGTGAATATCTGCATATGTTTCTGTGTGTCTCTGTGTGTGCATGCTTATGTGTCTATGTGTATATCTGTTTAGTTATGGATGTGGTCTTATCTTTTTTTTTTTCTTCATGGTACATAATCTGTCAACTCAAACTCTTATATCATGTTGTAATTGTCCTTTGGCCACTTGTCATGTTTGCTAGCCTAAGTGTTGCATGTCATCCCACATGTCCCTATCTATGAATACTCTAGGTACTAAGTTCTTAGAAAATAAAATCTATAGTAATTTAAATGGTGTATTTAAATTTAATGAGTTTGAACTTAAAAACTGAGCTTTAGTAGCAATTTCTATACACATGCAGATAGTAAAGACGATCCAGATGTTGAAAACAATCTGATAATTTAGTTGTATAAATAAAATGTGGTTTTTGAAGTCAGGATACTACATAAATTTGGGTTTGTGATATATACATGTTGTCTTCTGCATGAATCACTTGCAATAAACTGTTACTTCTTTTGAATCCGATAGAGATATTGCAATGAATCAACTTTTCAATAACAAATATCAAAACATACTTACACAAAGTCCTATAGGACTGGACTACAAAATCCACACTACTCTACACAGGTCCTCCTATCATGTGATGTTTATATGGCCCTTCAATATGTAGAAACTTTTCATTCTCAAGAACATAATCATTAGCTTTAATATAAACTCTATAGAGATCATTATTACAATGGTGCTATCAAGCAGGTAACTTACCATATTTCATAAATTTAAAATAGAATTGGAACCTTGAGATTTTTTATATTTAAAACAATACTTTAAATATATTTTGATGATATTCTCCCTATCCTCTGACTCCATTCAGAACCTCTCCTGATCTCTTACCCACATATTTTTAAGTTATTTCTCAAATTTTTAAACAAAAACTTAGTATACAAAGCCTACCTACCTCCAAACAAGAAAAATAAAATCATATGCAAAAAGAAAAATAAACAGAATACCACACCAATCTGTAACCTAAGAAAATAACACAAAACGATTGAGGAGTCTGTTAAACGTTGGTCAACTACTCATGAACATGTGGACTGCTCTGGAGTGGTTGATATACCTAGTGCCACAACATCGGAGAAAATTTAAGTTTCTGTCTCTCCCAACAGGTATAGATGGCCAGTCAGTTCTTAATCTCTACCTTAAAGGCTAGGTTTTCATTCATTTATTTATCTCTTCACTCATTGCTTTTGTATATATAACAAAATAAAATAAAAAATAACACAAAACTATTGCACCAATGTTGGGCAAGACAACAGAAGGAAAAGAGCACAAGAGAAGTCACAGGACTCAAAGATCATTCATTCCAACACTGAAGAATCCCTTTGAAAGCCCCAATCCTTAAGACAAAATATAAGCATAGAGGATCTGAGGCAGGCCTGGGATGAGGATTGTTCTAAGGCTTTGTCTAAATTCGGCTCACAAAATTTGCATGTCCAGATGCTGAGGGTCCGTGTCCTCAATTAATTTTTGATTAATTAATAAAGCCCCTGTGGCCAATGGTTGGGTAGGGTAAATAAGTGAGGACTTTTAGGATTCCTAGGCAAAAAACATGGGGAGTTGGAGGGGGGGAGAAAGAAGGATTCCAACATGTGAGAATGTGGAGAAAGAAGCATTCCACTATGAGAGCACTGTAGGATGGACCACACCATGAAGGGAAAGGAGAGAGATCAAAATTAAGAGTCCCAAGGGAATTAAGAATTATACAGCCCCAGGGGACATTGCCCTGCTTGGTTCTGGGCTAGCAAATGAACTATTGGTTTAAAAAGTGTTAACTAAGGAATTTGCTATGAGGAGGTTTGGAAGTGCATAGCCATTGAGCTACTCAAGGCACATGAAAATTAAGCTGTGTTTTTCATTCACATATCCAGAGAACTCTGGAGGTTGGTTAGAAACATGATCACCCACCAAGTACTTAATGTATTAACTGTTCACCTCTATAGACCTGTGCAGGCACTGTGCTTGCATCCTCAGTCTCTGAATTCATATATTGCTTTAGAGAGCCTTGTTTTCTAGGTCTCCATCCCATCTATCTCGTAAACTATGTCTTCTTCCTTTACATCAGGGTTCCCTGAGCTCTGATTTGATTGAGGCATCACGTTTCGGATTGAGTTTTTCAGTGTCTCTCATACTCGTGTTTTTTTTTTGTTTTTGTTTTTGTTTTCTGTTGTTTTTGTTGTTGTTTTGTTTTGTTTTTTTTCCAATTTTTTATTAGGTATTTGCTTCATTTACATTTCAAATGCTATCCCGAAAGTCCCCTACACCCTCTATCTCACAGTCTTTAGAATGTCTGTCAGTAGCTCTCTGTACTTGTTCCCAGCTGCTGCAGAAGAAGCTTCTCTGATGATGGCTGAACATGGCATTGAACTATGAACATAGCAGAGCAGCATATCATTAGACGTTCTGTTATTGCTACATTTTCATTTTAGAAAAGTGATGGTTGGTTTTATCCTAGGTTCATGGGCTATCTTGCCTCTTGCTCTTGGTCACACAAGCAGTGGTAAATATAGAGTCCATCTTGTGAAATGGACCTTTAATCCAATTAGATATTGGTTGGTAGCTCCACAAGTTTTGTGCCACCATTTTCCTAGAATGTCTTGCAGGAAGGAAACCCTTGTACATCAAATGGTTTGTAGCTGGCTTGGTGTTTATATTTCTCCTTTGGTCTTATGCAAAGTATGTTCTTATACCAACCATGCTAGCACTTAGGGTAACAGCTTTAATAGTCTTACACAGTTGTAAAGCTTATGAATAGTCACCCAAACAATAATAATATCAGAAAGATATCCTCAATGGAACAGTCCTGGCACTTTTATCTTGGATGTACCCAGTATCTGAGTAGTTAGACATATAATGCAGTTAACTGCAAGGAACTCATGCCAAATACTATATCCTTACACAATAGCCTGTAACTGGGGAGGTCATGGGTCCTGGAGGAGAGCTTACAACTACCGCATTTTAAAGTAATATAGTTTTGAACTGACTTTTAAGTATTCACCCTTCTTCTTCTTCCTCTTCTTCGTCTTCTTCTTCTTCTTCTTCTTCTTCTTCTTCTTCTTCCTTCTTCTTTCTTCTTCTTCTTTCTTCTTCTTTCTTCTTCTTCTTCTTCCTCTTCTTCCTCTTCTTCCTCTTCTTCCTCTTTCTTCTTCCTCTTCTTCCTCTTCTTCCTCTTCTTCCTCTTCCGCTTCTTCCTCTTCTTCGTCTTCTTCTTCTTCTTCTTCTTCTTCTTCTTCTTCTTCTTCTTCTTCTTCTTCTTCTTCTTCTTTTTGTTTTGTTTTTCAAGACAGGGTTTCTCTGTGTAGTCCTGGCTGTCCTGGAACTTATGCTGTAGACCAGGCTGGCTTCGAAGTTAGAAATCCGCCTGCCTCTGCCTCCCAAGTTCTGGGATTAAAGGCATGCACCACCATGCCCAGCTCTAAGTATTCATTCTTGTATTCATAGATAAGTGCAACTCGCATACTTCATGAAATAAAATTTTCCTTTCAGCAATGGAGGTTATCATAGAAATCTACAGATCGTCAAAATACAGAAAGTAAATAACTCTGAGGTGTACTACCACATTGGAATACTTGCACTGCAATCCCCACAAGAAACTTAGGTCAGGAAAAGGAGATAGAAAGTTGTAAGAGCCCAAGGACAACTGTTCTGAGATAATATTGTCTAAATAGAACTGGGTAGCTGTACCCACATACCCAATAGTTTTTGGACAGATGAACAAAGCCTGTTTCCTTTTGCATGCTGCCTTTCTTGTTTCCTGACCTTTAAGTACATTAATGAACTCATCAACACACATATATAAAAACTAGAATTTATATCTGCATATGAGGGGAGAATGTAGGCTATGTGTTTCCAAACCTGGTTTGCTCCTCTTAATGTAAATTTCAAATTCCATCAATTTTAATGATACTTTTATAACTTTTTAAAAAAGTGTTAGCATATTTAGTTATGGATCATGATTTTCCAGTGAAAAACCTTATCATTGATGTTTATTACTTACTTTAGATTTGGCCATACTTTTAAAAAAGGAAATTGATCCAGCTGTTCAGTTGTATATCATGACTTCATCCTGGAATATAAGATATCCAAGTCTGACTTATAATTGCCATTCACCTGTGCTGTTATACAATATGTATCCACAGGCCAGAAATCAATTCATTCTTAACAAGCAGATTTGTTAGTTACACTAAGTAAGTGAATTACAATTGCATGATTTTAATGGATTAGAATTAATATACAAATATTTTAAAATTTTGAAATTTTGATTCAATATCTCTTATTATTCTGCTGCCAATCTCCACCACAAAATTGTGATACACTAATACTATTGTCTACCTTGGAAAACCTATAGAAAGAAAATCTTACCACTTAAGAATAGATTCCATTTCTTACTATACCATTTTTGAATATGTGTTCTGTACTCCGTGAGGTGCTATTTTCCTTATTGATTCATTCTATAACTTGTTCAATTCCTTCTAACACTCTAGCCATAGCTCACTACCATGTGTTTTATAGAAGTTTAGTATGCCTCCTGACCATTTCCTAAGGTGGGGGGGGGCGGGGAAGAGGGATGCTGAATACTACCTTAGATTAACTTGCTTCCGAAGTTTAAAATTATCAAGGTGAATATTAAGACTTGTGGAAATAGCTTCAAAAGGAATTGGTATATATGTGATTGCCAGGAAGACAGATGAGCTGGTGGAAGATCCATAGATGCAAGGAATGAGACACCAAATCCAGAGGTGTGTGGGAGTACTTGGCAATAAGAAGAAAACCAGTATGCTATTGAAACTTTTGATGATGAACAACATACTTCATTCAAAGAGGTTTTTCTTCCAGCTGAGAATCAAGGGACTTACATCAGAAGGAATTTGCCAGTGTGAGGTTGCATGTGATAAATGTCACAGGAACAAAAGGGTGATTCCTGAAAGGTCAGGTATCCAAGGTCAGTGATTCTGAAACTCTTGAATACAGTAGTGGAATATTAAGAATCTGCTAGAATATAGACACTGTACATCACTCAAGTAATGGATGCAAAAGATGCTTTACAGTGAATTTACTATAAAAAATAACATTGTAATATTTATGATGACCTACAAAGCTTATATGGAGTACCACTGCTCTGGGGTGCTTCAGGGAAGAGAAAAGCTGAGTGATAGAAGAGGATATTCAGGAGAGAGAACTGGATGGAATAATTCAACCTGAGAGAGCCTCAGAATGTACTACTAGTGCTTCCCCTGATTATTATTATTATTTGTGTTCCTCTGATTTCTGCTCCTGATACTAACTTCATTTTCATTTTGCACAAATGAAAAGGTTCAATTTATTCTATATGTTATACATTTTCATTAACTATCCATTCATACGTTGTTTTACTTATAAGCTACTTTAATTTTTGAGCTTTTTTGAATATTGCAGCAATGAACATGTATAGGCAAGTATACAGAAGTGTACAATTACTCTGTGCATGTTCTGGAATGGCATATCTGGGTCATGAGGAAATTCTACTTGTGTTTTTTTAAGAGATAATCACAAGTTGGATACAGCTGCTATCTGAGCTGGTCAGCCTAGGAGAGACAGCAGGACTAGACCCACCCACCATCCCACCTGGATCTGATTGGGACACAATACACAGAGTTGGATGCACCTGGAACATGGCCTGAAGAATGGGTCTGCATAAGGCACAGCCAACAGAATGGGGATAACCTGATCTCCATTATCTGGCTCACACCTCACCCCACCTTCCCTGCTGCCACCACGCTTATCCATTTAACACCAGTGAAAAACAGATGTCTTTTAGATAGCTTAGGAAACACCATCAATAAGACTCAGAGTAATATGGAACCACCAGAGCCCAGCTATCCTGCTACAATAATCTCTGGATTTCCTAATGAAAAGGAAACACAAGAAGAATATCTTAAATCCAAACTTATAAATATGATAAAGGCCATTAAAGAGGACATGAATAAATCCCATAAGAAAATACAGGAAAATCCACTCAAACATTTAGAGGCATTAAAAGAGGATGCAAATAAAGATAAAGAAATACTGGAAAATATAATCAAACAGGTGAAGGATATCGAAAGTTCAAGAAATGGAAAGGGAAATGGAAGCAATAAAGAAAACACACACTGAGGTGATACTAGAGATGGAAAACCTAAGAAAAATATCAGGAACTACAGACTTACGCATCAACAACAGAATACAGAAAATGGAAGAGAGAATCTCAGCTATAGAAGAAATGATAGGAAAAAAAATCAATATAATCAGTCAATGAAAATGAAAATCTAAAAGTCCATGACAAAAAACATCTTTGAAAATATCAAAACTAAAAATAATAGGAATAGAAGACGATTCTCAGCTCAGAAAATATTTTCAACAAAATCATAGAAGAAAATTTCCCTAAATTAAAGGAAGAAAGGACTCCAACGGTACAAGAATCTTACAGAAAACAAAACAGATTGGACCAGAAAAAGTAAATCCTCCTACCTCATAATAATCACAACACTAAACATAGATAAGAAAGAAAGAATTGCGGGGGACTGGGTCGGGGGGGTGGAGGGGGAAGGCCAAGCAACATATAAAGGCAGATCTATCAGTAAAAGACAGAGAGGCAGTACCTAAATTAACAAAATTAGTAATGAAAAAGGAAACATAACAGCATACATTGAGGATATTCAAAGAAGCATTAGGTCTTACCTCAAAAGTCTATACTCCACAAAATTGGAAAATCTAAATGAAATGGATAATTTTCTTGATACATACCAATTACGAAAGCTAAATCAAGGTTGGGGAAACCATCTGAATAATTCTATCAACCATAGGAAATATAATCAAGTCAATAAAATTCTCCCAACCCTCCCCCCCAGTCCTTGACAAGATGGGTTTTTATGCAGAATTCTACAAGACATTCGAAGAGTAGCTAATGCCAATTCTTTTCACACTCTTCCATGCAATAGAAACAAAAGGAACTCTGCCAATCTCCTTTTATGAGGCCATAGATACACAAAG
Source organism: Mus musculus (assembly GCF_000001635.26). Taxonomy (NCBI): domain Eukaryota; kingdom Metazoa; phylum Chordata; class Mammalia; order Rodentia; family Muridae; genus Mus; species Mus musculus. Next base: position 12,696,873 of record NC_000069.6, read on the forward strand.
ACTCAACAAAGAAAGAGAAGTGAAAATACTCAATAAAATATTTGCAAACAGAATTCAGGAATCTACCAAAGACACCATCTGCCATAATCATGTAGGCTTCCTTCCAGGGATGCAGAAGTTGTTCAATATATGAAAAACCATTAATATAATCCACCATATAAACAAACGGAAAGAAAATGCATACATACACACACACAAACACACACACACTCTTTCTTTCTCTCTCTCTGTCTCTCTCTGTCTCTTACTCTCTCTCTCTCTCTCTCTCTCTCATACACACACACACACACACACACACACACACAAGATCTTCTTAGTACATTCTGAAGAAACATTTGGGAGGCAGAGACAGGCAGATTTCTGAGTTCAAGGTCAGCCTGGTCTACAGAGTGAGTTCCAGTACAACCAGGGCTAAACAGAGAAAACCTGACTCAGAAAAACAAACAATCAATCAATCAATCAAACAAAACAAAACAAAACAAAACAAAAACTCAACACCTCTTCATGATAAGTATTGAAGAGAGTAGGAATATAAGAAGCATATTTAAATATAATAATGGCAATACACAGGAAACCAACATCAAATTCAAAGGAGAGAAATGTAAAGCTTTTCCACTAAAATTGGAGACAAGACTGTGACTCTCCCCATATCCCTTCAATATAGTACTTCTAGTTCTGTCTAGAGCAATAAGACAATTAAGGGAGATTAAGGGGATACAAATTGAAAAGGAGGATGTCTCAGGATCACTATTCATGGATGATGTCATAGTATATGTAAGTGACCCCCCAAAATTCTAGTAGAAACCTCCAACAGCTGATAAACATCTTCAGCAAAGTGATTGGATGTAAAATTGATTCAAAGTAATCAATAGATCTCTTCCACACAGGTAATAAACAGGTCCAGAAAGAAGGCAGAGAAACAGAATCTTTCATAACAGCAAGAAATAACATAATATACTTTGGCATTAACTGTAACCAAGCAAGTGAAAGAACTGTATAAGAAAATCAAGTGCTTGAAGAAAGAAACTTAGGAAGATATCAGAAGATGGGAAGATGTCCCATGCTCCTGGATAGGTAAGAATAACATTAAAAATTGCCATCTTACCAAAAGTAATCTATAAACTCAGTGCACATCAACATTTCAACAGAATTCCTCACAGGTCTTGCAAAACCAATTCTCAACTTCATTTGGAAAGACAAAAATGCCAGGATAGGTAAAATGATCCTAAACAATAAAAGAACTTCTGGAGGTAACACCATCGCTGGACTAAAACTGTACTACAGACCAATAGTACAAAAGTAACTGTTATTAATAAAATAGCAAAAACAAAACAAAACAAAACAGACAGGTAGATCATTGGAATCAAATAAAAGAGCCAGAAATAAACCCACATACACATGGAAACTTGATTTCTGACAAAGAAGCAAAAACCATACAAAGAAACAGGTAGAGAATCTTCAACAAATGATGCTGGTGTAACAGGATGCCAGCATGTAGAAGAATACAAATAGGTCCATATTTATCATTCTGTAGAAAACTCAAGTCTGAATAAATCAAAGATGCCAATGTAAAAACAGACAGATTATAATTAGTAGAATTAGTAGAATGGGAAACAACCTTGAACTCCTTGCCACAGGAGGATATTTCCTGAATGGAACTTCAATGACTCAGGCACTAAGGTTAAAATTAATAATTGGTACTGCATAAAATGGAAAGGCTTTTGTAAGTAAATTGACACCGTCCATAGGACAAAACAGCAGCTTGCAAATTGGGAAAAGGTCTTCACTAACCCTTTATTTGACAGAGGGCTTATATCCAAAATATATAAAGATCTCAAGAAGTTAAATGCCAAAAAAAAATTTATATAACTCAATCAAATAATGGGGTACAGAACTAAACAGAATTTTTAACAGAAGAATCTAAAATGGCTGAGAAACACTGAAAGAAATGTTAAATATACTTGGACATCAGGGAAATACAAATCAAAATGACCCTGAGATTGCCCCTCCCTTCAATCAAAATGGCAAAGATCAAAAACTTAAGTGACAGCACATGTTAGTGAGGATATGATAAAAGGGGAACACTCCTTTATTGGGTGGGATTGCAAACTTGTAAAGCCACTCTGGAAATCCATCTGGCAGTTTCTCAGAAAATTAGAAATAGTTCTACCTGAATACCCAGCTATAGTACTGTTGGCCTTATATCATATGCTCCATTATATTCATAGAAGCTTTATGCAAATAGTCAACAGCTGGAAACAACCCAGGTGTCCCTCAGCTGAAGAGTGGACACAGAAATGTGATTCATTTACACAATGGAATATTATTCAGCTAATAAAATAAAGACATTATAGATTTTTTTTTTCAGGCAAATGGATGGAACTAGAAAATATCCTGAGGGAGTAACCCAGTCCCAAAATAACATGCATATTATGACTCATGAATAATTGGATATTTGCCAAAAGTTCTGGATATCCATGATACACCCCATAGATTCAAAGAAGTTAAACAAGCAGGAAGGCCCAATTGAGGATTCTTGAATCTCACTTAGAAGGAGGAACATAATAATCATGGGAGAGTGGAGGACTAGGATCAGGCATGGGGAGAAAGAGCTGAGCATCCCAGAGGGCCAGGAAAATTAATGAAAATAAGCAGCTGCTGGATTTCAGAGTTCAGGGATGGGGAGAGTTTCTAGAAATTCTGAGACCTGGGATGAGGGAGGTATGCAAATGACCTTAGCAGAAATTTCCAACAGTTGGGATATGGCATCTGAAGGGACCATCTCCAGTAACCAGACAAGACCTCCAGTGGAGGGATGGGGACACCCACCCACCTACAAAACTTTTGACCCAAAAATTGTTCCTGTCTAAAATAAATGAAAGGATAAGATGGAGCAGAGAGTGAAGGAATGGCTGACTAGTAACCAGCCCATTTTTGAGAACAATCCCATGAACCAGTACCAATCTGTCACACTATACACTATTACTGATGCTAAGTTTTATTTTAAGACAAGAACCTAGCATAGCAGTCCACTGAGATGCCTTATGCAGCAGCTGACTGAAGCAGATGCAGACACTCACAAACAGCCATTAGATAGAGGTCAGGGATCCCTGTGGAAGAATTATGGGAAGGATTGAAGGCCCTTAAAAGATGGGCCATAGGAAGAACAACAATGTCAACTAAACTGGACCTTTGGGAGCTCCTAGAGACTGAGTCCCCAACTGAAGAGCATGCACAGGCTGGTGCAAGATCTACTACTATAGTGCCACCTTATCTTGCCTCAGTGGGAGAGGATACACCTAATCCTGAAGAAAATTGATGCACCAGGATGGAGGATTATAGGGGAAGGCATGCTGGAAAGTCTGCCCCATCAGAGGTGAAGGGGAAGGGGAAAGCAGAGGGGGAGTGGGAGGAACTCTGTGAGGGGGAATTGGAAGAGCAACACTTAGGATATAAATAAATAAATATATAATAAGAGATTATCACAATGATTGACATGGTTAGTACAGCAGTTTATGCTTCTGTTGACGGTCTATTAGGGCTTATTATTCTGGTCATCAACAAAATGTTTTCAAAATGTCCTTCATAATTATGTCAAGAACTAACACAACTGAATAATAAAATGGTTGTGCTGGTAGAGATTTGTTTAAATAGATATGACGAGTTTTCAGTTTTCTTTTTTTTTTTAAGATTTATTTATTTATTATTATATGTAAGTACACTGTAGCTGTCATCAGACACACCAGAAGAGGGAGTCAGATCTCAGATCTCGTTACGGATGGTTGTGAGCCACCATGTGGTTGCCGGGATTTGAACTCAGGACCTTCAGAAGAGCAGTCGGGTGCTCTTACCTGTTGAGCCATCTCACCAGCCCGAGTTTTCAGTTTTCTATAATATCCAAACTTTACAAAACACTGTGTCTTAATTCTGAATTGTCCACAGCAGATGTTAGTTTTCAAGGATTATTCTGCTAACTTCAGAAGATGCAGGAGGCACTGGGGCTGTTTCCTAGGGAATGGTACCCCTGGTGTCCCCTTGCCTGTTCTCTTGCTTGCTTCCAGTTGTCGTCTGGAGCAGATGACAACTCACGCTGCTTCTGTTCCTGCTGCCATTATGTTCTACCAGAGTGGATGGAGTCAGGGACCTGCACACTGAAACCTCTCAAACAAGAAGCCATGCGTTTTCCAAATAGAGACACAGTGCAAACTAACATAAAAAAGCATCCAACACTAGACGTTTCAAACTTCCTTTACTGTATTTGATAGAGGGGAATTATTTTCCAAAAGTTAACACTGTTTTCAGAAGGAAAAGGTGAAGGCTACCTGTAATACTTCCCTTTAATATAAGATTATTTCCTATGTTTTAAAAAGAACCCAAATGTGGATGGTTTAGTCCTACCTAGAAGGGGGAACTAAATAATCACAAGCAGTAGAGGGAGGGAGGGGCCTGGGAGGGAGAGAGGAGGGGTCAGGATCAGGTAGGAGAGGAGACTGGAAAGAAATACAGAGGGTCAGAAAATTGAATAGAGGTGTGCAGCAGTGGAGAATGGAAAGCTGGGGATAGCCACTAGAAAGTCCCAGATGCCAGGGTAGCAAGAGGTTCCCAAGACCCAATAGGGATGACATTAGTTGAAAAACCCAACAAAGGGGAGAGAGAACCTGTAGAGACCATATCCAGTGGCACGGCCTCCAATTAACGGATGGGACCACACACCCATCTCAATATATTAAGCCAGACTTGCTCCTGTCAAAGGAAATTCGGGGACAAAGTGTGGAGCAGAGACTGAGGGAAAGGTCATCCAGAGACTGCCCCACCTGGGTACCCATCGCATATGCAGCCACCAAACCCAGAAGCCAAGAAGCTCTTGATGACAGAAACCCGTTATAGCTGTCCTGTGAGAAGCTCTGCCAGAGCTTAACCAATACAGATGTGAATGCTCACCGAAAACCATCTGACTAAGCACAGGGGTTGGAATGGAGCAATTATGGGAAGAAATGAAGGCGCTGAAGGAGTTTACAACCCCATAGGAAGAACAACAATATCAACCAACCAGAAGCCCCAGAGCTCTCAGGGACTAAACCACCAACCAAGGAGTATATATGAAGGGACCCATGGCTCCAGCTGTATACGTAGCAGAGGATTGCCTTATCTGGCATCAGTGGGAGGGGAGACCCTTGGCTCTATAGGTACTGAATGCCCCAGCATAGGGAAATGCATGGAAGTGAGTGGGTGGGTAGGAGAGCACCCTCCTAGATGCAAGTGGAGGTGGGATGGGATAGAGGATTTGGGGAGGGGAGACAGAGAAGGGGGATAACATTTGAAATGTAAATAAATAAAATAACCAATTAACAAAAAAGGAACCCTAAATCCATAAGAAGAGTAAGTATTAAACATTTTGTTACATGAACAATGCACTGATCATGCTAAACTAAAATTTAATTACCTAATATAATTAAAAGAATTTATTAATGTGTTTGAATTGTAGTTTTGCAATTAGTGGCAAATCAGATACTTAATGATTAATTACATGATGATATTAACTTCATTTGTCAATGAATATTCTTTTTAAAAATAATCTATAAATATTGCAATAGCAGTCTAGTCTGTAATGAGAAAATAACTCTTTAAAAAACAGCATCCATATACAGGTGTGAAATTAAATCATTTGTTGAGACACTAATAGGGAATAACCTATCATAGACTAGGTTAATATCTATAACATATGGTTCTTGCTTATAGTCGATTTACACAGATAACAAATTAGGTGATAGAGTGACTCATGTCTGAACAAATGCAGTCCACTTTGTGTTATATCTATCTTTCATGTGTTACCTGTGAATTACCATGGAGAAGAGGGTAAGCACTGAACCTAGAAGAAACCATTGAGCTTAAGAACACAAGAATAAGTTGAGCTTAATTGAGTGTTGGTAGCCTCTGCCACAAGTCTTGCCCCCCCCTCATCAAATACCATTCTTCATTTCAAATATACAAGATGTTATCAAATATCAGAAAAAGATAGTTTCATATCAAAACTGCATTAGAAGTTCCCTTGAATTATTCTGTTCTCCTCGGGTAGCCATGGGCTCATCTCTTGCACAATAGTAGTATGTGTTTTAACTAGAACTCATTGTTATTTGGTATCAACAATATTTATTTTTTTCATAAACTCTTTTACTGCCTTTCAGAGAGCTGGTCAGTTTTCTTTGATGGCAACAGAATGACTCTTATATACCATAGTTATTTAAGTGAGTTTAAAAAAAATAAACTCATACATCATTTGAAATACAAGTCTCTTTATAGCTAAAGAGTATTTGATCTGTTATTTCCTCATGCATGTGTGAACACGCATGTGTCAATATGTACATTGTCATGAGTATTAAATGTACTTCAATTCTCTGCATCTTATCCTTGAATTTATATATCTGATTTCTTTTTCTCTATTTAAAAAGCAAACACTTTTTTTCCCCTCAGGGTTCATAGGCAGCAACATTCATGTTCTTTTCTCTTCTGGATTAATTTTCCTTCCAGTTATACTGATATGACTGTCTCTGAAAGTTTCTCTTTGACAGTAGATTCATTGTTGCTAATTGCTACTTAAGCTTGATTCTGTCCAATCTAGGGTCTCTGCATTATTCTCCCTCTATATTACTGAAGCTAACAATATCCTTTCAAGAAAACTCAGTGCAACATGGATCACTGAATTTATGCAGAACATTTTATTTCTGCTTGATGACACTGACATTCTGCAAGATTCCAGTGACCTGTATGAATTCTCTAGAGTAGTCTGTGTGAATGAAGAAATGGCTGTTCATTCAAGTGCCCCAATTAAAAAAACAACCAAACCAAAACAAACCAAACCAAACCAAACCAAAACAAAACAAAACAAAACAAAACAAAACAAAACAAAACAAAACAAAACAAAACAAAACAAAGCCTTGTCTCCTTAAGTACCTATACACAAAATTTTGGTAGTAGTGAAGTTTTCTTATCAATGCACTTCCATTACAGCCCTGGAAACTATCAAATTAACCCATCTTCCTGCCATATTAGAAAGTGTGCTAAACTCTGGACTACATTCCTTGGTAAATGTAAAAATTGCTTTTCCTCATAATTAAACAAAGAAATACAGTAAAGTTTTCAATATGTGTTTACATTCCAGTACTCTCCACCTTATTATACAGCTCCCATTTTTATTGCAGTTATCTATTGCTCCCAGAATAGCTTTTCTGGTTTTTGTTTGTTTGTTTGTTTTTTGTTTGTTTGTTTGTTTTGTTTTGTTTTTTGGTTGTTGTTGTTGTTATTTCTTCTGCAATATTCTGCAATAGATACTACTTCTCTATATCTCTACATTTTTCTTGTCTTCTTGTATGTTTCCTCAATAAAAGTACCCAAATCCTTAAGAAAAATTGCCATATTTTATTTGTTCCTTCATTCTTAGTATGTTCTGAAGTACACCAATTACATGCAATAATGATATATAAAGGGTTGTATCAAAGTACAATTTAGACGGTAACTACTGTTTACCCTCATCAGTCACTCAAGTCATCCATGGTGTATCTCAGCATCTTTTACAATCATCATCACCCTGTGCTATACACATGCTTTCCCAGTTCAGAGGGAGTGAACAGGTATCTCTGAATTTTAGGGATATTTGGAAGTATATATTACAACTTGTGGCAGAGGATGACCTTGGTCATATATAATTAACTCCTACTCTATTAAGGTCTCCACAGTACAATCTGCCAATAGCATCGGAAATAACTTTATTTTTACTTCATTTTGTTTCTGTTGAAGAAATCTTCCAATACTTGAAAAGAACAACTTAGTCTTTCTTTTCTCTCTTCTTTCCAAAAAAATGTTATCGTTATACTTTAGAAACTAATGAGCATGTGAAATATATCAGTGTGGATAATAAAAAGACCTCAGAACTGACTAAACATTTCTTAGAGATGTACAATGCTAGAGAATCATGCCAGAGGATGAGGGTGTCATGGAGACTGTAGGAAGCCAACTCTAAGATGGTGCCGGTTTCCGGTGTGCCTTTGTGGTAAACAACACCACTGTGCAGGACTAGCCTGAATCTGGCGCCAACCCCTCCTGAGCAGGTCCATGCAAATTAGGTGCTGGCAGACTGACCAATACCAGGGGGCCACGGAGCCTTCTCCGCTTTGGTGCATATAAGCAGTCCACCCTGGGTCCCCAGGGTCCCCGTAGCATCATCAAGGCATTCCTGCAATAAAGACTGTTAAGAAGAATCCTACCGTGTTGTGTCTTTCTTGCCAGCCAAGGTGGGCATGACAGGAGACTTTTTGTGCAACTCCTGACTCCTCCCTTACCATCCAAACTCATTACCCAGGAGAGAACCTGATTATAATACATCAACTCTTGAGTTCACACTTTAGCACTCTCCATACACACAGAAAACTAAACACAAAACTCAAAGTCAAACACAAATTCGATTTAGATAAGTTGAAACTTGATTAAGAAATTAGTAAATTTGGTAAATATACATTGCAGCTTGGATATAAACCACCCCCACAATACCCATGCATTAAAGACTTGGCTTCCAGTTACAGGTTAGGTGATAGAGGATGACCTATTAGGAGGCAAAACTACTGTAAGAATTTTATGTCATAGTGAATGCACACATGAAATGATAATGAAATTAAGCTTTTTTCTTTCTTTTTCTTCCGATTTCTGGTTATCTCGAGATGTATAGGGCTTCTCCATCATAGGTTTATGTCATGGTGTTCTGGGTTACACTATCTCGGAAACATTAAAACTAGCCAAGGAAACTTTTGAAACCAGTAACAAAAATCAACCTTTCTTCCATTTAGGTTATCTCTTTGTCTTAGCACAGAAAGTTTATCAGTGGTAGATCAAAGGTGGCTTTACTTCATTTAGTTGACTAGTGAATAAAATTTTACTTTATTCCAAGTAATTCATTTTGTATGTGTGTATTTAAGATTGTAAAAATGGGACAGAATTATTATATAAAAGGTTCATGATTTTTAGTATTAAACTTTTAATTCAATTTGATTTAAATATGTATTCCCACCCACTTCCAAAATATCACATAGAGAGAACTCTGTAAAGTTTCCTGTCTAAATTTTCCCATTGGGTATTGTTTGGCAACGCTGAGGTATAGTAGTGTAAGGAAGTTATTTACACTTCTGCAACCCATCAATGTTAGATTTCTCCTGTTTCATTTGAGGTCATTCATGCATATAATATGTGTGTACATAAATTATGGTATACACACACACATACACACACACATATTCACACACACACACACATACACACACACATATTCTCACACACGCATGCACACACACACATGCACACACACACACATACACATACACACACACATACACACACAAACATACACACACACACATGCACACACACACACACACACACACATGCACACACACACATTCACATGTTTAGATTCATATGGCCACTACCACAGTGAAAACAACTCTTAGTTATAAGGATTACTTGCATGTCCTTGCCAACTGTATTAATTTCCAGACAACTTTCTCGTTTTTAATTCAGAGCAAAAACCAATAGTGTTTCTTTCTTCTTCGACTTGGAATTTAAAGAATGTTATAGAAATGGACTGTTATAGAAATGACTGTATGTGCTGCTTAGTTACTGCTTTTCCATCCCGTGTAACTCCTTAGAGACTCATCTCAGCCGCAGAGAACTTTTCTTTCATAGTACTGGTATGAGCATGCCAGACTCCTTAACTAAACTAAAGTAAATCAAATGATATTCTCATTTTTACCAGATATGCTTAATACAAAATGAGCGAAGTAAACCACAGCAAGTTTACTCTGGACATACATTTTTATTCTTTCCTGGACTAGTGCCTGAGTATTTATGTATACATCCTTTTAAATGCCCAGAAAATATTTTATACCAACTTTTTAGTTATGTTTTTGTTGCATTAAAATTGGTATTTGCAAAATGAGAATGTTTAAAATTTGAGGAGGTTGAATTAATCAATTAATTGATTTATTACCAGTCCAATAGTAGTAATTCATTTAGTATCATTAAAACACTTTGCTGACCTTAGATGCTTAAATGTTTTCTATTTGTAAAAGTTTTATACGGTCTAAAGTATAAGCATTTGGGTTAATTCCTATAGTGAATGGTGGTGTAATTTAACTTTATATTTATGCTTGTTAATGCTGAAGCAACATTTATTGCCTTTTCTTGGCTGCATTTCTCAAACTTGCAAAGCAGTCAAGTGATCATAATTGGGTTTATACTACTGAATTACTCTCTTCTCAATCTCTGTTTTCCTCATCTTGACTTTAGTTTCATAGAAGCCTTAGCATTAGCAAGTGTGATTCTTGTCACTGTCCTCATATTTTTCATGACTATTTTAGATATTTTGTGGCCTATGACTTTACACATGGATTATACAATAAGCTTATCTAAGCTTATCTGTATTTACACAAAGCATATGAGTTAATTGGCAGGAATCCCATTAAGAGTCTAACTCAGTGAGTGACATAGTTATTATGGGGAAACTTCAATTAAATGATAAGATGCATTTTTTTCATTTATAAAGAACATACCATATTTTTATTACTTTCATGAGCATTTTATAGGTTTTTGCTTTCAATAATGTTCTATAAATATTTTAAAGTCATTAAACATTTTTGTTTATTTTGAGACACTAGTAAATATATATGATCTAAGATTATTAATTTGCTCTTAATTTTAAAATATAATTATTGTTAATGGATTTTATAGCCTTTCGAAACAAAAATTATTAGTTCTAGAAGTGTTTGTTGGGGAACTGAATTACAGTATTGACTATCATGTCTTTTTTCAAAACAGACATGGGTATTGTTTCTTTTCTTTCTTTCGTTCTTTCTTTACTTTTTTATTAGGTATTTTCCTCATTTACATTTCCAATGCTATCCCAAAAGTCCCTCATACCCTCTCCCCCACTCCCCTGCCCAACCACTCCCACTTCTTGGCCCTGGTGTTCCCCTGTACTGAGGCATATAAAGTTTGCACGACCAATGGGCCTCTCTTTCCACTGATGGCCGGCTAGGCCATCTTCTGATACATATGGAGCTAGAGACACAAGCTCAGGGGTACTGGTTAGTTCATATTGTTTTTCCACTGATAGGGTTGCAGATCTCTTTAGCTCCTTGGATACTTTCTCTAGCTCCTCCATTGGGGGCCCTGTGATCCATCCAATAGTTGACTGTGAGCATCCACATCTGTGTTTGCTAGGCCCCAACATAGTCTCACAAGAGACCTCTATATCACGGTCATTTCAGTAAAATCTTGCATGTATGCAATGGTGTCTGCGTTTGGAGGCTGATTATGGGATGGATCCCTGGATATGGTAGGTTCTAGATTGTCCATCCTTTTGTCTCAGCTCCAAACTTTGTCTCTGTAATTCCTTCCATGGATGTTTTGTCCCCAATTCTAAGAAGGGGCAAATTGTTCACAATTTGGTCTTCATTCTTCTTGAGTTTCATGTGCTTTGTATCTTGTATCTTGGGTATTCTATGTTTCTGGGCTAATATCCACTTATCAGTGAGTACATATCATGTGAGTTTTTTTGTCATTGGGTCACCTCACTCAGGATGATGCCCTCCAGGTTCATCCATTTGCCTAGAAATTTCATAAATTCATTCTTTTTAATAGCTGAATAGTATTATAGCTTCATTGTATAAATGTACCACATTTTCTGTATCCATTGCTCTGTTGAGTGGCATCTGGGTTCTTTCCAGCTTCTGGCTATTATAAATAAGGCTGATATGATCATAGTGGAGCATGTGTCTTTCTTACCAGTTGAAACATCTTCTGGATATATGCCCAAGAGAGGTATTGCGGGATCCTCCGGTAGTACTATGTCCAATTTTCTGAGGAACCACCAGACTGATTTCCAGAGTGGTTGTACAAGCTTGCATTCCCACCAGCAATGGAGGAGGGATCCTCTTTCTCCACATTCTTGCCAGCATCTGCTGTCACCTGAATTTTTGATCTCAGCCATTCTGGCTGGTGTGAGATGGAATCTCAGGGCTGTTTTGATTTGCATTTCCCCGATGATTAAGGATGCTGAACATTTTTTCAGGTGCTTCTCAGCCATTCGGTATTCCTCAGGTGAGAATTCTTTGTTTAGCTCTGAGTCCCATTTTTTAATGGGGTTATTTGATTTTCTGGAGTCCACCTTCTTCAGTTCTTTATATATATATTGGATATTAATCCCCTATCTGATTTAGGATAGGTAAAGATTCTTTCCCAGTCTGTGGGTGTCCTTTTTGTCTTATTGACAGTGTCTTTTGCCTTAAAGAAGCCTTGCAATTTTATGAAGTCCCATTTGTCAATTCTTGATCTTATAGCACAAGCCATTGCTGTTCTATTCAGGAATTTTTCCCCTGTGCCCATATCTTCGAGGCTTTTCCCCACTTTCTCCTCTATAAGTTTCAGTGTCTCTGGTTTTATGTGAAGTTCCTTGATCCACTTAGATTTGACCTTAGTACAAGGAGATAGGAATGGATCGATTCGCATTCTTCTACATGATAACAACCAGTTGTGCCAGCACCATTTGTTGAAAATGCTGTCTTTCTTCCACTGGATGGTTTTAGCTCCCTTTTGGAAGATCAAGTGTCCATAGGTGTGTGGGTTCATTTCTGGGTCTTCAATTCTTTACCATTGGTGTACTTGTCTGTTGCTATACCAGTACCATGTAGTTTTTATCACAATCGCTCTGTAGTACAGCTTTAGGTCAGGCATGGTGATTCCACCAGAGGTTCTTTTATCCTTGAGAAGAATTTTTGCTATCCTAGGTTTTCTGTTATTCCAGATGAATTTGCAGATTGCTCTTTCTAATTTGTTGAAGAATTGAGTTGGAATATTGATGGGGATTGCATTGAATCTGTAGGCTGCTTTTGGCAAGATAGCCATTATTACTGTATTGATCCTGCCAATCCATGAGCATGGGAGATCTTTCCATCTTCTCCATGAGCTCTTATGTGAGTATATTTATTTGCTTCTTTATCTGTTTTTTTTTTTTTTTTCCTGTAGTAGTCTGGTTTTTTTGTTTGTTTGTTTTGTTTTGTTTTTTCTTTGATCTTTTTTTACAGTCCAGACTTTATTACCCTCCAGGTCCACCCTCTGACTTTTCCACATCCTTTACCTAATTCCCGCCCCCATCTCACTAACACCGCTCTCTCTGCTCCAAGAGGATGCCCCAACCCATCTTTCCATGAGCCCCCTACTCCCTGGGGCCCCAAGTCTCTCCAGGCTTAGGTGCATCTTCTCTGACTGAGTACAGAACTGGCAATATTTTGATGTATGCAGCTGGTGTATGCTGCCTGGTTGGTAACTCAGTATCTGAGAGGTCTCGGGGTGCAGATTAGTTGAGACTGCTGGTCTTCTATGGGGTCACCCTCTTACTCAGCTTGTTCCAGCTTTCCCCCAATTCAACCACAGGTGTCACCAGCTTATGTCCATTTGGTTGGGTGTGATATCTGCATCTGAGTCTTTCAGCTGCTTGTTGAGCCTTTTGAATGCCAGTTATGATAGGCTCCTTTTTATAAGCACACCATAGCATCAGTAATAGTGTCAGGCCTTGGGACCTCCCCCTGAGCTGGATCACAATTTGTGCCTGTGGCTGGACCTGCTTTTCCTCAGGTTCTTCTCCATTTTTGTTCCTACAGTTCTTTTAGACAAGAACAATTCTAAGTCAGAGTTTTTTGACTGTGGAATGACAACCCCAGCCCTCCATATGATACACTGTCTTTTACTGTAGGTGGATCCTAAAGTTTCTCTCTCCCCACTGTAGAGCATTTCATCTAAGGTCCCTCCCTCTGAGTCCTGAGCATCTCTCACATCCCAGGTTTCTGATACATTCTAAAGGGTCCCCCCACTTCCTAACTCCCAAAGTTGCCTGTTTTGATTTTTTCTGCTGGCCCTCATGGTATCCTCTTTCCTCTCCCAATACCTGATTATGTTCCCTCTTCCCCTCTCTGTTGGCTTTCCCACTCGGGTCCTTCCCTCTATCCCCACCTTCTTTTTTTAAAAATATTTTTATTATGTATTTTCCTCATTTACATTTCCAATGCTATCTCATACCCTCCACCTTAATCCCCTACCCACCCACTCCCACTTTTTGGCCCTGGCGTTCCCCTGTACTGGGGCATATAAAGTTTGCAAGTCCAATGGGCCTCCTTTCCAGTGATGGCCGACTAGGCCATCTTTGATACATATGCAGCTAGAGTCAAGAGCTCTGGGGTACTGGTTAGTTCATAATGTTGTTCCACCGATAGGGTTGCAGATCCCTTTAGCTCCTTGGGTACTTTCTCTAGCTCCTCCATTGGGGGACCTGTGATCCATCCAATAGCTGACTGTGAGCATCCACTTCTGTGTTTGCTAGGCCCCGGCATAGTCTCACAAGAGACAGCTATATCTGGGTCCTTTTGATAAAATCTTGCTAGTGTATGCAATGGTGTCAGCGTTTGGAAGCTGATTATATGGTGGATCCCCGGATATGGCAGTCTCTAGATGGTCCATCCTTTCGTCAAAGCTCCAGACTTTGTCTCTGTAACTCCTTCCATGTGTGTTTTGTTCCCAATTCTAAGGGACAAAGTGTCTAGACTTTGGCCTTGTGCCTTTCTCTTGTTTGCCTTCTTCAGTTCTGTGGCAAAGGGAGATATTTCCTAAACAGAACTCCAATGGCTCAGGCTCTAAGATCATGAATTGATAAATGGGACCTCATGAAACTGCAAAAGTTCTGTAAGGCAAAGGATATAGAGAACAGGGCAAATCAGTAACCTACAGATTGGGAAAAAGTCTTCACTAACCCCAAATCTGATAGAGGGTTAATATTCAAAATATATAAATAACTCAAGGAGCTAACTAACAACAAACCAAACAACTCAACCCAATTTTAAAAAAACAGGGTATAGAACTAAACAGAGAATGTACAACAGAGGAATCCTGAATGACTGATAAGCATTTAAAGAAATGTTCAAAATCCTTAGTCATCAGGGAAATGGAAATCAAAACGACCCTAATTTTCCACCTTACACAAACCAAAATCTCAGGTGACAACACATGTTGGTGATGATGTAGAGAAAGAGGAACACACACTTCCATTGCTGGTGGGATTACAAACAGGTAAAATCACTCTGGAAATCAATATGGAGGTTCCTTAGAAAATTGCAAATAGACCTACCTGAAGTCCCAGCTATTCCACTCTTGGGCATATGCCAAAAGGTGTACCACCATGCTACAGGAGTACACATTCCACTGTCTTCATAGAAGCCTTATTTGTTATAGCCAGAAGCTGGAAACAACCCAGATGTTCTAATCTATTAGCTTCAAATTCAGGTTACAGCTTTGAGTGACTAGATGAATTATGTAATGAGAATTGGCATTTTACCTTATTACTCATATTTGGGAAAGGATTTTTTCTTTATTTTCGAAATGACATTAGTTAAAAGTTTTCTTCTTTTATTAAATACATTTTACTAAATGGAAATAGCTCTGCTCCATCTTCAAGTAGCCAAGGACTTTTACTTTGAAGAAGAGCTGCGGTTTTTCAGATGTCCTGCTATGGAAACTGTTAACATCACATGGTTTGGTTCCTTCGAATATTGACATGGGAAGTTACAGGTGTGTGTCATTTTTAGGGAAGCATTGTATTACTTGAAAGTGAGTATCTTTTATATATATATATATATATATATATATATATATATATATATATACACTGATAGAGTCTGTTTGCTAATATTGCGGAGGAAATTTTTGTGTTTATGAGAGACATTGGTCTCTAATTACTTTGCTACTTTTTCTGGCCTCTGGATTTTATTGATATTGGAGTCTACAGTATAGAACTTTCCTCCCTCCTCTCTCTCTCTCTCTCTCTCTCTCTCTCTCTCTCTCTCTCTCTCTCTCTCTCTGTGTGTGTGTGTGTGTGTGTGTGTGTGTGTAAGAAACTATGCAGTTATTAGTGGTGACCAAGCCTTTGCTGGGAAAGTTGCTCGAGGGTAATGCAGATGGTTCTCCTTATGGCAAAGCATGAGGACTTGGTTCCCCACATGACAAAGACCTGTGTGGCTATTTGTACAAAATATCCTGGCTTTTCTAGAGGGAATACTTGGTCTGCTTTTGTCTTGCATTTCCATTTTTTGGCTTTGCTATTAGCATTTTTCTTTCACTTTGTCTGGGACAGATGTTTCCCTGGAATCAGAAAAAGAAAGCTCAGACTGATTCATTCTTTTTGTCTCTGAGGATTGTATGAATGGAGCATATCACTAATCTTATGTTTGTTAATCATGATAATGTGGTTGAGTCAACACGGGGCCATGGTCTGGGTACATTAGCTAACTTCCCAATGTTCTCTCCGGATTTGAACTTGGTTCTGACAGCAATTTGCACACATAACAGGTAGATGATTATCAAAAATTAAGAAAGACTTGCTGGCTCTTTGATTCCAAGACTTATCAGGGACATTCAGAGGTCAGCCAAGCAAGAAGAGCAATTAACTCAGGTTACTAATTTGCTGAAATGCCTTGAACTTAGAGGAATTGGGTCTTGTGATTAGAATATGGGAAGACACTATTTATCAATATTTAAATTAGAATTTACTTGGTATATAGTCAATCACCTCTCTATACTGTAACCACAATTGTTACCAACTCAGGCCACTTGGATATGTAACAATGTGCTGGGTTTGATAGTCACTGCTTGCTGAGGCTGTATTTCCTCTCTCCTGATACAGATCATGGGTTAGCAGGAAACCAGAAGGTATTGAGAAGAAGGAAGGGAAAACATACAGTATGCAGATTATTGTTAAAACTAGAAAGTTTTTAAAAGAGATTGTATGTGAGAAAATGAGGAAATAAAGGTAAAACCTTTCCAACTGTGAAAAAATAAATGTATAAATAAAGGGAACCTGACTGACTCAATGCCTCAGTATATGAACTGCACTTCTCCAAGTCTTCTTTCAAAGATTCCACATGACCTTTTTTTGGTTTCAAAGCTGGCTGAAGTTAGAATTAGCCAAATTATTACATATTCTTAAAGATGGAGATTGTTTTAGGACTTCTTAAGTAACAAGTTGAATTTCATTAATATTTACCTGGCTATTCACCTTGCTTTTTTCATATTTACTTTGGTCTAGTAGGTTGTTATACTTTTGTCAGTCTAGGTAGAGGTTTAGAAATTTCAATGTCTACTTATGGACATAGATTTTTATTCTAATTTCCATTCTTATTTTCAAATATAATGATCTTATGGTCTTTGTCCTTCATCATTATTTCATTATTTTCCTTTGATTTCATTTGGGCTTCATTTTCTAAAGTGTTTTTTAAGGAGTATTTGTAGTATTTATTTAAAACTGTGCCATTTTTGGCTGGTTGGAGATTGTCTTAGTTAAGGTTTTACTGCAGGGAACAGACACCATAGGCAAGACAACTCTTATAAAGGGCAACAGTTAATTGGGGCTAGCTTACAGGTTCAGAGGTTCAGTCTATTATCATCAAAGCATGGCAGTATCAGGCAGGCATGGGGCTGGAGGAGCTGAGAGTTCCACCTCTTGTTCTGAAAGCAGCTAGGAGAAGACTGGCTTCCAGGCAGCTAGGACAAGGGTCTTAAAGCCCAAGTCCACAGTGACACACCTACTCCAACAAGGCCACACCTACTCTAACAAGGCCACAACTCCTAATACTGCCACTCCCTAGGCCAAGCATATTCAAACCACCACAGAGTTGTAGATCAGTTTATCAGTGTTGCCCACATCTGATGTGATACTGCCTATAACCCCAGAATTCAGAATACAGAGGGGCAATGATGAGCTTAAGTGTGTTTGGTTCTACAAGAAAATTGAGGTGAGCCTAAGCTTCATGAGACCATGTATGTAAAACAAAAATATCCATCTCCTATTTTTTTGAGCTGGAAATCTTTGTTTTTCTCTATTCCTATTAACTTTAGATTTGGTCTTTTCATTGTGTCCTGAATTTTCTTGATGTTTTGGGTTAGGAGTTTTTTTATGTTTTGAATTTTCTTTGACAGTTGTGCCAATCTCTTCTACTGTATCTTCTACACCTGAGATTCTCTTGTCTATCTCTTGTCTTCTGTGTGTAATACTTACATCTGTAATTCCTGACCTCTTTTCTAGGTTTTCCATTTCTAGATTTGCTTCCATTTGTGTTTTCTTTATTGTTTCTACTTCTACTTTTAGGTTTTGGATTGCTTTATTCAATTTCTTCACCTGTTGGCCATTGTTTTCCTGTATTTCTTTCAGTGAGTTATTGGGATTCCCCTTAAAGGACTCTATTACCTTCATGGGACAGGATTTTAGGGCACATCCTTGATTTTCAGGTGTGTTGGTGGATTCAGGGCTTGTTTGGTGGGAGAACTGGGTTCTGATGATTCTCATGTGTTTTGGCTTCTGTTGCTTGCCTTTCACCATCTAGATATCCCTGGTGTTTGTTGGCCTGGATGAGTGTATGGAGTCTGCCTCTTTTGTACCTGGTTGCTTCAGGTCACCTGGTAGGCCTGTGGCCCTGGCTGTAACTGACTACCTGTGAGGCCTTCTAACTGGGTGCTCTTCACAGAGGCAGAGAAACTGCTGATCTGTTGCCCTGGCTGCAATAACAAACTACAAACTTTGTTAATCTTGTATTTATTTTTTTTCCTTGATATTTATCTAGAGATGCTACTAATTGCTGGAAGAAAAAATGGTTTAAATTCTTGGCTATCCTTGTCATGTTTTGATGTTCAGTTGTATCAGAATGCATTTTATTTATGTAACCTCTTGATTGTTTAGAATATATTGAAGATTATACTTCTAATGGGTAATATAGTTCCTTTTTTATGGCCAATAATGATTTATTTGTCTCTGATTAATTTGTTTCCTCTAGTATTTATGTTACATGATACTGGTACCCAAACTCATTTTTTTTAAATTCTTTTCTTTGTATTTGTTCTAGGAAGAAGATATTGATACTAGAACCACATGCATGCTAGTAAATTGATTTACCATTGATCTATATTGCCAGCCCTCTTGCTCTATTTACATCTATGTCAATATAGTATATTTTTCCCTATCCTCTACATTTCAACCAGTCAAAATGACAAAATTTGGATTGAGTTCATTTATAACAGAACATATCTTATTTGCACTGTTTTTCTGCTCACAACTTCAGAAATTTTACTGGTGTCTTTAGATAACATACATACAAGGGACCTATCATTAATAATATCTAATGTTTTATTATATTCATGTTTCCTATTGTATGTGTTATCACTTTTATTTCTGTTCATGTTTTGTTTATTTGTCAAGTTTTTGTTCTTTCTTTGCAGTTACACCCTTTTAAAAACACTTATTAGATATTAAAGATTTTGCATGAATCATTTTTCAGATAGTCTCACATATTAAAATGTACATTTGGCTTATAATAACTTATTCTCCACTATGAATAATTGTAGAATTCTCCTTTCATCTCTCCTCATTTTTTTCCAAATTTTAAGATTTTTAAACCAGATAGTACTATGAGTTTTATGATAATAATATAATATGAAACACTTGTAATGAATAATAGTCTCTTTTATGAGTAACATTATCTTTCTATTATTTTTATTTCATTTTATCTGAGAATAATATAGTTTAGTCTCTTATTCTTTGCCTGAGAAAAACTTAACAAACATCACAGTTTTGTTGTATTTGGATGTTGTTGATTGTTAGTATTTATCTTTCAAAACAGGGAAAGTTTCTCCCATTCTTTCCTTCTGGTTTTGATCATTTCCAAAGAGAAATTCATTACATTCTTCTAAAAGTAAGTAATAATTTATACTAGAATCCTTTAATGATTTTTTTCTCCCTTTCTTGGCATAATTAACTATGTTATGACTAGCCATTTACTTTCATAAATTTCTGGCATGGAACATTCTCATTATTTTAAAAACTTCAATTTTCTGTCTTTTGCCAAATTTGTGTAGTGTTCAGTTTTCATTTATGCAATAATGAATAAATAGTCTCCATACTCTCTTAGTCCCCTCTCTATGAGACTGTGATGCTAGCAACATCTGAGTTTTTGATTCATTGTTTAATATTTAATACTTGTTTTACAGTTTCATGAAGCTTTTCATTGTCTATTTTCATTGCTTATTTCATTGCATATTTCTTTTCTTCAGAGTGTATTGATCTCTCTGACTTCATCTTTCTGATTATGTACAATATGCCTGTCACTCCTCTGTTAAGCCAGTCCACTGGCCATTTGGTAGTGCTGTCACTTTTTCAGTTCTATATATTTATTTTGTTTGACTGCCTTTTTGCCTTATTAATTAGCTTGATCATTTCATGTTTTGGCTTATTTTTAGCAGCTGGAATGCTCTCACAAAACCTTTTTGTTAGGACCTTGAAAAAATGAACTCCTATGGCTTGATTTCCATTATGAGGACTGTTCTTTTGAAATCTAGAACCTATATATTCTCTTTCTACACCACAAGACAATGCATAACTACCACTGCCTTGGTCTTCTTCGTGGTTTTCAGAGTTAAGCTTAGTTTATATTGCTCATGCAGCATTTTAGAATTTTATTAGAATGTCATTCACTTACACTGTCCACAGTATTTAAATTGATCATTTGAAAGAATTGTGGGGAATAGGTCTAATTTTCTTATCTGTACAAAAACTCATTTATTATAAAATACAACATATTAAAAAAGGCAGGGATTTCTTATAGTGGCTACAGAGTTAAGTAAAATAAAAGTTTCATTTTCTCCCTGAAGGACCTTATGAACTAGATTCATAAGGAAAATATCTTTGGGTCATATCAAGTCACATGGACTATTGTAGGCAATAGTACAAGCATATCACAGTATTCTCCCAGAGAAACAAGAAGGTAGAATCAGCTCTTGATTATTACATAAAACGTTTAATGCTTAACAGATCTTCCTTTTACAAGTTAAATTATTAATTATATTTGAAATCTGAGACATGAACTTTTGCCTCGTGGATTCATATCCTAAAATGTGACTACATATCATCATGTATCAGTCAGGCTGTGGGAGTCTCAGAAATGAAAAAAAACTCAAGCTGCTCTAAATTTTATCTTTAAATTAGTATTCTTAGAACAGATGCCAAATACTTTCTTGTAAACTTGTTCTCAATAGAATTTGGGAGTTCAGCTAAATATGGGTATACTTGAATTGTGGACCAACCAACCAACCAAAACTAATTTGTGTTGCCCATATTCTTCTGGGTGTGGGGCTTACCCTTCAGAATGGTACACCTATGGAAATCACTGCTGCAAAGAAAGGTATCTTTCCATACACCAACACCTAGTAGAAGTCCATAGCTCTTCTACTAGAGATGAGACTTTTCTTTTAAAATTTCTTTTCTAATACAATAAATCCTTACTTTATTCTCTCTTCACTCATTCTAGTTCCCGATTTTCCCCTCCCGAAATCCACTGCTTCTTCACTTTTCTTCAAAAAAGAGTAGGCCTCCCAGTGATATCAATGGAACACTACATAATAAGTTACACTAGGACTAGACACTGATTTTCATATTAAGGCTGGGCAAGGTAATCCAGTACAAGGAAAATGGTCCTATGAATATGCAAAAGTGTCAGAAATGGCCTTGCGCTACTTTAGGAGCCCTACAAAAATTCCAATCTAAACATACACAGCATGATTGCAGAGGTCCTAACCAAAACCATGCAGTCTCTATGATTATATCTTCAGTTTCATTACCTTCTGGGACCTCTTGCTCTCCTGTTCTTTCCATTCTCATACTCTGTGTTAAGTCTGAACAAGTCGTTTGCATGATATTAAAGATTCCTTGAATCCATATCAGATGTTCTGCTGTGTCCACAAAACCTTTGCTTATGTTCATTCTCACCCTTGCCTTTGCAGAATTTTTGATCCCTCTTCCACCATGCTGCCTGAGCCTTGGAAAGAAAGAGAGAGTGCAGTAGAGAGGTTCAATTTAAGGTTGAACATTCTACATTCATATATCAGCATATTGAGCATTTGAGTGTTTTTGTGTTAATATCTACTGCAAAGAAAGCTTCTCAGATGAGGTATGAGACATACATCTGTAGCTGCAATAACATGTCATTAGGAATTGGTTTACTGTTAGGTTCATTTAGCAGAATAATAGTGTAAAACTATTACTATTGGATAATATACTTATGGACTGATGGTTTGCTGGCAAGCACAAGAGAAAGAGTTTATAAATCTTGATGAAAACTATTTTTTTTTCAAATCTATAAATGTAAATCTGGTAATAGATCATCAAAGACATAAACAATAGCTAATAAAGACAAGTAAACAATTAAATCTTAGTAAATCACCATATCATTTCATTTGGATACCCTGCATGTTGGTCATTTGGTTACAGCTTTACAAATATGAAGTAACAATATTTGATGAATGAATAGTATATTCTTCATCAAAGACTATACCTGTGTATTTTACAAGATAAAAACTTCTTTTCTAATTTGAAATTTATTACAAATATATTTAAGTTTTTTTATTTTATAATTATATATGTATGTGAAAATCTGAGTATGGGTTTGTACACATGAGAGCAATGCCTATATAGAGCAGAAACAGGTATCAGATCCTCTGGAACTGGAGTTTCATACAGTTATGAGCCAACAAGATAAAAACTTAAATCTAATATAGTAGCACCTGTGTGTAATCCTAGGACATAGTGTCTAAGACAGGAGAATCAATGTGAGTTCAAGTACAATCTGAACTACAAAGGAATATCTAGGACAAACCAGGTTAAATAGCAAGATCTCCTTTAAAAGAAAAAAGAAAGAGTAAAGTTTCAAAATAAATTAATTAAAATACTCTAAATGTCAATACGTAAAGAATTTTATTTTCTCTTGAGACAATCTGTTTAGTGTTCTAACAGTAAATCTGTCATCTTAACAGACATCATGAGAGTTATGGAACTAAAAATATAAGTAAACTACAGACTTTTTAATTCATAAAATTTGGCTGTTAACAAAAATAATAATGAATGCCACATAATATGGAAATGCTTGTAAATTTAAAAACTAGAAGTGATAAAGGAATAATTTTTTAGGTATAATTCTATTATTTCAACAGTTAACTTTACTTTTGTTTTAAGTTTCATTGGTTGAAATTTATTTATTTTTTAATACGTGATTTTTTATTAGATATTTTCTTCATTTACATTTCAAATGCTATCCTGAAAGTCCCCTATCACCCCTCCCACCCTGCTCCCCAACCCAAACACTATTGCCTCCTGGCCCTGGCATTCCCCTGTATTGGGGCATAGAATCTTCGCAAGACCAAGTTAACTTTATAAGTAAATATTTTAGGAGTATCTTATGACTTATCATAGAGACAAGTTATGATAAAGACTTCTGGAATAGAAAATATGTTTCACAATATGTAATTTATTTAGAAACTATGTCTATACAAAATAAGTGGAATGTTTACAGAGGAGAACTTATATGACAACAATATACCTCAAAATATTTATGATTCACAGGACTTTTCTCCCAATTGCAAACATATCATTTTTATCCTATAGCTCAGTTGTAATAATTATCAGCCTTTCTTGTTCTTGCAAAATAAAGAGTATTAATGTGAAACTGAAACTATAATACCTTAGAAAATACTACTTATTTAAGCAAACAAATTTTTTTTTCATCATCATGCTATGATAAATGTAAAATCAATATTATTATATTTAGAATTTCTTATTTTGAGATGATATCTGAAGAAAAAATTATACTTCTAAAGTATTATGAAATGTTTTGAATAATATGAATAAATTAACAAGTACTTAGCTGAATTTTTATCAAAGGATCTGAAATATAGTTGATGGAAAGAAATCTGTGATATTATAAATCATAAATTTATATCATTTGTTTTAAATTTAAGAGGGATTTAATTTTTAAGAGCAGATCAGTTTAGAAGCAGCTTGATTTTCTACAGTATTAAACAACTCAAATTTGCTAAGTCATTAGTACACTGAGGGATTTTGCATTCTTTCTGAGGAATCCAGACAATACTGTGAAAACTACATACCATGAAGAAACTGTAAAGAACTCCTGCATAATTAATCACTTTTATAAATTGTGTTTAAATAGTATAGGAATGAATTATAATTGGTGTTACAAACATTACCTAATGTTTTTTTCTTTTTTTTATTATATATTTTCTTCATCTACGTTTCAAATGCTATCCCCAAAGCCCCCTACAAACCCCCCTGTCCTGCTCCCCTAACCACCCACTTCTTGGCCCTGGCATTCCCCTGTACTGGGGCATATAAAGTTTGCAAGACCAAGGGGTCTCTCTTCCGACTAGGTCATCTTCTGCTACATATGCAGCTAGAGATACGAGTTCTGGGGGTACAGGTTAGATCATATTTTTATTCCACCTATAGGGTTGCAGAGCCCTTCAGCTCCTTGAATATTTTCTCTAGCTCCTCCACTAGGGGTCCTGTGTACCATCCAATAGATGCCTATGAGCATCCACTTCTGTATATGCTAGGCACTGGCATAGCCTCACACAAGTCAGCTATATCAGGGTCCTTTCAGCAAAATCTTGCTGACATATGCAATAGTGTCTGTGTTTGGTGCCTGATTATGGGATGGATCCTTAGGAGGGGTAGTCTCTGGATGGTCCATCCTTTCCTCTTAGCTCAAAACTTTGTCTCTATTACTCCTTCCATGGGTATTTTGTTCCTTATTCTAAGGAGGAACGACATATCCACACTTTGGTCTTCCGTCTTCCTGATTTTCTTTTTTTTTTTTTTTTAGTGCTTTTTATTTATTAATTTTTTTTAATTAGGTATTTAGCTAATTTACATTTCCAATGCTATGCCAAAAGTCCCCCATACCCACCCACCCCCACTCCCCTACCCACCCACTCCCCCTTTTTGGCCCTGGCGTTCCCCTGTTCTGGGGCATATAAAGTTTGCATGTCCAGTGGGCCACTCTTTCCAGTGATGGCCGACTAGGCCATCTTTTGATACATATGCAGCTAGAGTCAAGAGCTCCGGGGTACTGGTTAGTTCATAATGTTGATCCACCTATAGGGTTGCAGATCCCTTTAGCTCCTTGGGTACTTTCTCTAGCTCCTCCATTGGGAGCCCTGTGATCCATCCATTAGCTGACTGTGAGCATCCACTTCTGTGTTTGCTAGGCCCCGGCATAGTCTCACAAGAGACAGCTACATCTGGGTCCTTTCGATAAAATCTTGCTAGTGTATGCAATGGTGTCAGCGTTTGGATGCTGATTATGGGGTGGATCCCTGGATATGGCAGTCTCTACATGGTACATCCTTTCATCTCAGCTCCAAACTTTGTCTCTGTAACTCCTTCCAAGGGTGTTTTGTTCCCACTTCTAAGGAGGGGCATAGTGTCCACACTTCAGTCTTCATTTTTCTTGAGTTTCATGTGTTTAGGAAATTGTATCTTATATCTTGGGTATCCTAGGTTTTGGGCTAATATCCACTTATCAGTGAGTACATATTGTGTGAGTTCCTTTGTGAATGTGTAACCTCACTCAGGATGATGCCCTCCAGGTCCATCCATTTGGCTAGGAATTTCATAAATTCATTCTTTTTAATAGCTGAGTAGTACTCCATTGTGTAGATGTACCACATTTTCTGTATCCATTCCTCTGTTGAGGGGCATCTGGGTTCTTTCCAGCTTCTGGCTATTATAAATAAGGCTGCTATGAACATAGTGGAGCATGTGTCCTTCTTACCAGTTGGGGCATCTTCTGGATATATGCCCAGGAGAGGTATTGCTGGATCCTCCGGTAGTACTATGACCAATTTTCTGAGGAACCGCCAGACTGATTTCCAGAGTGGTTGTACAAGCCTGCACTCCCACCAACAATGGAGGAGTGTTCCTCTTTCTCCACATCCACGCCAGCATCTGCTGTCACCTGAATTTTTGACCTTAGCCATTCTGACTGGTGTGAGGTGGAATCTCAGGGTTTTTTTTTTTTTTTTCAATTCCCTGATGATTAAGGATTTAAGGATGTTGAACATTTTTTCAGGTGCTTCTCTGCCATTCGGTATTCCTCAGGTGAGAATTCTTTGTTCAGTTCTGAGCCCCATTTTTTAATGGGGTTATTTGCTTTTCTGAAGTCCACCTTCTTGAGTTCTTTATATATGTTGGATATTAGTCCCCTATCTGATTTAGGATAGGTAAAGATCCTTTCCCAATCTGTTGGTGGTCTTTTTGTCTTACTGACAGTGTCTTTTGCCTTGCAGAAACTTTGGAGTTTCATTAGGTCCCATTTGTCAATTCTTGATCTTACAGCACAAGCCATTGCTGTTCTGTTCAGGAATTTTTCCCTGTGCCCATATCTTCAAGGCTTTTTCCCACTTTCTCCTCTATAAGTTTGAGTGTCTCTGGTTTTATGTGAAGTTCTTTGATCCATTTAGATTTGACCTTAGTACAAGGAGATAAGTATGGATCGATTCGCATTCTTCTACATGATAACAACCAGTTGTGCCAGCACCAATTGTTGAAAATCCTGTCTTTCTTCCACTGGATGGTTTTAGCTCCTTTGTCGAAGATCAAGTGACCATAGGTGTGTGGGTTCATTTCTGGGTCTTCAATTCTATTCCATTGGTCTACTTGTCTGTCTCTATACCAGTACCATGCAGTTTTTACCACAATTGCTCTGTAGTAAAGCTTTAGGTCAGGCATGGTAATTCCACCAGAGGTTCTTTTATCCTTGAGAAGAGTTTTTGCTATCCTAGGTTTTTTGTTATTCCAGATGAAATTGCAAATTGCTCCTTCTAATTCGTTGAAGAATTGAGTTGGAATTTTGATGGGGATTGCATTGAATCTGTAGATTGCTTTTGGCAAGATAGCCATTTTTACAATGTTGATCCTGCCAATCCATGAGCATGGGAGATCTTTCCATCTTCTGAGATCTTCTTTAATTTCTTTCTTCAGAGACTTGAAGATTTTATCATACAGATCTTTCACTTCCTTAGTTAGAGTCACGCCGAGATATTTTATATTATTTGTGACTATTGAGAAGGGTGATGTTTCCCTAATTTCTTTCTCAGCCTGTTTATTCTTTGTGTAGAGAAAGGCCATTGACTTGTTTCATTTAATTTTATATCCAGCTACTTCACCGAAGCTGTTTATCAGGTTTAGGAGTTCTCTGGTGGAATTTTTAGGGTCATTTATATATACTATCATATCATCTGCAAAAAGTGATATTTTGACTTCCTCCTTTCCAATTTGTATCCCCTTGATCTCCTTTTGTTGACGAATTGCTCTGGCTAATACTTCAAGTACTATGTTGAAAAGGTAGGGAGAAAGTGGGCAGCCTTGTCTAGTCCCTGATTTTAGTGGGATTGCTTCCAGCTTCTCTCCATTTACTTTGATGTTGGCTACTGGTTTGCTGTAGATTGCTTTTATCATGTTTAGGTATGGGCCTTGAATTCCTGATCTTTCCAAATCTTTTATCATGAATGGGTGTTGGATCTTGTCAAATGCTTTTTCTGCATCTAACGAGATGATCATGTGGTTTTTTTCTTTGAGTTTGTTTATATAATGGATTACATTGATGGATTTTCATATATTAAACCATCCCTGCATTCCTGGAATAAAACCTACTTGGTCAGAATGGATGATTGCTTTAATGTGTTCTTGGATTCGGTTAGCGAGAATTTGATTAAGGATTTTTGCATCAATATTCATAAGAGAAATTGGTCTGAAGTTCTCTATCTTTGTTGGATCTCTCTGTGGTTTAGGTATCAGAGTAATAGTGGCTTCATAAAATGAGTTGGGTAGAGTACCTTCTACTTCTATCTTGTGAAAAAGTTTGTGCAGAACTAGAATTAGATCTTCTTTGAAGGTCTGATAGAACTCTGCACTAAACCCGTCTGGTCCTTGGATTTTTTTGGCTGGGAGACTATTAATAACTGCTTCTATTTCTTTAGGTGATATGGGACTGTTTAGATGGTCAACTTGATCCTGATTCAACTTTGGTACCTGGTATCTGTCCAGAAATTTGTCCATTTCGTCCAGGTTTTCCAGTTTAGTTGAGTATAGCCTTTTGTAGAAGGATCTGATGGTGTTTTGGATTTCTTCAGGATCTGTTGTTATGTCTCACTTTTCATTTCTGATTTTGTTAATTAGGATTTTGTCCCTGTGCCCTCTAGTGAGTCTAGCTAAGGGTTTATCTATCTTGTTGATTTTCTCAAAGAACTAACTCCTCATTTGGTTAATTCTTTGAATAGTTCTTCTTGTTTCCACTTGGTTGATTTCACCCCTGAGTTTGATTATTTCCTGCTGTCTACTCCTCTTGGGTGAATTTGCTTCCTTTTTTTCTAGAGCCTTTAGATGTGTTGTCAAGCTGCTAGTATGTGCTCTCTCCCGTTTCTTCTTGGAGGCACTCAGAGCTATGAGTTTCCCTCTTAGAAATGCTTTCATTGTGTCCCAAAGTTTGGGTACATTGTGGCTTCATTTTCATTAAACTCTCAAAAGTCTTTAATTTCTTTCTTTATTCCTTCCTTGACCAAGGTATCATTGAGAAGAGTGTTGTTCAGTTTCCACGTGAGTGTTGGCTTTCTGTTATTTTTTTTTTGTTATTGAAGATCAGCCTTAGTGCATGGTGATCTGATAGGATACATGGGACAATTTCAATATTTTTGAATCTGTTGAGTCCTGTTTCGTGACGTAGTATGTGGTCAATTTTGGAGAAGGTACCATGAGGTGCTGAGAAGAAGGTATATCCTTTTGTTTTAGGATAAAATGTTCTGTAGATATCTGTCAGATTCATTTGTTTCATCACTTCTGTTAGTTTCAGTGTGTCCTTGTTTAGTTTCTGTTTCCATGATCTGTCCATTGGTGAAAGTGGTGTGTTGAAGTCTCCCACTATTATTGTGTGAGGTGCAATGTGTGCTTTGAGCTTTACTAAAGTTTCTTTAATGAATGTGGCTGCCCTTGTATTTGGAGCATAGATATTCAAAATTGAGGGTTCCTCTTGGAGGATTTTACCTTTGATGAGAACGAAGTGCCCCTCCTTGTCTTTTTTGATGACTTTGGGTTGGAAGTCAATCTTATCAGATATTAGGATGGCTACTCCAACTTGTTTCTTCATACCATTTGCTTGGAAAATTGTTTTCCAGCCTTTTATTCTGAGGTAGTGTCTATCTTTTTCTCTGAGATGAGTCTCCTGTAAACAGCAAAATGTTGGGTCTTGTTTGTATAGCCAGTTTGTTAGTCTATGTCTTTTTATTGGGGAGTTGAGACCATTGATGTTAAGAGATATTAAGGAAAAGTAATTGTTGCTTCCTGTTATTTTTGTTGTTAAAGTTGGCATTCTGTTCTTGTGGCTGTCTTCTTTTAGGTTTGTTGAGGGATTACCTTCTTGTTTTTTCTAGGGCATTGTTCCCATTCTTGTATTGGTTTTTTTCTGTTATTAACCTTTGAAGGGCTGGATTCGTGGAGAGATAATGTGTGAATTTGGTTTTGTCGTGGAATACTTTGGTTTCTCCATCTATGGTAATTGAGAGTTTGGCTGGGTATAGTAGCGTGGGCTGGAATTTGTGTTCTCTTAGTGTCTGTATAACATCTGTCCAGGCTCTTCTGGCTTTCATAGTCTCTGGTGAAAAATCTGGTGTAATTCTGATAGGCTTGCCTTTGTATGTTACTTGACCTTTTTCCCTTACTGCTTTTAGTATTCTATCTTTATTTAGTGCATTTGTTGTTCTGATTATTATGTGTCGGGAGGAATTTCTTTTCTGGTCCAGTCTATTTGGAGTTCTGTAGGCTTCTTGTATGTTCATAGGTATCTCTTTCTTTATATTTGGGAAGATTTCTTCAATAATTTTGTTGAAGATGTTTGCTGGTCCTTTGAGTTGAAAATCTTCATTCTCATCCACTCCTATTATCCGTAGGTTTGGTCTTCTCATTGTGTCCTGGATTTCCTGGATATTTTGAGTTAGGATCTTTTTGCATTTTCCATTTTCTTTGATTGTTGTGCCGATGTTCTCTATGGAATCTTCTGCATCTGAGATTCTCTCTTCCATCTCTTGTATTCTGTTGCTGATGCTGGCATCTATGGTTCCAGATTTCTTTCCTAGGGTTTCTATCTCCAGTGTTGCCTCACTTTGAGTTTTCTTTATTGTGTCTACTTCCCTTTTTAGGTCTAGTATGGTTTTGTTCATTTCCATCACCTGTTTGTATGTTTTTTCCTCTTTTTCTGTAAGGACTTCTACCTGTTTGATTGTGTTTTCCTGTTTTTTTTTAAGGACTTGTAACTCTTTAGCAGTGTTCTCCTGTATTTCTTTAAGTGATTTATTAAAGTCCTTCTTGATGTCCTCTACCATCATCATGAGATATGCTTTTAAATCTAGGTCTAGGTTTTCGGGTGTGTTGGGGTGCCCTGGACTGGGCGAAGTGGGAGTGCTGGGTTCTGATGATGGTGAGTGGTCTTGGTTCCTGTTAGTAGGATTCCTATGTTTATCTTTCGCCATCTGGTAATCTCTGGAGTTAGTAGTTATAGTTGACTCTGTTTAGAGATTGTTCTTCTGGTGATTCTGTTACCGTCTCTCAGCAGACCTGGGAGACAGATTCTCTCCTCTGAGTTTCAGTGCTCACAGCACTCTCCGCTGGCAAGCTCTCTTACAGGGAAGGTGCGCAGATATCTTGTTTTTGGACCTCCTCCTGGTCGAAGAAGAAGGCCCAAAACAGGGCCTTTCTCAGAAGCTGTGTTGCTTTGGCAGTTCCCAGAAGCTGTCAGCTTCTGTGGTGCAGACTCTCACCTGTGCAGACTAAATTCCTAAGCTCCAGGGAGTCCTGGAACCAAGATGGCGACCGCTGCTGCTGAGGCTGAGGCCGCCTCCCAAGCCAGGCGGACACCTGTCCTCTGGTCCGGACGGTGGCAGGCTGTCTGCGGCCTGCCAAGGGTGCTGCCTCAGTGGCTCTGTGCTTCCGCCTATCCCAGAAGCTGTCTTTCCTGATTTTCTTATGTTTTGCAAATTGTATCTTGGGTATTCTAAGTTTCCAGGCTAATATCCGCTTATCGGTATGTGCATATCAAATGACTTCTTTGTGATTGGGTTACCTCACTAAGGATGATATCCTTCAGATACATCCATTTGCCTAAGAATTTCATAAATTCATTGTTTTTAATAGCTGAGTAGTACTCCATTGTGTAAATGTACAACATTTTCTGTATCCATTCCTCTTCTGAGGGACATCTGGGTTCTTTCCAGCCTCTGGCTACTATAAATAAGGCTGCTATGAACATAGTGGAGCATGTGTCCTTATTACCAGTTGGAACATCTTCTGGATATATGCCCAGGAGAGTTATTGCTGGATCTTCTGGTAGTACTATGTCCAATTTTCTGAGGAACCTCCAGACCTAATGTTTTTTAATGCATTTAGTGTTTTAGTATTTTGCCTTTATATTGTGTTACTTGACATGGTGCTGTATTCATTAGGATACCTTGACAGGATTTACTTTTTTAATTTAAAATATATTTTGTATAGTACATTGTAATTGAGTAGACTACTGTATAGGTTTTCATTTGAACCTTCAAATAGTTCTAAGTTTGAATAGTCTCTCTCTGTGTTTTTACTTATCCTGCTACCCTGTTTCGAGTTTGATAGTCCCTCTCATACCTATTCCCTCTAACTCTATCAATCCTTAATTATCTATTCTAGTTCCTCTTTCTTCACTCCATTCCGTATCCATTTTCTCTTACTCTGTACCTAACCTCAATGATTATAGAGATTATAGTATGCTTTTCAATGATATGAGAGCTAACATCTACATATAAACACATAAATGCACACATATGTGTCTTTCACAGTCCAAGGTACAACACATATGATGACTTTTTTGCTAGTTACATCTATTTTTCTGTGAATTTCATGATTTTCATTTTAGCATTTGAATAATACAACATTGGGTAAATATAACACATTTTATTTATTCATTCATCAGCTAACAGACATCTGTGCTGTTTCAAATTTCTAGCTACTATGATAAAGCAGCACTGAACATGGTTGCAGTTTCTCTGTAGTAAGATAGTGAATAATTTGGAGATATACCCAAGAATAGTATAGCTAGAATTTGAGGCAGAATTTAACTACAGACCAGGAAATAAGTCATCACACCCATGAACAACTAATTATTGATAACAAAGCAACAATAAAATAAAGCAACATCTTTAACAAATGATATTGGTCAAACGAGTTGATTGTATGTAGGAAAATCCAAATATATCTATACTCATCACCCTGCATAAGACTGAACTACAGAGGGGCTTGCTTTCAGGCCACACCAGTCAGAAGGACAAATGAGTGATGCCTGGCAGCTGAATTGTGCCTAGACTTGTTTTCCCAAGCCCCATCCTATCACCTTTCCCCCTTTTACCTCATAACCTGCCCCTTGGTTTGGCCCTTACCCCAATTCTGGCACACTCCAAGTGTCAGGTCCAAGCCATGTAAGTCAGAAGAACAGAGATCCAAATCCAAAGAAGTTGCTAGAAATCAAGCCCTCAACCTGCTCAAAGGCCAAAGAATAAACAGAAACCAAGGAACAAAACACCCATTCATATGGGACAAACTTAGAAATCATCACCTAGAACCACGATTATCCCATACCCAGGCACCTAAATACGAATGGAAGAAAGGATAGCCAGGGCAATAAGACACCCTCAGTGCCCAGCTATCCTATGGCAGCAAGCCCTGAATATTTCCATGCAGTTGAAGCACAAGAAAAGTACCTTAAAACTGACATTAAGAAGATGATAGAGGCACTTAAAGAAGAAGTGAAAAAGTGAAAAAAAAATCCCTTAAAGAAATAAAGAAAGACAAAAAAAGGAAAAAGTCAATAAATCCTTTAATGAATGTCAGGAAAGCCAAGAAAAACAAACAAACAAACAAACAAAAATAAAAAATAAAAATAACAGGTGAAAGGGTGAAGAAAACTGTTTAAGACTCACAAATAGAAGTATAAGAAACAAAGAAAGCACAAACTGAGGGAAATCTGATCATGAAAAATCTACGTAAATGAATGGGAACTACAGATCAAAAAGAAAAAAAAAATCCCAAGGGATGAAAACATGCTAGAAGAAATAGATTCATCAGTAAAAAACAAATGTTAAATCAAAAAATTCCTAAATCAAAGAGTCCATGGAAACTGGAACACTATGAAAAGACTAAACCTAGCCATAGTAAGAATAGAACAAAGAGAAGAATCCCAGCTTAAGATCCTAACCATTATATTTAACAAAATTATAGAAGAAAAGATTTCAAACCCAAAGAAGGAAACGCATAAAAGTTAGTAGGGTTGTTGTCTCACATAATAAGTGTATCTACCAATGTAATAAACCTAAATAAACCAAATTAAAAACATATCAAAGGAGGCTTAATGGGATCAGCTCTCAGACTGGTTCACCAGTGTCAGGGAATGAGGCTAGAGAAATCTCCATAGAGACAGGAAAACAAAGGCCAAAGGAGGGAGCAAAGGTGGGGAGCAGAGAGAGAATGAGTGAGAACTCTGAAATGCCTGGGTTCCTTTTTATCCCCAGCATAGTACACTACACACTGGTTACAATAGAGGATGATATAAGCAGCTACTAGATATCTGAGGGTAAGCTAAAGAAATTGGCTGTGTACTAACAAAAGACACAGGGCCCCCAGTGGAGGAGCTGGAGAAACCACACAAGGAGCTGAAGGGGTCTGCAACCCTATAGGAGGAACAGGAATATGAACTGTGTCTCTAGCTGCATATGTAGCAGAAGATGGCCTAGTCAGTCGGCCATCATTGGGAGGAGAAGCCCTTGGTCTTACAAAGATTATATGTCCCAGTACAGGGGAATGCCAGGAAGCTGGAGTGGGTGAGTTAGGGAGCAGGGAAGGGGGAGGGTATAGGGAACTTTCGGGATAGCATTTGAAATGTAAGTGAAAAAAATATCTAACAAAAAAATTTAAAAAAAATTAACATTCCATATTAAAAAAGAAAAAAGAAAAAAAGACGCTTACAAAACACCACTAAATGAGATCAGAAAGGAATGTTCCCACACCACAAAATAATCAAAGCACCAAATATCGCTGACTAACAATGAACCCATTTCTAAATAAAAAGACACAGGCAAACAGACCCGAAACACATCCAGGACCCACCCTTTTGCTGCATGCTAGAGACAAACCTCAAAATTAAGATGAAGGAGTTAGGAAAATATTTTCTAATCAAATTACTAAAAAAAACTCAAATTGGTATACTTATTCTAATATCTAACCAAATAGACTTCAAATAAAAATTAATCAAAAGTGATGGAGAAGGATGCATCATAGTCATTAAAAAAATCCACCAAGGTGGCATCTCAAGTCCTAGCACTTATGGGCCAAACAAGAGGATACCCACATTGGTACAAGAAGCATTACTACAACTTAAGTCTCATGCTGAACCACACATATCAATAGTGGGAGTGTGTGTGTATATATACATATATAATTTCACCCAAATATATATATATATATATATACCTTCTCAGATATATACCTTCTCCGCACCTCATGGAGACTTCTCTGAAATTGATCAAATACTTGATAGAAGAGTAAGTCTCTTTCAACAGATAGATACAAGAAAATTGAAGTAAGCCTTTGTTCTATCAGACCACCATGGATTAAACCTGGAATTTAAAAAACAAAATACCATCAGCAATAGAAAACTTACAAACATATAGAAACTGAAAAACTCTGTCCCAAATGACTATTGAGTCAAGACAGAAATACAGAAATGAAAGACATCTTGGAATTCAATGAACAGGAATGCACAAGACACCCAAACATAATAACACAGTGAAAGTGGTATTAAGAAGAAAGTGCATAGCACTAAGTAAGCACATAAAGAAATTGAAGAGATCTCATACTAGCAACTTAACATGACAACTGAAAACATTAGAAAAAAAGAAACACATACACCCAAAAGGAATAGAAGATAGAATATAATCAAACCTGAAATCAATAAAATAGAAAAAAAAATAGAACAATACAAAGAATCAATGAAACAAACTGCTGGTTCCTTGAGAAAATCAACAAGATACAAATTGCCCCCCACCTCTCTTCCTTTTTCTTTTTTGCTTCTTCCCTTTCTTTTCTTTTCTTTTCTTTTCTTTTCTTTTCTTTTCTTTTCTTTCTTTCCTTTCTTTCTTTCATTCTTTTTTTTTGTTTTTTTTTTGCAGTACTAGAAAATATGTATTCTTTGTTTTAGTAAAAAGTCACTGAATTTGTTTTCCATCCACAAACACATGGCAAGTACAGCAATCAGAGTTAATCTGTGTGATGTATTTGCACACTTTTACAAATAGGATTAATGGAAACAGAAACATATTTAGCATTTAACCTGATTAAATATTTAGTTCTGTCCTGAGCTTCTCATATTTAATATAATATAAATATATAGCAAAAAAAACCATTAAATATATTTAATTTGTATTCTACAGAAACTCAGCCAAACTTTGTTTGTTTTATAAGTTAATATTTTTATTGTACCTATAACACTTGAGTCTGATACACAAAATTATAATATACTGATCAAACTAACTAAAAGGCAGAGAAAGAATATTCAAATTAGCAAAATCAGAAATGAAAAGGGGGACATAATGACAAACATCAAATAAATCCAAAGAAACGTTCTTCAAAATCCTTTACTTCATAAAATTGGAAAATCTAAAATAAATGTACGAATTTCTTTATAAATTCTCTAATTAAAGTTAAATAATGATCCAGTAAACAATTTAAATAAACCTATAAACACAAGCAGCCATTTAAAATATCCCGCCCGCTCCACACACTTGGGGAAAAAAGTTTCAGAACAGAATTCTACCAGACATTCAAAGAAGACCTAAGACCAATACTTCTCAAATTATTCCACAAAACAGAAACAGAAGGAAGATAGACAAATTCATTTGCTAATTCCACAGGCACCCTGATACTCAAATAACCCAGAGACTAAACAAAGACAGGGAATTACAGACCAAATTTCCTCATGAACATTATTGCTAAAGTATACAATAAAATACTTGCAAACATAATCCAAGAAAGCATCACAAAGTTCACCCACCATGATCAAGTCAGCTTCTTTCAATATGGAGGGATGGTTCAGCAAACAAATGCCTGTCAGTGTAATCAGCCATGTTAATAAACTGAAAAAAAAACCCACATAATTATCTTGTTTCAGCTGAAAAAAGCCTTTAAAAATGACCAACGTCCATTCATGAGAAAAGTCTTGATGAAGTTAGGGAACAAGACAAGGTTGCCTATTTTCTCCATATCTAAGCAAAATAGAATTTGAAGTTCTTGTTCAAGCAATAAGACAACTAAGGTAGAAAAGGGAGGTAGGAACTAGAAAAGAAGACTCCATTGTATCATTATTTGCACATGATATGATTGTGTACATAAATTACCCCACAGTTCTACCAGTGAACATCGACAGCTGATAAACTCATTTAGCAGAGTGGGTGGATATAAGAATCACTTAAAATAATTACTATTTGTTCTATATACAAAAGGAAAAGGGCTGAAAAAAATAAACAAGAATCAACACCCTTCACAATAGGCACAAAAATATAAAATATCGGGGTAATTCTTATCAAACAATTGAATTAGCTGTATGGCAACAATTTAAATGTTTGAAGACAGTAATTGAAAAAAATCAGAAGATAGAAAGATCTCTTACATTCATGGATACTCAGAATTAACATATTAAAAGTGGCTATAATACACGAAGCAATCTACAGATCAATTCCCATAAAAATTCAAACACAATTTTCTAGAGACCTTGAAAAAAAAACAATACTTTATATATACAATTCTATGCGAACCTTGGAAGAGCAATACTTCATAAGTACAATCAAAACACTCAGAATAGCTAAAATAATTCTACACAATAAAAGAACTTCCAGAAGTATCACCATTCTGATATGAGTTTGTATTACTGAGCTGAAGTAATACGAACAAAATGGTATTGGCGTAAAATCAGACACATTGATCAATATAATTGATCTAAGTCCAAGGTATAAATAATACACATTCCTATGTACACATAAATTTTGATAAAGAAGTTGGTGAATTTTTACACGTAAAATGTATGAATAATTCAAAACTGGATAAATAACCTAAATAAAAACAGGGTACAGTAGCAAAATCAGAAGAAGAATAGCATACACAGACACACGCAGACATAGACACACACTATTATCATATACAACATTAACAAAGTAGCAAGAATCAATAATCATGAGTCAATGATGTCTCTCAATATCAAGGACTCAATTAACCAATAAAAAGGCAGAGATTAAAAGAATAAATGTGAACTGAATCCATTCTTCCTCTGCACCCAAGAAATATACCTCAACATCAAGGATAGCTATTAATTTAGAGTAAATGGTTGGTAAAAGGTATTCCAAGCAAATGGACCCAAGAAGCAAGCTGATGTAGGCATTACAAGCTGGTGAAGATCCAATAAAAGATTCTTCATACTAAAACTACTCAAAGAAACAAAAACAAAACAGAACAACAACAACAAAAAAAAAACCTACTACTTTTGCTTTAGGGCAATAATATACATATTTATCAAAGGAAAATCTAATAAAATGATACTTCATTTCTTACCATCTATGCC
Organism: Mus musculus; assembly: GCF_000001635.26. Classification (NCBI taxonomy): domain Eukaryota; kingdom Metazoa; phylum Chordata; class Mammalia; order Rodentia; family Muridae; genus Mus; species Mus musculus. Next base: position 12,734,537 of record NC_000069.6, read on the forward strand.
CAAGACACAAGGGGACTCAGATTGTAAAAGAAACATTATTCTAGCTGAAATCACTTATTGACCATCACACATGGATAAAGGGAGATTGTGACATCCTACTTTCTGCAATGGACATGTCATCTGGACAAAAACTAAACAGAGAAATTTCTGGAGATAGTAGATGTCTTATATTGAATGGACTTAACAGATACTTTCAGAATTAACACACAAACACAAAAGAATATACTTTCTTCTCTACTCTAATAAATCTTTCCACAAAATTGACCATATTCTCAGACATAGAGCAAGTCTCAACAAATAAAAAAATTGAAAAGGTTTATGTATTATATCAATCCAGCATAGATTAAAGCTGAATATCAGTAGCAAAAAATTAACAAAACCATGGAAACTGAATAACTCTCTCCAGAATGAAAAATAAGCCAAGACAGGGAAAACAAAGGAAAGTAATTAGTTTTTTCTATACTTGGATGAAAATGAACACATAATATACCCAAACTCGTGGTACACAATGAAAATAGTACTGAAAGGCAAGTTCACAAAACTAAGTGCTTACATTAATTTTTTTTTAAACAAAGCAAGAAAACAACAAAAAGTCAATCAAATAAAAACAAAACAAAAATCAAAATACTTAACAGCACACCTCAGCAAAAAAAAGTAAATCACACCCAAGAAATAATCAATCAGTAAAATCAGTAAAATAGAAACAAAGAGAAAAATACAAAGAATCAATAATCCAAAGAGATGGTTCTTTGAGAAAATCAACAATATCAATAAATTCTTACCCACATTAACTAAAATGCAGAGGGAGAATATCTAAAATTAACAACACCTGAAAAAAAAAAGGGAGAAACAACATAAGATAATGGGGAAATTTAGAGAATCATATTTCAAAAAATATTCTCTGTCAACTGGAACATCTAAATGAAGTGGATAATTTACCTGATTCATCTCACTTTATCAAAGTTAAATCAAAACCAGATGAGCAATTTAAAAAGAACTTTAGTGAAACAGAAGTCTCCCAACTGAAAAAGGCCCATGGCCAGATGGTTTTACTGAGGAATTCTACCAGGATTTCATAGAAGAATTAATACAAATACTCTTCATATTATTCACCAAAACATAAAAAGAAGGAAAATGACCAAGATATTTTTGTGAGGCCACTATTACCCTGATGCCCAAAGCTAATAAGTATCCAAAAAAGTTATAGATTACAGAACATTTATTTTCTTATGAACATACACACAAAATCATTATAATACTTGCAAACTATATCTCAGAACACATCAAAATGCTGATTTACCATGATCAAGTACTCTTCATCCTAGATATGCAGGAATGGTTTGGTGCAATATAGAGAAATCTGTAGATATAAACCATCATATAAACATAATAAAGGAAAAAACACATAATCACCTCACTAGATGTATCAAAAGCCTTTGACAAAATCCATTATCCCTTCATGATAAATGTCTCAAGGAGATTAGAGATACAAAAGATATGCCTAAATGTAATAAATGCTGTTTACAGACTATAGCCAACATCAGGTTACATGGAAAGAAACTAAACACAATAATATTATATCAGGAACAAGACAAGATTGTCTACTATCTATATACATTTATAGTACTTAAAATTATAACTATGGCAATAAGATAACTGCTAACTACTATAGCCTATAAAAATTTTCATCAAAGTAGCTGGATAGAAAAATAACTTACAATAAATGTAACAAACCTCCAATATATTCATGATAAATGGACTGAGGAAAAATAAGTGAAGCAAACAACATATTACACAGTCTCTTCAAATGATATAAAATATCTATGGGTAACTCTAAACAAAAAAAGTAAAAGACATGTGAAATAAAATCTTAAAAGGTTTTGAAGAAATAAATTGTTGAAGAAATCAGAAGATGGAAAGATTTCCCCTACTCCTGGATTCATAGGATTAATATAGCTCAAATGGCTATGCTATCAAAAACAGGTTACAGAGTCAATGCAAACCCCATCACAATCCCAACACAATTCTTTATTATTATTACTATTATTATTATTAATTAGGTATTTTCTTCATTTACATTTCAAATGCTATCCCAAAAGTCCCCCATACCTCCCACACACTCCCCTACCCACCCACTCCCACTTCTTGGCCCTGGCTTTCCCCTGTACTGAGGCAGATAAAGTTTGCAAGACCAAGGGGCCTCTCTTCCCAATGATGGCAGACTAGGCCATCTTCTGATACATATGCAGCTAGAGACACGCGCTCTGGGGGTATTGGTTTGTTCATATTATAGTTCCACCTATAGGGTTGCAGACCCCTTTAGCTCCTTGGGTGTTTTCTCTAGCTCCTCCATTGGGGGCCCTGTGTTCCATTCAATAGCTGACTGTGAGCCACAATTCTTTAAAGACATTGGAAGGACAATTTTTAGCTTCATATCAGAAAATAAACAAACAAACTCACAAACAAAACAACCTAGGTAACTAAAACAGTCTTGACCAATGGTAGAACTGTTGGAGATATCCACATCATGATTTAAAGTTGTATTACAGTGCTATAGTAACAAAAATTGAATGGTATTGTGTCAAAATTGACAGGTTGATCACTCAAATAAAATTAAAGACCCTGGTATATATCCGCACCCTTATGTACACCTTATTTTAGATAAATAAGCCTGAAATGCCCACTGGAATAAAGGACACAAGTGATAATCAAACTGAATGGTTGCACATAGAAAAGTGGAAATAGGTACTTACCATTCTGCATAAAGTACAAGTTCAAATGGATCAAATATCAACATAAAACCAGATAGACTGAATCTGATAGAAGAGAAAGTAGGAAATGGCCTTTAACTAATTGGCACAGGATAACATTTTCTGAACAGAACACAGCATAAGCACTAATGTTAACTATTAAGAAATGGGACTTCAAACTGAAACGCTTCTGCACAGTAAAGAGCACGACCATCCAGACCAAGGAGCAGCTGAAAGAATTATTAAAGATTTTTACCAATTCCATGTCCGACAGAGGACCAGGATCCAAAATATACAAAGAACTCACATAATTAAATACCAAAACAATAAATAATACATTTTTAAAATGCAGTATAAATCTCAAAAGACTTCTCTGTAGAAGATTCTCAAATAGCTGACAAATAAGAAGGAAATGTTCAACACCCTTAGTCATCAGGAAAATACAAATCACAATTACTTCAAGATTTGATCTCTACATCTGTCAGCATGTGACAACACATTTTTTTGGGGGGGGATATAGAATTAAAGGCAACACTTCATTTCTGGTGGAAGAGCAAAGTAATACAGACACTATAGAAATCATAATGCTAGCTCTACAGAAAGTTGGAAATAATCCATCTCCAATTATTCCACTCTTGGACACATACTCAAAAAGCTTTTTATCCTAGCATAACTGAGGGCACTTAACCTTGTTTGCTCATAACAGCAGATTCTGGAAACAAACTAAACTTCCCTTAACTGAAGAATGAGTAAAGAAAATATACATTGATACAGTGGAGTATTACTCAGAGGTCAAAAATTTGATATCATATAATCTGTATGAAAATGGATAGAATTAGAAAAAAATCATCTTGAATGATAAAATCCAGACCCAACAAGATAAATTTTGTATATATTCACTTATATGTGGATATTAGCCATTAATTAAATGATGACCAAGCTACCATATTGAGAAGTTAATTATGAGATAGAACTAGGGGAAATACATGCATCTTCCTGAGAAGGGGAAATAGAATAAATTTTATAAGTGAGATCTGGGCATGGAGAGCAGAAACAGGAGAATCAGGTGGAGAGGAGGAGGGGAGATGAGAGTGGAGAGAGGAAATGCAGGGAGAGACAGCTAAAATTGAAGTGCATTTGAATTGTGGTATGAAAACCTATGTAGCAGAAACTTCCCAAAACATATTAAGGTGATCCTAATGTCTCCAAATAATGAAAGGGATGGAGTCTCAATAGGCCACTACTTGTCACTAAATGAAGCTTCCATTACTGACACTGGGTTATATTTCATTGAGTTGTTGTCCAAGGGAATTCCATGGAAATCCTCCAACAACCTAAGCTGTTGCCAAGACAGTAGTTTGCTCCCCATAAACTGACAGCAGATTTCCATTGCTAAGACAACTACACAACTAATTGAACATGGAGCTAGTAAGCTGGTATCTACATAGAACATTCACCCCAAAATTCTAGTGTCTTTGTATGAGAAGTTACTCTGCGGCCTGACGGAAGAGAAATATAAACACCAAGCCAGCCACAAACCCTTTCATCTTCAATTTGTCTTGTTTGCAAATATGCCAAGACAACAGAGCATAAAGCTTCTTGGTGTAACTAGCCAGTGTCTGATTTGACTAAACACTTGCTCCATTAAATAAAATGGCATGCTGGTTGCGGTATGGTTTACAGATATCAAAGCTAGGTAGGAGATTTGTTTTCTTTCCTTCATTGGAATTTTATATTATGCCTTCTGGTATCATTACAGTTAAGGCCAACTGCAGCTCAAGAGTTCTGAAGTACAGGGTGCCTTTATCAATAGAAACTTTCCTTCTACCTCCTGGGGCAATAAAGCACAACAAAAATAGGCTGTATATTTTTGGATTCTCTGAGATCCCTATTCCTCAGTAATGTGAAACATAATTGAACTCAAATTTCCTGCAATTAAACATTCTACATTTAATCTCCCCAAACCAGTGGTCAAGCAGTTATAATTACTGATTTTATGTTACTCTGGGAAAGGAAAAGTTATATAAATATAACCAAGTTCACAAGAAAAAGAAGGAACAATTGAGATAAATATTATCCTACATTTTTTCTTATAAATTTATGCTGCACTTTCAGAAAACAGTCCAATGTTTATTTAAAATTAAATGTATTTACTTATTAAGGTAGTTTATGTTTGTATGTGTGTAAATGTAAATGTGTGGGGGGGGGGGAGGGTGCCACAATGAATCTGTGGCAACTAGAAGACAACTTGGAGAAGTTGGTTCTCTTCTTGAATTATGTGGGATGACCTCAGGTCATCAATCTAGGTAACAAGTCCCACTACCTCGTAAGCCTTCTTGTGAACTCGCTAATTTTATTTTACTTACAGTTTTTATGGGTATTTCTGGAGACCAACACATGTCCTGGAAAAGCTGAAATTCTTCAGTGTGAGCTTCCATGTTCTGAGTGCAATTTAATCAACACTTTCACTTAACTTTTGCTCCTCTAACTCCCACCAATCTCCCCATACTCCTGATGTGGGTGTTCTCAGTTGCATCTTTCTCTGCCTAGAAAACTTATACTATCTTGAGGTTTTTGAGAAAAGTAACAACTTAATATATATATCACAGTAAAATGCAGCACAAAGATTTTCTCTAAAAATATTTCCAAATATGAGGGAATTACAGGTGTAAACCACCACACAAAGCATTCCGAAACTACAAGTAGAAATTTAAAATGTATCTGCTTTCATTTTTAGATATATGATGCCCTTCCTTTAACTTTTAGACAGATTATTGCTCTTTAATTATATTTTCAAGTTAATATAGTGAATTTCTTAAATATTAATTACTTATTCATTATATTAGATATTTACAAATTTTCAATGAAAAATACATGTGAAAATTACAAACAGTCTTTTAAAAGATTTCATAAGAATATAACTATTGAAACTGGCAGAATGTGTTGGTATGGGAAGGAGACAAATATACCATTTGGTTGATGATCAGCAGGGATCTCTGCAGCTGTAAGCAAAGCATTCCATCATGTCACAGCCCTGCAGGAAGCTGGCAACAGAATCAACAGCCACTTTTACATGTAAGGCACTTTATCATTCAAACACACCATTCAATGTACTTTACAAAACCCTACAATAACTGCAAGGAAAAGCTCACAAACCAAGCAAGCTTCGGAAAGCTGAGTAGTAGCAATAACAATCTTTGTGGATTTGATTGAAGAATGCAGAATATCTTTTAGCATACTGATTTAGAGAAAAGGGCTCCTAAATAGTCAAAGCATGTGGCTATTCATATTCAGTGATCACTTCTGAAGATTTGTGAGCACTGCTTGGTATTACTAAATTTGCCAAAGACCGTCATTTTCAGGACAGAGAAATTACTTCACAGACATTTCTTTATATTTTTCTCTTAAAGTTAACAGATAAGCAATAAATTTAATTCATTAAGTGTTATAGATAGTGTAACTTCATTTTCTTGTGTACTTACTGTGTAAGGACACAGGCTAATAAACAAATACATGTTGTCATTGTCTTTTCATTACAGTGATAAAAACAACAAGCTATATTCTTGAATGGTACTAGGCAACTGTATTTGTCATTTCTAAAAGAATAAACCATTTGGCTTTCACAGTTTTCTGTGCTTATGCAAACCAAAACTATTCTGAGATAACATCTTGCATCATTACATTTACCACCAGAATGGCTAATAATAATAATAATAATAATAAACTATTATGAAAGTTCATGCTAGCAAGGATGTTGAGAAAGGGCAGTGTGCCTCCATTGCTGATGGGAGTACAAACTTGTACAAACACTTTAGAAATCAACTTGGTAGTTTCTGAGAAAATTGTGAATAGGTCTACCTCAATACCCATTTATACCACTCCTGGGCATATACCCAAAAGATGCTGTACCATATAAGGACACTTCATCATCTTTGTTTATAGCAGTTTATAACAGAGAAACTGGAAACCACCTAGATGTTCCTTAACGGAAGAATGGATAAAGAAACTGCGTTATTTTACACAATGGAATTTTACTCATCTATTAAAAACAACAGCATCATGAAATTTTCAGAATCGAACTAGAAAAAAAAAATCCCAAGTGAGGTAACTCAAACCTAGAAAGAAAAACATGGTATGCACTCACTTATAAGTAGATATTACCCATGAATAGAGGATAACAATGCTACAATCTCTTACACGCGTTCGCGCGACCAGCCAGGAAGAACGCAGCAAACCGGAATCTTCTGCGGCAAAACTTTATTGCTTACATCTTCAGGAGCAAGAGTGCAAGAGAGCAAGAGCTCTATTGCTTACATCTTTAGGAGCCAGAGCGCAAGAGCGCAAGAGCCAGAGCAAGAGTGCAAAAGCAAGAGAGAGCAAGAAAAAGAACAAGAACAAGAAAGCAAGAGCAAGAAAAAGAACAAGAACAAGAAAGCAAGAGAGCAAGAGAGAGAATGGCGAAACCCCGTCCCTTTTTAAGGAGAATTATCCTCCGCCTAGGACGTATTACTCCCTGATTGGCTGCAGCCCATCGGCTCAGTTGTCATCACAAGAAAGGCAGAACACATGGCGGGAAAACTGCCCCTGCACGTGTGCAGATTATGTTTACCACTTAGAACACAGCTGTCAGCGCCATCTTATAATGGCAAATGTGATTGCGGCTCCCCACAACAATCTACAAAACCAAAGAAGGTCTGCAACAAGGAAGACCAAAGAGGAGAAGCTTGAATCTCATAGAGAAGGGGAAATAGAATTGACATCAGGAACTCGGGCTGGATAATGGGAGGGTACTCTGTGGTGAAAAGGTTGGGGAGAAGAATTATGTAAGGGGAGAGATGGGAGGAGAAAGTACTGGGAGAGATAACTGGAATTGATGGAGATCAGGGTGATACTTCTCTGGGAAATGCTAGAAACCAAGGACAATGAAAACTCCCAGCATCTATGAGGCTGACCTGACCTAAGATTCCTAGCATTGGGAAATGTGGAACCTTAAATGTCCATCTGGTATAACCTTGCAAGACTTTCCATGGAGAGATTAGGACACCACTCAGCAGCAAATCCTTGTACCAAAATTTCTCCTGATGAAAAGATGTTCTGGGATAAAGATGGGGCAGCAATTGAGGGAATAGACAGCCAATGACTAGCCTAGCTTGAAACAGAGTGTCTACCCTTATCCCATTAATGATATCCTTGTAGACAGGAGCCTAACTTAACTGTCATCAGAGAGCCTTCGCCCAGCAACTGATAGAAACGGATCTGGATATGCACACCGAAACATTAAACGGAGCTTGGGAATCCTTTGGAAGAAGGGGAGGAAGAATTGAGCAAGCCAGAGATGTCAAGGACGCAACAAGAATCCCTATAAAGTCAATTGACCTTATGGGCTCACAGAGACTGAACCACAAACAAGGATGGACCTAGGCCCTCTGCACACATGGAACAGTTGTACAGTTTGGTTTTCATTTTCAATTCCGAACAGCTAGAGCAGGGGCTTTCTCTGACTCTGCTGACTGCCTTTGAATTGCTTATCCCTTAACTGGGCTGCCTTGTCTAGCCACAAGAGGAGGTTTGCCTAGTCCTACTAGAACTTGATATGCCAAAGTGGCTTGATATCCATAGGCAGCCTCTCCTTTTCTGAGGAAATCAGGAGGACAGAAGGATGGCAGGGAGGTACAGTGAGAGGCAGGGAGGGAATGGAAGGAGAGGAGGATGGGAAAACTACAACTGGAATATAAATAAAGAAATCTAAAACGGCTTCTCAGTCTGAACTCTTTACACATTAGTGTATGTATTTGGATGGGAGGGCTATGTGCATTTTCTCTGCAATCTAGGATGTCTAAAAGTTTTGTTGATAATCCTCTTGGTGCAAAAGCAGGAATATGTACAAATGTCATAAATGACTTCATTGCTCAGGTTTCTGTTTTTCTACTTGAGGGAGATATCATAGTCTTTTAATAATTGCTGTTTCAGTATCGTAGAAGAATGTCCTAATTATGAGATTTCCTCATGACATGGCTAAGCCTTTATAAAGATTTTTCTATAATTCCACCAAAATTGTCATTTACTCCTATTAACTCTCTTGTATTGCTTTGCCTGGACATAAAGACAATGATGGCCACATTATTCTGTTATTAGAAGTCCGAAAACCACAGACTTGGCATACAGTACTTAGCCAGTAAATAATAACAAAGGAAGGAAATTTCCTCTTTTAAAAAATTTTATGAGTTCAACACAAGACATGAGACTAGCAAGTAAAAATAGTCCTAAACTGTACAATATATTTCATTTATAGAAACTAGCTTAAGACTCTAATAGGTAACAGGAATGAAAGGTAATATATGATCATGAAGAAACTGAATATAGCTGAATTCATCATTTCCTAGTTCCTATGCATAAACATTATGTTATCCTCAAGGATGAGAACTCAAGCCTCCAACATTAAATAATTTCAATAAAAATAGATTGGCATGTTATTAAAGAGTATAGAAGTATGCTGTTGTAGGCATATTAACCAGCTTTCTAGTGGGGCTCACATCACCACTGTGGGGCCATTCAAATAATTTCATCAAGACTACAGAGCATGGGTCAGAGGGAAGTATATCAGTTTAATTTAAGTTTCAAGTAAAGAAAAATGTAGAACTATATGTCTTCTGTGACGTATTAATTTCTTTGATACTCTTCAGGAACATGAACAAAATGAATAAGCTCACATTTTTTCTTATAAAAGTGTAAATCACAATGAAATAATAGAAACTTAGTGTGAAATTGCACTTCCAGAGTGAAATTATCATTCAGAAACTTCTCAGTTTCATAGAGATCTATTTTCCTGCTCCTGGGATAAATGAAATCTTCACAATGTTAGAATGTAGTGAGCATTCTGATGAGAGCAACAGACTTCTCTTGCAGAATGGATATTCTGCTAGATTGGGCTTTTAATCTTCACTTGGCTTTAGGCGGGTGAGTTCAAGTACTTGAACCCTCATTCCTTTTCCAGTTCTTCAAGGGACACATGGATAACCACAGCAGCAGAGCCATGCAGGAAGCCCCATAGTGCTTGCAGTCAATATTTTCGCTTTCATTTTTGCCTCCATACCTGTGTGGCTTTTATAAACACCCGACATATTTTTATGATAGACAAAAATCACCAAAAACATCTTTAAATCATTTGCTATAAAATGATTCCTTCACTTGCATCTTTTTTCCACTTAGAATAATTTCCAGAAAATATATTTATATCTTTGTATTTTCTTTCATGTTATTTATAAAATTGTTTTAGGTCCTTGTCTCCCATGAGTTATTCAATCACTGTGTATGTTTATGTCTTGAAGAAAAAACTCTGAGTCCTCATTATGGTGATTTTATTTAGTACAGAGATACATGAAACATAGTTTTGCTCTACTAGGCATGCATATCTACTACTCTGATCTAAGAATAAAATTAGAAAAGTAACAACTTATATTTATTATTATGTATATTGGAGATGTATGGACAAATCTGGCAGCTATTATAACCATCACAGCATTATTTTACTCTTCATTAATAAGCTGCTTATATTTACATCCATCATAAATAATTTATCTTGAAACAGCCTGAAAGTCTTCCAATTCTGGTGTATAACAGATCAGTGTAACTTAACTCATTGGCAAATGAGTACCAGGGCTACCCTTTCAGTTCACACTAGTACATTTTCTTTTCATGTCTGAAGAGCAGGAAGAAGGGTAGTGATTGCTACTTATCTGGAAAACATAATGATTCTTTTTGAAATTTCTTCACTTTCGAAATATACTGTGTATGCTAAAAAGATGTCATTATTATTATCATTAAAGCAAATAGAACAGAGGAATCCAAGTAGAGTAAAACCAATCATCAGAAAAAAAATACTTGAAATCTAAGAATGGAACTTTATATAAGGAAATAAAATAATATAAAGGGAGGGCAAAGGGACGAAGAACCAACCTCAGGGGAAGTCCTAAATACTTCTCAGAGGTAGTGGTAGTAGACAACTTCATAAAGCCTTAAAACTGTATTGTCTTTGTATGTCTTGTTTCTAACATAACAATGTATACATACACATTTGTTTGTGTTGACAGAACTGTTTCAATGCAAATTTTTGACTTCCCAGTAGAAATTTCTTAGTGAAGTTCATTCAATTTTAATTGACAAATATACATTCACTATAATATAGATTAGGTTCTAACTACAGAGTAAATTTGGAAGGTACAAAACTTCACAGATTTGAAATCATATATAGAGAAGAGTAATGATATTTGAGTAACCTGGTGTTTTCCTGACATGATATTTATCTAACATAGAACTTGTAAAGCTTTCCTTGCATCTTAGGTTCTGAGACTCCAGAAACATGAACATAGCTATGTATACTACACAGAAGGATTCAAGGAAACTAGGAAACCTGTAAGCAAGAAGCAAGGCTTAGATAGCAAAGGCTGAGAACAATCAGAACATAGTCACAAAGAGTCTGCCTGGCCTGTATTTGAATTTATGGCTTAATACCTTTGCCCATATTTGCCAGTAGGAGCCTCAAGTTGGAATGGTACCTTTAAATCATACTGAAGTTTTAAAAAATGTATTAATCTACTAGACTTGAGAAACCCTAATCATTTTCTCTTTCTGTGTTTCTTTCAAAGTCAAATAAACGCAAACAAAACACAGTGGTTAACCAGAGTGACAAGCAGTGTAGCATGCACACTAGTGTCAAGGCTTGCTGAAGACCCAGCTTATCTGGGGTGCTGCACACTGTAGGTGCTCAAATCTAGGAAACTATGTTAGTGACCTTTTACAGGAAAATCACCTCTCATAGCAAGAAAAATCACAAAGTGACTACAAAAATTTCTGTAAAGTAAAAGCATACCCAACAGTGTATTGCTAGGAAGGACTTTGGAGACAGAAAAAAAAATGCACACTTTCTTAGATGAATGTCAATGAAAAGAACACCTGACAAAACATAGTGACAATCACAGTATGTATGCTTGATAAAACAACACCTTACCCAGAGTTTGTTTTGAAGAAATTTACAATGAAAAAATGGAGGGTATTTGTTTTTATAATTTGCATAATATGACTTTTATGGCTAAGGACTAAGAGAAAATAGAACATGGATGTTCCCTAATCTGAACTAGATCTCAAGAAAATCTTATTCCTATGACCTCTGAGTACTTGAGTGTACACAGACACAGACACAGACACAGTCACAGACACAGACACAGACACAGACACAGACACAGACACAGACACAGACACAGACACAGACACAGACACAGACACAGACACAGACACACACACAGACACAGACACACACACACACACACACACAGACACACAGACACACACACAGACACAGACATAGACACACACACAGATACACACACAGACACAGACACACAGACAAACACACATACATACATATAATTAAAATAAAAATAATTCTTGAAACTCTACCAAAAGAATGATATATTTTTTACAGGAAGAGTACATGAGAGTTCAGTTCAGATGTCTATACATTATCTGTAAGATGAAGGCTGTGCAATTTTCTAACCTTTACAAAATTATTATTTTTTAATTAATTAATTATTTAAATTTTTTAAACTCCAGATTTTATTCCCTGCCCCTTTCTACTCTCCAACTATCCCATACCTCCTTTCTCTGTCTCCATGATGATGTCCCCACCCTCCACCCCCACCCCCCACCACACCTCCAAACTCTCTGGCGCCTCCAATCTCTTCAGGGTTAGTTGCATCATCTCTGATTAAACACAGACCTTGCAGTCCTCTACTGTATGTTTGCTGGGGGCCTCATATCAACTGGTGTATGCTGCCTGTTTGGTTATCCAGTGTTTGAGAGATCTCAGGAGTCCAGATTAATGGAGACTGCTGGTGCTCCTACAGGATTGCCCTACTCCTCAGCTTCTTTCAGCCTTTCCTTAATTCAACCAGAGGGATCAATAGCTTCTGTCCATTGGTTGGGTGCAAATATCTGCATCTGACTCTTTTAGCTGCTTGTTGGGCCTTCTTGAGTGCGGTTAAGGTAGATCCCTTTTTGTAAGTGCTCCATAGCCTCAGTAATAGTGTTAGGCCTTGGAACCTCCCATTGATCTGGATCCCACTTTGAGCCTGTCTCTGGACCATCTCCTCCTCAGGGTCCCGAGAGTTTTGACTGTGGGATGGCAACCCCCCCTCACTTGATGTTCTGTCTTTCTGCTGGAAGTAGGCTCTATAAGTTCCCTCTCCCCACTATAAGGCATTTCACCTAAAGTCCTCCCCCCCCTTTGAATCCTGTGAATCTCTCACCTCCCAAGTCGCTGGTACATTCTGAGGGTCCCCCACCCTCCTACCTCCTGAGGTTACCTGTTTTCATTCTTTCTGCTGGCCCTCAGGGTTTCAGTCCTTTTTCCTCACCCAATACTAGGAGGGGAGAGGGGGGAGAAGAGGTGAACCTGATATGGTAGTGGGTGAGGGAAAAGCTGTGCTTTTAGAGCCCACTTGTGTATAAATTTTAGCCTCTCTCAATTGGGAGTTCCTTCAGAGGGAGATTTTGTATGTATTAATAATATGTCATATCAGAGGCAGGCAGATTTCTGAGTTCAAGGCCAGCCTGGACTTCAGAGTGAGTTCCAGGATAGCCAGGGCTATACAGTGAAACCCTGTCTCAAAATAAAATAAAATAAAATAAAATAAAATAAAATAAAATAAATTAAAATGTCATATCAAATGTAAGTGACCATGAAAGCATGCTATATTCAAACTTTTATTCTCCTTCTAAGTATTATGGTAGTATTGCTATAGGTATTTATGAACACAAAAATATTAAACACACGTTGTATCACAGAAGATGTAACATGGGAAATCATGCTTGATGAAAAGAAAAAAGCAGGGCTGAATTATTTGTTGAGGAGGAAAAACTGAATCCTGGAAGGTAATCCTTCCTTTTCAGCACTGTTAAGAACGTAAACAATATCCTTAGCATATAACAGCTCCACATTTCCATGCTGAGAATGAATGCATTCTGCAGCTTTGGAGTGCAAATACATGTTGATTACAGATCAGCACATAACTGTGAGTGTTCCAAGAGCAGATGGATGGAAAGATCCCTCAGAAGATGACAAGTTCTCCTCTGAGAGGAAGCTACTTGCAAATTGTTGGTACAGAGAGTACACATCATTATTATGCTTAAAGTGTATGGCCATCTGTATATATGACCACCTAGTGATAGGAATAAATAAACTAAATAACCGGCTAATCTCATTTCACAATATTAAAAAAAAAAAAACAGGGTAGATGTTAATCTAAATTAATATTCAATAATTTCAATATTTATCTAAAGGAATTCTCTGTGGTAAGTAGCATAGTTTTAAATGCCTGCAGTGATGCTCTGTTCCTAAAATTAATGCATTGTAATTAATACTGTCACAGAATTAATTCTGTCAGAGAAGTTTTAAGTTTTCAATGTAGATCAGTGGTTCTCAATGTGTAAGTTGTGACCCCTCTGAGAGTTGTATGGCCTTTTCACAGGGCTTACATATCAGATATTCTGCATATCAAAATTTACATTATAATTCATAATTTCAGCACAATTACAGTTCAGCAGTAGCACAAAAATAACTTAATTGTTGAAGGTCATTACACATGAACTGTATTAAAGGTTCACAGGTAGTTTGCTCAACCTAGGCAGAAGACAAAACCTGCTCTTTCACAATCTCATGCCTTCCACTTCACTGTAAAATGTGATGAGATGTCACAGCTGTTGACAGTCATGTTTTTAATATTCCTTTACATAGTTTCTAATGAACTGCAGCAATGCAGAGAAAGTAGACTTTACAATAAGTATTCACCACTAAACAGACATTTGCATGACATTGTATGCCATTCATCATTTCCATTGCACTGGAGATTGCTTGTTGATGCTAATAAACTCTAGCTCTACATGAAACAGACAAAAGTAAGTAGAAGGTCAGCCTTTCCATGGTTTTGTCTATCCTGATATTGCATAAAATTCCACTTTGCCAGTTCATCTTATAAACACAATCACAATTTTAGACATACTTTGGTATGTTACAGATGTTTTATTTTATAGAGTCTTGATCATTATTAACTACTTATTTTAAGTTATATCTTACTAAATCTTTGATCTATAGATGGTAGAATTTTCAAATAGAACTCAGAATTGTTAGATTATTTATATTTTCTAGGTGAAAGATTTTTTTTTCCATTCAGTATTTGTTGCCCACCAACTTTGTATTGGTCAATTTCTTAGCATTTCCAGAAGAGCCCACACTTATGAGAAAGAACTGTGCTTCATTTCTGCTGTTATTCACCTTAGAGAATACTTTCCTGCAGAACTTAATTCCATTTATAACTGATCATATTAAAAGACTAGGAAGAAATTTTTAATATACCTACCCATCATTATATTTTTGCTGCTGGTTGACCTTTCATAAATCCTGTTTTCTACTTTAACTTCCAGTGTTGAATAAGATCATGTTTGATGTAATAAGGAAAAGGAACCACAATACACACACACACACACACACACACACACACACACACACACACACACACACACATATGTGCATATACATATATATGTGTGCATATACATATATACATGTGCATATATATATATATACATATATATATATATATGCACACCCTTTGTGTGTACGAACATTTTTATATCCTAAGCTATCAATGTTGACTAGCTATCTTACTTGTTAATGGAGAAAAATAAGGGATAGGAATTAGAAAATCTGAATTAATCAAAACTAGAACAAGAATGTTCTGATTATCTCTGCAGAAAGAAAGTTTAATTCACTGGGTAAGTTTCAGGTTACTGTTGATCCTGCTTTGCCAGTATGTTCTCTACAGGTTAAAGGAAAATACAGAATGTCATCTCTCTATATCTTACAAAATATTCTTTTTATGTTACCATTGATGACGTAGATAAAATGTGTGTTAAGACGTAGCTTGACATGAAATATTCTGATGGAAAATTGATGAGGAAATATGTATCCTGTAGTTTTCTAACAGTTAAGACAACTAAATATTATACAAATTTTCTGTGTTTATTTTACTGTACCTAGAAGCACAAAATGTCCTTAATAATAGAACAATATGTTGATTCCTTGACAGCGCACACTATCTTTGTATATATCTCACTGAATTATTTTTTAAAATGTCTTTATAGTTGTTTTGAATTTGTGATTTTCATGATCACATACCATCTTACATTATTTAAAAGCTGCCATTGTTTCAACAGGCTCAAATTTTAACAGTTTACCCAACAAAGCCCTACAAATCATATATTGTTCCCACTGTGCGGTCACTGATGTCTTGTTGATATAATGTAATTGACAAATAAGTGCTTGACTAAATGTGACTGAAATGAAGTACAATAAGTCTGCATCAGGTCAAAGGAAACTCTTACAGTGTTTGTGAGAAGTAAGCCTAAGGTAACTTATCATTCCTCTTTGTGTGTAGACAATAATATTTCCACCAGGCAGAAACACGAATATTCTTCAGGTGGGCAATGAGGATAAACAAAGCCTTCTGTGACTATTTCCTTTTTAAGCTTCTGGTCATTTGCAACTGATTATGAAACATGAAAGTAGAACAAGGTGTGTGGCTTAATGCCAAGACTGTCTGTCTTCATGTGTGTCATATGGGATAGAATCCTTGATCTTGGCCTCATTAACAGGAAGCTCTAATGAGCTGAGCTAATGGGCCCAGATTGTTATACCAGCAGGTATCAAATTCAGTTTAATTCCATTATTCTAGGTGTTATCACAGAGCTGATTTTGAGGGTATATGATATTCAGGAATATATATATATAATATTTAGTGTATATGTATACATATATATTCAGTATAATATACTTAGTTATATATATTCAGTGTAATATATATATGTGTGTGTGTGTGTGTGTGTATGTTAATTACACTAAATATTCAAAACCTGGTGGCAGAGCCCTATGGTGAGTATTAGCATGTTAGCTTGTTTAGCACTTCTTAACCTATGGTGGATTTAGTGGGCATTGGAGGAACCAATAGGCAAAAGAAAAAGACAAAATACACAAATTGATGAGGGAAATAGAAATTCTGACTTTGTAGATACAATTAAATTGAGAAGTCAAAGTATCATATATAATGATTTATTCTTTATTAGCTGTTTTTAGGAAGTACAACCTATTTGCACAAATCTCTTCCCCACCCCCTCTGTGTGTGTGTGTGTGTGTGTGTGTGTGTGTGTGTGTGTTTGTGTGCGTGTGTGTGTGTGTGTGTGTGAACAAAACCTGTCCAGAGGTTAAAAATATCTTTTAAACAAATAGTAAAACTACATAACCTGTATTTTATGTACTTTGGAAATATTACTGTGCATATTTGTTTGTGTAACTTCTATTTTTCACAATACTATTTATCCCTTTCAAATCAAAGGTTATATGATGCTAATGCAGTAACTTATTTGAATTCCATTTATATAGGAAAATAAATCTTATCAGGTGTCTAATTTTGTCCTTGTGAAGAGAAATGAGCACAAATATAGTTCAAGTATTCAGTGTTGGTTTTAATACTTAGGACCTTTAGAATTATTGACTCTATTCACCCTTAATTATTTATTCAGTAATAAGTTCTAAAGTCTGTAAAATATACTCTGTACTCCAAAGCAATACACAAATTTTAAAATATTTAAAGTAGTGTTTAAATTTGTTCTAGAACCTGCTTTTTCTTTCTTTCCCTTTTTCTTCTCTGACACCCTATCACATGACCTATGAAGAAAGACTTTGAAACTCTCTTGAGTATACAAATAACAGAGAATGGATCTAGGCTCCCATTCACACAACCAGAGTGAGTGTAATAGCAAAGGTTATAATTAAGATGATCTACACTGCTTCTAACATTAACATGAAAGGACAACCTTCTTTGGGTTTCAGCTCTCTTCTATTCTTTTTATTTTCTTCTTTTTATATAGGATATTTTATTTATTTACATTTCAAATGTTATCAACTTTTCCAGTTTCCTCTGTTCTTACTGACTCCTGCATAGACATTCTTGTTCCTTAACAATGTTCAACATTATTCCAACAGATCCTTATCTTCTATTCACCTTCTAAACTTTTCCCAGTTTTCAAAGGTGGAGGAGCAGATTTTCACTTTTGTTTGTTGCAGAAGTATGGTACTCAACACACTTACACATGACAGATACTCTAGCAGGAATTTCATTGTACAAAGGCATGACAATAATTTCCCTTCATTTTCACTTATACTACTAGCAGAGAGCTATGAAAATTTGGTTCTCATAACTTTGCATGCTGGCATTGCTCCCTTCCTGTGTTAGTGGAATGAAGAAATGTGGTGAGGATACAGAAATATAAATGCCAAAGAAGATCCACATATACAAATTTATATAATTTGAACTATTTTACTTCTTACCAAAATTCTTTTAGAAAACCGATTCTCCTGGTAAGAGGAGAAAAACAGTTTTACTACTTATAACAAAGATCATTATGTAGTATAAGTAATACAAATAGCTAAAATCTAAATGTGATTAGTAAGTTGTTTAATAAACACCAGAGTCAGTCCTCCACCACCTGCTATCCTATGACTCATGGCGATCAGAGGACTTAGGAGGAAATCTGTTTCAGATAGCCATAATATGGCACACATAGAAGGAACTGTTTATATTATCATGCTCATGTGGCATTAAAGAAAGATTTCTATTTGTTCATAGAAATCTTTCTTTAATGCCACATTGATGACAAGGAATTTGATCATTTGCTAATAAAAACTCATTAATATGATTAACTGATTTTCTGCATGACTAACATAAGCCTTAGAAAGTTCAGAATAAAAGATGAACTGGAAATCAACTTTCCTAGAATATTCAGAAAACCTCTTAAATGCTGTTCTTAGCACATGAACCCCAGTTGCCACATGGCAGCATGAATCAAGGTTAATAGGAGAACCAAGAAACTGTACAAAATTATGAAGACCTCAATGCTGAGTTCGTACAAAATTCTGTGCATGTAAAATAGCAAGGAGATGGGCAAAAATAAAGTGATGGAATGGGGACAGGATTCATTCTGGAAACATTGAAGAGCCATTAAAACTGAAGGTGCAAAAGTCAAGCCGAGGTTGATTGAAGAAATGTGGAAGAACATGATCAGACATTTCAAGTAAATAAATAAGGATTTTAAAAAGAATTAGTTAACTATTTAATGATTACTTGTACATTGTATTATTTTAATTTTCAACCAGTGATTGCAAATTAGAACTTCAAATTTATCAATGATCTTTTAGAATCTAGGGAAAATCATAGTGAAAAGATATCAGCTACACGATTATAACAAAGTCCATTGATATGAATACCAAAATAATAGTTCTTTCACTGTGCTAATCATGAAAAATGTTTAGATTCACACATTTTCACTCATATTAAATAGGAGTTGCTAAATGCAGTACTTTATTAATAACAGGATGTGACGGTTTAGATATGCTCAGACAAGAGATTTGCACTATTAGATGGTGTGGCCTTGTTGAAGTAGGTCTGTCAGTGTGGGTGTGGTCTTTAAGACCCTCATCCTAGCTGCCTGTATGTCAGTATTGTGCTAGCAGCCTTCAAATGAAGATGTAGAACTCTCAGATCCTCCTGTACCATGCCTGTCTGGACACTGTCATATTCCCACCTTGATGATAATGGATTGAACCTCTGAATCTGTAAGGCAGCCCCAATTTAAAAAGTACTTAGAAGAGTTGCCTTGGTCATGATAGAAGTGCTGGCAAATACATACAAACAGAAGGCAGACAACTGAGTGTCTAGTACTTAGCGCTTAGACACTGAGAGGGCAGTGGAACAGACATTATTTGATAATTATTTTGGTTTTTTTTTCAAGGTAAATATGTTTCACATTGACTGGAATTTTTACAACTCATTGAACATACTACAAACATATCAGAGTATTCATTTTAATTAGGTGAAATATACCATAATTTTTAAGACTATTTTTTTATTTATCCATCACTATGGGAGTTTCTCTTCCTTCCTCCCTCTGAAACCTTCCGCACTACCTCTCCTTTATCTACAAAATACATACCAACTTGCCATAAGACTATGAACCTGATGCCTGATGTGGTGGTGCACTCCTTTAATCCCAGCACTTGGGAGGCAGAGGCAGGTGGATTTCTGATTTCGAGGCCAGCCTGGTCTATAGAGTGAGTTCCAGGACAGCCAGACAGCCAGGGCTATACAAAGAAACACTGTCTCAAAAAAAAAAAAGTACAGGGACTTGCTCTTTTTTTTTAATTAGGTATTTTCTTCATTTACATTTCAAATGCTATCCCTAAAATCCTCCCAGACCCTCCCCCCCCCCACTCCCCTACCCCCAGTCCCACTTCTTGGCCCTGGTGTTCCCCTGTATTGAGGCATATAAAGTTTGCAAGACCAAGGGGCCTCTCTTCCCTCTTATTAAGGTTAGACTGAGGAAATTCAGTAGAAGGAAAAGGGTCCCAAAATCAAGTAAAAGACTCTAAGAATGCCTCTTTTTGTCTACTAAGTGCTCTAAAAGACGACCAAACTACAAAGTTGTAACATACATGCAGAGTCAGAATCATAGAGGCTTGCTAGCTGTTATTTCCATCTCTGTGTGCTGCTATGAGCCCAGATTGGTTAATTTTGTGGATTGTCTATGGAGACCTGACTTCACTAGCTTCTACAATCCTTCTTCTCCACTTGGGCTGAGTTTCCCAAGCTCTGCCTAATGTTTGGCTCTAAATCTGCTTCTGTTTCCATTAGTTGCTGGATGAAGCCTTGGATAACAAACGGAGTAGACAATCTTTGAGTATGGCAACTACCATAAGGAATCATTTCATTTATGTATATTTTTGACAGTTTTATTTAGTTCTGTCCTAGTTATCTGGGCTATCTAGCCCAGATCTTGTCCCTTCAGTCAGTTTCAGGGGTGGATTGCATCTATGGTATGGGTATCAAGTTAGAAAAGAAATTGGCTGGCCGCTTCCATTATTCTGCCCCACTTTCATCACAGCACATCTGTCTGAGTTATCTCATTATGACAATTTTTCAATTTGCATTTCTTTGCTTGCAAATTTCTGAAGTCACTTTTTAACAGCTGAATAATACTTCATGGTGTAAATATATCACATTTTCTTTATCCATTCTTGGTTTGAGGGACATCTTTTTTTTTTTTTTTTTTTTCTCCAGTTTCTGCCTATTATGAAAACAACTGCAATTCAGATTGTTGAGCAAGATTCCTTTTTGTAGGCTCAAGTGTTTTTTGGGTATATGTCAAGAAGTGGTGTAGCTGTGTGCTGAGGTGGAACTATTCCCAGTTTTCTGTGACATCATCATAAAGATTTCCAAAGTTGTATCTATGGAGAAAATTGGTTGCTTCCTTTAGAGTTTCCTTGTCAAGCACAAGCTTTTGAAGTACGACCTAAGGATTCTTTGAATTTCCTTGTTTTCTGTTTTTATGCCCCCAATTTCTTCCTTCTTTTGTTAATTTAGTCTTTCTCTGCGTCTTACTTAGTGCAGATAAAGGTTTGTCTATCTTGTTCATTTTCTCAAAAATGAAATTCTTATATTCATTGATTCTTTGTTGTGTTTTCTTTTTTTCTAGTTTATTAATTTCAGCTATGAATTTCATTAGTTCCCACCTTCTACTTCTATTGGGGCTTTTTCTAGAGCTTTCAGCTGTATTGTTAAATTGCTAGTATGAAATGTCTAGTTTCTTTATGAAGGCACATAATACTCTGAATGTTCCTCTTAATACTGCTTTTATTTCATCCCATAAGTTTGGGTATGCTGTGCTTTCAGTTTTCATTGAGTTCTAGGAATTCTTTACTTTCTTCATTTTCGTCTTGACCCAGTGGTCCTTCTGTAGACAAGTTTTTCAGCTTCATGAGGCTTTTTGTTGTTGTTGAACTTCACCTTTAATCCATTATGTTCTGGTAGGACACTGGGACTTATTTTAATTTTCTTGTACCTGCTGAGACGTCCTTTCTGATTATGTGGTCTATTTTGGAGAAGGTTCCATGAGGTCCAGAAAAGGAGGTATATTCTTTTGTGTTTGGGTGAAATGTTCCATTGATATCTCTTAGCACTTTTTGGTTCACAATGTCATAATTTCCATTATTTTTCCGATTTATTTTTGTCTGGTTTCCATTGATGATAGTAGGGAATGGAACTCTCACTATTAAGGTGCTGTGTTTGATGTGTGATTTAAGCTTTAGCAAAGTCTCTTTTATAAATGTGGCTGCCCTTGCACTTCACATATAGATTTTTCAGAATGAGTGTGTCATTTTAGTAGATTTATATTTGATGATGAGTATAAAGTCTCATTCACCATCTCTTTTGATTTATTTTGGTTTGCCCTTTAGTTTGTCAGATAATTACAATGACTACAACAGCTTGCTTCTAGTGTAGATTTGCTTGGAAAAACATTTTCCAACTTTTAACTGAAGAAATATTTACCTTTTTAATTTTAGATCATAAGCAAATGATTTTTTTGTAGTCGTTGTTTTGATTGGCTATTTTCTTTATTTACATTTCAAATATTTCCCCTTTCCAGGTCTCCCTTTCAGAAGCCCCCATCCATCCATCCATCCATCCATCCATCCATCCATCCATCCATCCATCCATCCCCCACCCCTGCTGCCTCTATGATGATGTTCCCATGTACCCTCCCACCCACTCCCATTCTCCCGCACTGACATTCCCCTACACTGGGGCATTTAACATCCTTAAGCCCTAGGGTCTCTCCACCCACTGATGTCCAACAAGGCCATCCTCTGCAGCATAGCTGGCCAGTGCCATGGGTCACTCCATGTGTATTCTTTGGTTGGTGGTCCATTCCCAGGGAGGCTCGGGGTGTCTGGCCTGTTGACACTATTGCTTCCACCATAGGGATGCAATCCCCCTCAGCTCCTTCAGTCCCTTCTCCAACTCCTTGATCCCTTTGATTTTAAAATGTGGTACTTTGTATACAGCCTAATGTTGAATCCTGTTTTCTCATCTATTTGGTTACCTTGTGTTTTTTTTATTTTGGGATTGAGTCTATCGATACTGAGAGATTTTAATGACCAATGATTATTAATTTCTAATATTATTTTCTTGTAGTTGCTGCTGCTGCTGTGGGGGCTGGTAGTTATGGTGTGTTTCTCTTCTTTTGGTTTTGTTGAGGTGAAGTTATTTCCCTTGTTTTCTTGGGTATAGTTAGCCTCCTTGGGTTGGAGCTTTCCTTCCAGTTGCTTCTGTAGGAGTAGGTTTATGGACAGATATTGTTTAAATTTGAGTTCATCATGGAATATCATGTTTCATCTATTTTTTTGTGATTGAAAGTTTTGCCTGATATAGTAGTCTGGGCTGGCAACTGTGGTTTCTTTCTGTCTGAAAGACATCTGGCAAGGCATTTCTGGCATTTAGAATCTCTCTTGAGAAGTCAGTTGTAATTCTAATCGGTCTGCCTTTACATGCTACTTGGCATTTTTCCCTTTTGTTTATTCATATTCTTTCTTTATTCGGTATGTTTAGTGTTCTGAATATAATGCTGTGCAGACACTTTCTTCTCTGGTCCGATTTGTTTTGGTGTTTTGTAAGCCTCTTGGACCTTTATAAGAATCTACTTCTCTAGTTTAGAAATATGTTATTCTTTTTAATAATTTTTTGAATTTTTTCCTGTGTCTTTAAGCCAGAAACCTTCTCCTTCTACTACTATTATTCTTAGGTTTGATCTTTCAATAATATTCCAGATATCCTGAATGTTTTGGGTCATGAGCTTTTTAGATTTAGCATTTTCTTTTTCTTGTATATCGATTTCTTCAAACATATCTTCAATGCCTGAGATTTTCCCTTCTATCTCTAATATTCTCTTGGTGGTTCTTGCATCTGTAGTTCTTGTTTGCTTACCTATATTTTCCACCTCCAGGATTCCCTCAATTTGTATTTTCTTTATTGCTTATATTTTCATTTTTAGGTCTTGGGTAGTTTTATTAATTTCCTTCAGTTGTTTTGTTTGTTTGTTTGTGTGTGTGTGTGTGTGTGTGTGTGGGTGTGTGTTCTTGTGTTTCCCTAAGTAATTTCTTCAGTTCCTCTTTAAGGACTTCTTTTATCATGATAAAATTGTTGTTTTTCTCATTTTCTAGTGTTTCAGTTGTATTGGAATACCAGAGCTTGCTGTAATAGGATAGTAGGATTCAGATGGTGCCATATTAAGGTGACTGTTGTTGATTTTGTTCTTATGCTAACCTTTATGCAATTGGTTTGGGTTAATTATAGGTTTAGGTAGAAATTTCTGAGTTTGTCATTTTTGGATGACTCTAAAGTTTTTTCAATTCTTTTTGTACATTATAGGGTTTCCTCATATTATATAACTACAATTTCACAATCATTTTAAGAATGTGTTAAATATAATTTATAAGTAAAAGATACAGTGATGTTAACATAAAAATAAAGTAGCTGAATAGTGCTGGAGGAGGAAATGTATAGTGTGCAGTTGTTATTATACATTCTACAGTAGTCAGAATTTCTTCTGTAGGTTTCATACTCTAGTGCTTTCTGTACAGCTATAGTCAAAGTAATTGATCAATAAACAGCACACACTTTAAATTAATTTGAAACAACAGTAAAATATTCAAACTCTTATTTTGAAACTAAGTGACTGTTTCTTGGTGTAATATGTTCATCAAATTAAAAAGCTATGATTGTTTTCTTCTATGAACGTGTCTTTAAAAATCTATATGTA
Organism: Mus musculus; assembly: GCF_000001635.26. Lineage (NCBI taxonomy): Eukaryota > Metazoa > Chordata > Mammalia > Rodentia > Muridae > Mus > Mus musculus. Next base: position 12,759,049 of record NC_000069.6, read on the forward strand.
GTTCTCTTGCTTTTTTTAGAAATTATGGCAAACTCCTGGGACATTTCTAGTTATAAAATGCTAATTTTTTAAGTGATAAAACTTTTGCAAATGTATTCAGCTTCATATTCTGTTTTGGAATATATTCATTTCATAGCATTAAAGTTTGTATAAAAATATATCTTTTATTTCCTTATATATTTAACATGTCCAGTGGTTAACACTTTCACAGTCCTTTCTCTCTGAATATATATAAGCACAGTACATTGTTTTTGTCAATGGCTACATAGGTGTAGAATCTCACCAGTACTCGATTCTTCTATTTACTTGTTTCTTAGTATTGACCCATCAACATTTCCCCAAGCACTCTTAATCAGTTCACATTTGATTCACCATTCTGCTCTCAACTGAGATCATAAGGCGTATGTCTTTCTGTCACTGGGTTATTTTAGTTATCACAGCAATCTCTAGATTCATCTGTGATATGGTAAGTGATTTGATATTTGACTTCACATCCAAATTCAAATTTAAAGCCTGCTATTTATTGTATGTTTCTATAGTACAAATTCATTATTTGATGGACATTTAGTTTGTTTGTAGTTGTTGAGTATTCAATGAACATGATAGAGAAAATGTTTTTGCATAATACTGATTACACTTGAAGAAAATATCAAGATGCTCTATAAATGAGGTAATGAAGATATTCTGATAGTATATGATTGTCTATCTTTATATATCAAGTCTATTTACAGCAAGTACTCAACACATCATGTCACATAGATTCTTATACTACACAAATACATGCAAATCATTTCAACAAGCCATTTTTAATCCTGTACCTAATTTCACATTGCCTACGTATAAGTCCTTTGGGAGAGTGGAAGCAGTATTATGGTATATCAGTCTTCCAATCAGGAATGTTGTGTGTGTGTGTGTGTGTGTGTGTGTGTGTGTGTGCATGTGCACATGTATGCACATGCACATACACAAAATGTAATTATGGGCTAGGAATAAACAGTTACTCATTTCATATAGCTTCTTCCTTACACAAAATATTGTATGTGATAATGTGAAAGGTAAGATCTTATGAGGAGGATGCATATGATTTCTGTATCTGACTAAATTATTTTAATAAATCCAAACAATTTTGACAGATTTTGGTGATAGAGTATGGTATCTGAGGGAGGCACACTGCAGAGAATGGTATCTGAGGGAGGCACACTGTAGAACATAGTATCTGAGGGAGGCAAACTGTAGAACATGGTATCTGAGAGAGATACACTGTAGAGCATGGTATCTGAGGGAGGCACACTGTAGCCTATATTTTTAAGCATATAACATATTTCATAACCAAACAACTACCTTTATGCTACCCTTTAATGGAAATTTAAGAAAAAAACCATATTTCAATTATAAATAAAAGCTGTTTTATCACCATTTTGTACCATCTAGTTAGAGTTTTTTTTTTAAATACACATCTCCTTTATGCAGTGATTATTCAAAGATGCAAATTAACATGATAATTTAAAGTTTCATGTTTGCTCTTCTTTGGTGAAACAAAGGCCATGATTCAGCAGTGCTCTGAGCTATACATAGGGAAAGGTATTATGCTCCTGTCACTAATACTCTGCATTTTATAATAGTCTCAATGTATAAGAAGTAATGTATCAATGTAATTAAAATTATTATTTTATGTTCATGTGTTTTACATCTCTTTAGTAAGACATCATTATTAAGCTTAAGCATTGAGTGTAAATAAATGTTCTTATGCAAATATTATTTGGAGGTCTTTCTCTAATAGTTGAAATCTGATAATCATAATAATTTAATAGGTATGTGTTATAATACCATATAACTAAAATTGGAATTGGTTAAAAACATTTTATTTATTAAGAATATGAAAATTTTTGATGTCTATAAGTATGCATGTATAAAGTCAGACACATGGGTTTTATATTATTTTCACAATTGTTCTATGACATTGCATCAATTTTATATCAAGTCAACAAAGTATTTTATCTGAGGAGTAGAGAGGTGGTCCAGGTTCTAAGGATTTTATTTTAATTTGCATGCTTTATGACGTGATATTCTGCCTTAATTATCTGTCCGGACTACTGGGCAGTAGTTCGCTTTCTGTTAAAAAAAAAAACATTTACTAGGAATTGTTTAAAATTTCCATCCTCTTTTTCTTATCACTTATTTATCAATCAAAATTGTTTGTAGCATTGTGAACTTTTGTATTATTATTATTATTATTATTTGGTTTTTCTTTTTCTTTCTTTCTTTCTTTTTTTTTTTTTTTTTTCGACAGCGTTTCTCTGTATACCACTGGCTGTCCTGGAACTCACTTTGCAGACCAGTCTGGCCTGGAACTCAGAAATTCGCCTGCGTCTGCCTCCCAAGTGCTGGGATTAAAGGCATGTGCCACCACTGCCCGGCAACTGAACCATTTTTAACAAACTAAAATTGTTAAGTCACATTTATAACTAATGAAAATTAGTTATGGATCTGAACTAAATAAAGAGTCTATGTGACTATGAATTGAAACTGGGAAATAAGCATAAAATTAAAGCTTAATACACATATAGATGATTAAATTGAAATAGTACATTTAAATACCTTAATTTATATGAACATAATTTTTCAAATCAATGATTTCTCACATACTAGTGAGAACATGATTTGTAATATGGTCAGGTGAAAATAAGTGAAACTATGTAAGTGGAAGAATCTAATACTTGTACATACACCATACTGTCAGAATAAAGGAAATGTTCAAAACACACACACACACACACACACACACACACACACACACACACTAGTGCCAGTTAAATCAAAACTAACTAAAGAAGCTACTATTTGCCAGAGCTGAATCAAGTTTAGAAACAAAATGAACAAAAGTATTAGATTAATATTTAATTTTTGACTCCAGACTGATACAAATCTATGGCTAGATAAATATAGAAGAAAATAAAATCATGGAAGAATTCTAAATGATTAATGTATACACTCTCTGAGATGTTAAACTTTATTTGCCAATTTGCCTGGGCTGAGGGATGTTTAAAGTGCTGATATTACATTATTTAGCAAGATGTCGACATAGATAATTCTAGAACAATTGACATTAAATTAATTGGTTGTTAAAATGGTGACTCACCAGTTAGGAGTATCCAATTTTTTGAAGCTCCATGTAGAATAAACAGAAAAATTATACAGAAGAATTATTATTAAAATACAGTTAAGTAAATTTCCACATTTCACACAATTTGTATTTAGTGGCTTCCTTGACAATAAAAACAATCTGAAAATTAGGATAAAGAATAGCTTTTCTATAGAGAACCACAAAGCTAGCAATATGGCTGGTTACTAAGCCATGAATTGTGTGACAGTAAGTGTTCTTCATATAATGTGAAAAGGAAAGTTCTGTTTTTTTCCCTAAAATGCAGAAAGTTTTCCTTCTTATTAGACAAATGCCATAAAAAGTCACAATAACAAAATTGGTTGTACTCATATCGTTTTCACATCAGCAATAAAATGCAGGAACTTATAGATAAAACAGACTAACAAAATTTGTCTGTTGAACAGGGTCTTGTTAGGAAAAATAGCATTAAGTAAAATTGATGAACCTAAGTGAACCATGAAGCTTATTTATGAAGTTGCAACTCCGTGACTTATTAATTGTAATCTGCAGCAACTCAATGAAGGAGATAATTGTAACTGAGGGGAAAGTTAACGTCTTAAGATCTGTATAGTACAATAAAAAATAGTTCCTTTATTCCTACTGTGTAGAGCACACCAGACTGTATTCGTGGCCTTTGCACAGCATACATGTATTTCAGAACACCAAAAATTTCTTTAGAAAAGAACAAAATCAAATCCTCAAGAGTGCACATAACCCAATCTAACAAATTATCAAACATCTGTAAAAGAGTTTTTGGTATTGAGAACCATTATTTAAATACCTATATGTAAGGGCTAAATTTGACTGGCTCATGGAGTATGTAAAATTTGACAAATCCTCTGTGTCAGTACAATTCTACAAGTTAACTCTAATCACTGTGTATTTGTGTGTGTGTGTGTGTGTGTGTGTGTGTGTGTGTGTGTGTGTGCATGCGCATACGCTGTGATCTTCATTTAAGTAATTAGGAGTAATTGCTTAAATAAAAATCAATATTTGGTGATATTAATATATTTACAACAAATTCACAAGGCCTTCCAATGGAGCATTGTCAACTGCACTTAAAGATTCTATTTTTTCTTTCTTTCTTTTTTTAAAAATTCAATATTTTCTTTATTTACATTCCAAATCTTTTCTCCTTTCCATGTCTTCCCTTGAGAAACACACTCTCCAATCCCCCCTCCACCTGCCCCTATGAGGGTGCTCACCGACCCACCCCATTCTCATCCTCCTCCCAGGCATTACCCTATTCTGAGGCATCCAATACCCTGAGGTTCAAGGGTCTCTCCTCCCACTGGTGTGGATAAAGACCATCCTCTGCCACATATGTGGTCATAGCGATGAGTACCTCCATGTGTATTATTTTGTTGGTGTTCCAGCCCTCAGAAGGTCCAGGGGCTCTGGCCTGTTGCCATTGTTGCTCCCTTCATAAGGCTGTAAACCCCCTCAGCTCCTTCAGTTTCTCCTCCATCAGGAACCCTTTGCTCAGTCCAATGGTTGGCTGCGAGCATCCACCTCTGTATTTGTCAGACTCTGGCAGAGCCTCTCAGGAGACAGCTATATCAGACTCTTCTTGGCATCCACAATAGTGTCTGCATTTGTTGACTGTATATGACATCCTCAGGTGGGACAGTCTCTGGATGGCCTTTCCTTCAGGCTCTGTTCCACACTTTGTCTCCATATTTCCTTCTGTGAATATTATGTTAACCCTTCTCTTTTTTAATTAATTAATTTTATTTTTTATTAGATATTTTCTTCATCTACATTTCAGATGCTATCCCGAAAGTTCCCTATACCCACCCCCCGCCCTTCTCCCCTACCCCCCTCTCCCACTACTTGGCCCTGTTCTGGGGCAGTTCACCCTTTTAAGAAGCACTGAAGCATCCACATTTCTGTCTTCCTTCTTCTTGGGCTTCATATGGTCTGTGAATTGAATCTTGGGTATTCTAAACTTTTGGGCTAATAGCCACTTATCGGTGAGTGCATATCATGTGTGTTCTAATTTTTCAATGATAGAATTTAAAATTGAGGACACAAAAGTAGATGTGTGGTGAAGGGGAATGTAGTTTTAGGAGTTTAATGAAGGGGTGAACGTGATTAAAATATATTATACGGCATTCCCAAAGAAAATATAAAAATGATGAAAAAAGAAAAAATCATATAACTCTTATAGGCTTAAATTTGCTTTAAGAAAGCCAAGAATAATTAGTCCATGAATTCAATTTGAAAATCATCTCTTACATTTGAGGTTTGATTCCTTGTACTAGTTCTGCCTGTATATCCATTGGTGATGATGCTAATCTATTTCTAGTGTTTTCTTGCCATCTATCTAGTGATGGTTTTATTTATTTCATTTCATTTTGGTCTATGCAAAAATTACATGGTTTGTATGCATTTCAATAAGAATAGAAAATCATATCAGGGATCAGAAATGTTTTTAGGGAAAGGAATAGAAGAACAAAATTCATATGTTAGAAAAAGAAGTTAAACACTATATGGCAAATACACTAGAAAGTGAAGAGAGAAAAATGGCTGTATGATAATTTTATTTTTAAAATATTCAAATGTTTATATTATATATAAATGTTTCTGTAAATACTATATAAAATATAAAATATTATATTATAATATAATTCTCATACTTACTCAGTTCCTTTTCTCCCTCCAAACACTCCTTCCAACAATCCATACTCTTTTTCACATTTATAGTCTCATATTCGATTAATTATTATCATATACATACACACACACACACACATATATATATATATATACATACATATACATATTTATATACATACATACACATACACATACATATACATATGTTTCTCACATGTGACCTGCTGAGCTCATACAATGTTACCTCTATGCATGTGTTCAGAGCTGACTTCGGGCACTGTACAAACCCGTTGTGTGCTTTTCCCTGGAGTGATGCTTCCAGTTGCGTTTGTTATAGTAGTGCTCTACGTAAAATTGGGGCCTCCTGAGCTTTCTCCATTCACTTTAATATTTCCATTAGTATCATTCTTGTTCGGGTCACATTTGGGCAGTCATATTTGTGAGGTTTTATAAATTTAATTTAAATTAAAAAATAAATATGTCAGTGGAGTAAAGCACAGTGAACCTCTCTTGGTTAATGTTAACTATGTACAAATTTTAACAAAATATATTTAAAATATACGACACTGAAAATATTCACTTGGACTCCATCATAGTCACAGTACAAAGTACTACAGGAGAATAATTTTTAAATTCCCTGCTAAGAATTTTATGTATTCTCCCTCCTGATTTATGACATTGGCCATTGCTCTACATCTGTGGGAAATGATCCATGTCAATCTAATGCCTCCTCCTGTCTGATTAATTGTCCTCATTACAGACACTAAATGATGTGGCACCCACACATCTTCACCTGAGAACACTTAATGGCTCTGACATCAAAATTGAACTGCCCCTTTAACTGCTGTGATGGAATTTGTCCCACTTTGCTTTGTAAGTTGTGGATCACCCACACACCTTTGCTACAGCTCCTTCCAGTTCCTTTCTTGCTCACTACTTCTGGTGCTTTTTATTGGCAAGATAGGTATGATAAGTGTTCAACTGTTCTGTTTATTCCTTTCATTGCCGTGTTGGGTTGATCCCTTGCATCTTGCCCATTGTATTTGATTTCTAGTAATGAGATTTCATCAGTCTTTAATAGGGCTTCCCAAGGCTTAAAAACCTGGATAAACTGTATGACTAATATTTGATCAAGTACTTTTTCCCCCTCACCCTAGACACTTTTGTAGTCTGAAATAAAGCAATATTCTTGTTTGTATATGTGCAGATTTCAAAATAATTTTAAAATTTTAGCCCAATTTCAAAGTATAAAAACAACTTCAGAACTCAGAAATAATAAGGAAAACAATGATTAGCATCCATAGGATCAGAAAATTTTTTAGGAAGAAAATGTAGATAAATGAAAAGAATGACAATTAGGTCTCTCACTTCTTGGAAAAAAATGCTTGTTTCTTTTACTGAAATCCCACCATCTGAGAAAATTCTTAAAGGCATCTTAAAAGTTGTACTTGATATTGTCTACTAAAAGCTTGTTTCTTTTACTGAAATCCCACCATCTGAGAAAATTCTTAAAGGCATCTTAAAAGTTGTACTTGATATTGTCTACTAAAAGTAGAAGACATATATCGAGTGTCTCTGATAGAATGACCTCCATCCTGGAAAATTTCTTTAAAAGCTCTCAAAACCATGTTTTTCACTGTACCGTAGTGGTCTGTATTGACAATGCTAGTTACTTTCTGAGCTGTACCTTATTTTGGTATAATTAAGATGCATGTGTCATAGATAGTGAATAAGGGAATGTAATACAAATCTATGCATAAGCTTTTATATTAATATTAATTTTTATAAAACATATTCAGAGAAAACAGTTCATCTCCATCTTTGTTTCCAGTGACTATGTCTCTTGTTAATTATGTCCTTGAGAGACTATATACAAAATGCTTTTATACAATATGCTTTTATACAATATACTTTGATGATATTTACCATCCCTAAATTTTTCAACATTCTCTCATTTTCCTCTCCATCCAACTTCATGACCCCACCAACAAACAAATACAATAAACAATAAACAACAGCAAAACAACAGCAGCAACAACAATCACAAAACAAACCCAAAAAACCTTAAAGACCAATTTGCAGTACCCAAAATAATCTTGGATACATGCTCTTCCCTGGATTTGCCTTATAGCATAATTCAATTTATCTAGGAAGCATCTAACCATATTTAACAAACTCGCTGTATTTTACTCACTCTGGTAACATTTGTCAGAAGGCTGATATTTGCTCATTTTGAAAAGGTCACAAGGAAGATTGTGAATAGAGGAGTCAGAGTAACAACCTCAGTTCCTGGTTTTAATATTTTAATATGATTGAAAATTAGAAGCAATAGTACACTCTGTAGCCAAGAAACTGATAGCTCTTTAAATGTCATTTTACAATGAAATTGGCTTCCATTGTTTTTCTCCTAAGAAAAGTGTAATTTTCCAGATACTATTGATTAGAACAAAAATAAAGAATGAAAATAGGTTTGAGTTCACTTATACCTCACATTTGAAAATATGTGATATCCCCACAATTTCAACATATATACCAGGGCACAAAAAATTGATAATTTTAAATTAAAGCCTAGAACTTGGCAATATTATCTGATAGATTGTGCATTCTCTTTGCATATTGTAAAAAATAACACTTTAACTTCAAGATAGGCAATCAGTAAGAACATCTTCATAAGTACTCTGTCTATCTGATTTCCTCTTAGAAAATAATTCGTTTTATTCAATTATAACTTAATAAAAGCGAGTTCTCAGTTGTTTGTCTTTCAAATATGTCAGTTTCAGTGCATTTATTTAATGGGATGTTCCACTGTCTGGTTGGCCTAAGATTTCTTCTGGTTGGAATTTGTTCAAATGTTTTGGACATAGGTAGTCCCACTGTAGTAAATAACCTGTCTTGATATTTCATTTGAGAAAAATTCCTATGCCGTTTGTTCTATTGCTAGTGTGTTATCTTTAATTGTTTGACTAAAGTGCTATGATGGTTCCTGTGAAATGTCAAATTAATGAATTTAAAATTGCTAGAGATACACAGAATCTCAGTCCCACACTGAATAAACAGGAGAAAATAAGATGGAGAACATCATTTCTTTCTCCCTGATTCCTGGCTGTAGATTTGAAATGATCAGACTTTATTCACTCCTCCTGCCATGCCTTCTGCCTCCTGATGAGCAGAATCTCAAAGGATTATCTAACATAAACCATTCATGTCTTATGTGACCTTTATTATTAATGCCTAATACAAAAATGAGAAAAATAACCAAAGCCCGGCATCTCCCCCAAGTTTCTTCCTTATGAAGTTGCCCTTTGAAATCAGTCATTGATTTGAGCAGAAATAGGTGACATATATACAGTTACCTTATATCTCATCAAAATTCAACCATATGTTAATAACTATTAATGCCTACTGATTATAACTGAGTAATTCAATAATTTAGTCTTCACAGTTATGCATTTGAATGGCTATGTATACCCAACAGTAAAACAAAAGTGATGATTTTTGCAAAGTTTTGTATATAATATAGAATGGTAATTCTTTATGAAAGAAAACATAAATATTTAAGTGTGATTTCTTTCTTTAATTTTGAGATGGGGGGTCTCACCATGTTCTGCTTGCTGGCTTAGAACGCAGTATGTAGTTTAAACTGGCCTTTAACTTGGAGAGATCTGCTTGCTGTTACCTCTCTAGTGTTGGGGTTAAAGGTATATACCATCACTCTATGATGCTTGGTTCAAATTTTAGATTTAATCTTAGCAGATTAAATATGAGCTTGAAAGTTACTGGTAAGTATCAATAATACATAATTTGAGCATTAGATTCCCGAAGAGAAATAACAAGAAAGAGACATCTATGGAAGAAATATAGTGACATTTTTTTTAGATAGAAAGAAGGATTTTTTTTTTTAATCAGAAATAGAACAGAGACTGAAGGAAAGGCCATCCAGAGATCCCATCACCTAGGGAGCCATCCCATTTGCAGACACCAAACACTCACACTATTGCTGCTGTCAAGAAGAGCTTGCTGACAGAAGCCTGTTATGGCTGTTCCCTGAGAGGTTCTGCCAGCATCTGATTAATACAGATGCAGATACTCACAGCCAGCCATTGGACTGAGCCCGGGGACCCCAGTGAAAGAGGTAGGGGAAGGAATAAAGGAGCTGAAGGGGATTGCAACTGCATAGGAAGAACAATATCAACTAACCAGATCACCCAGAGCTCCCAGGGACTAAACCACCAACCAAAGAGTATACATGGAAAGATCCATGGCTCCAAACACAAATGTACCAGAGTATGTCCTTATCTCTCAGCAGAGGGGGGGGGTAGGCCCTTGGTCCTGTGGAGGCTCCATCCCCCAGTGTAGGGGGATGATAAAGAAGTGAGGAAAGAGTGGGTGAGTGGCTGGAGGAGCACCTTCATAGAGGCAAAAGGGAGGGAGGAGAGGGAGAATGGGATGGAGGATTTGTGAAGAGGAAATTGGAAAGGAGAATATCATTTAAAATGTAAATGAAAATGATTAATAAAAAAAATGTTAAACACATAGAATTGGAAGAAGACTGTAAGGGTGTGAATAGAGATGTAGACAAGTTATGTTTAGCAAGGTCTTGGTAATTACCATAAATATCCTAAATTCCACTGAAGAGCTTTGGAGTATACAAATTCTATGATCCTTGTAATCTGCATTTACTTGTGTATATGTATTATAATCTAATGTGAACTGAAAATTGTATGAAATTTTCCTATATCATTTGCTAATACCTACTACTTCATTGAAAATGCTTTATATATTTCTTTATTATAAATTCATAATAAACATAGTAATCAAGATAAAAATTGTGCATCATATTTTAAATTATCATATAGCAAAACAGGTTTGAATAATCTTTGTGCATCTCACCTAGTTAGTGATATGAACACAGTAAAAGTAAATACATAGAAATATGGATTAAAAATGACAGACAAAATATTCAGAATAATTATTTTCAAAGTCCTTCTTGCCTCTAGATTTGAGAGAACCAATGTCTGTTAATTTCACTGTTCTTTATGTTTCTTTTGAGACTCATATATTATGTGGTAGTTAATACAAGATGAAGAATAATGGCTTCTCATATATCCTAAAGCTATCTCCCTTTTCTGGTGAGCCAAGGTGAGTCTTCATACATCCATCACTGGCTTCGCACACCTAGGGCACAGTTTCTTCACTGCACTTTTTGTATTCGTTCCCGTCTGTTGATTATATATTCCACAATTAATTGGGAGGATATTATCAGCTTAAATAAAACTTTAGAGCTTTTTGTATGATGTAACCTCACAAGAACATAGAAGGCATAGACAGGGAGAAAATAACTTTGTGTTTATTGCAATTGACCTGAGAACAATTACAGGTTGTTACAATTGCTGAGGATGTCTACATAGTATTTTTCCCCTAGTATTTCCTTCAGCAGATTAGCTAACTCCTAGAACTCTCATAACTTAATCCATACATTAAATAAAGTCTGGTGTCTAGCTAACTCCTAACACCCTCACAACTTAATCCATACATTAAATAAAGTCTGGTGTCAAATTCCAATATAATGTTAAGGCAAAGAATAACAATTTAAATATTTCCCAAGTGAAGTCAATCTTCAGAGTTTTTACTCTACTATTTTTGCAAGTTTAATTAAAAACTGATACACAACAACAACAAAAACTCAGCAAATATCACAGGGCTCAGCAAGATACTTTAGATAATTACAACTGGAGAAAATCAGTATAATATTTCCAAACAATGGAAGCTGATTTTTAAATTATATATTCTGAATATTTTATGAAAAATTGACTTTTGAGAAAAGAAGACAGAGAGAAACTGAAGAAGGAAGGAAATTAGGAAAGGACAGAAGAATTTTTGTTTATTGTTACAAGCAAGATCTAAAGACAATTATTCTATTCCAAGATGCTGTACATCTTGACAGTATATGAAACCACTCACACCACTCACAATTAGAATGATTTGTTTTGAGGGTTTTTCTTTTTTTGTTGTTGTTGTTTTGGGTTTTTTTTTTTTTTTTTTGGTTTTTTTTCGAGACAGGGTTTCTCAGTGTAGCCCTGGCTGTCCTAGAACTCCCTTTGTAGATCAGGCTGGCCTCGAACTCAGAAATATGCCTGCCTCTGCCTCCCGAGTGCTGGGATTAAAGGGGTGCGCCACCAGGCTGGGCTTGAATGATTTGTTAAAAGCAATCCCTTTAGACTATGAAAACTTTGGTTTTTACTTAACTCAATCGAATTTATCTGGAAAATTTACAATTATTGTTTTTCATCATTTTCTTTCTTTTTATTAATTTATGTATTTTACTTAATCATTTTCCATCCTGCTCACTGCTGCCCTCTCTGCCAACATCTCCCACAATCCTTCCCTCATACCCCCTTCTCCTCTGAGCTGCTGGGGCCAAGCTGGGTATCCTCCCATCCCCCACCCTGACACTTTATGTCTCTGCTAGGCTAGGTGTTTCTTCTCTCACTGAAGCCAGACAAGGCAGTCCAGCTAGAAGAACATATCCCACATATAGGCAACAGCTTTTGGGATAGGCAACATTCCAGTTCTTTAGGAACTACATAAAGGCCAAGCTGCACATCTGTTACATATGTGAGGGGAGTCCTAGGTTCAGCCAGTGTATGTTCTTTTGTTGGTGGTTCAGACTACCTGGGATAAAGGAAGCACCCAGAAATCAGTGGGGATACTTTTAGCTGTAACTCACAACAGCGGGATATGGAACCTGAAAAATCCACCTCCTAAGCCAGACAAGAATCCCAATGGAACAAAAGAGACACCAACCCACACAGCAAACATTTAACCCTGAATATATCCTGTTTGTAAGTGATGCAGATATTGGGGGATGAAGCAGAGATTGAGGGAATGAGCAACCAATAGCTGTCCCAACTTGATACCCATCCCATGGACAAACACCAGTATCTAATACTATTAATGATATGCTCATGTTTGCAGACAGGAGCAAGTGTACTCTGTGAGACAGCACCCAGCAGCTGACTAAGGCAGATATAGACACACATAGCCAAACAGTGGATGGAGCTTGGAGACTCTTATGGAATAAGAGTCAACTAATCAAAAGGATGTTAACATAGACATAACATGATAAATGAGGAAATTTCAGAAAAATGAAACATTAACTTCTTACTATCTGAAAGACTATTACAGAAAGAGAGATGAAGCAATCATAGATGATGTCAAGTATATGTCTCAGTACCATATAAACAACATCAAGCAACTTTAGAACAGCACAACCCAACTGTAAAAGCAACTGTGATTTTACGACCATCATATCTAAAGATTTAAAAGGCTATTTAGCAATATCTTTAAACATTTGTCTTCCATCCTATAGAATGTGTGCTGCACCTGGTATTGCAGTTATGGAAATCAATGTGAACATCTAAGCCACTGTTTTCATATATTGCTTTAATCAGTAGTCACTTTTCTACAGATTCCTATAGGGCAGCTGGGAACACTGGATATGTAATAATGAGGCCTAAGTCTGAATCTTTATTCTTAGTATTGTGATTCATGTTGGCCTGAGATGAAGCCTAATCATATAATGTGAAATACTAAGTATTCATAAGTATTCATTTATTTATAAGACAGATTTGATGCACAGATATATAAAATGATCTCATAAGATAGCATACATTACCCCTAAAATTAAATTCCACATTAAGGTTTGATGGTTTTTACCTGTGATATTTAAGTACTCAATTTTGTGAGTTCTTTACTAAACCATGGGGATAAAAATGTGGGATCCTAAGAAAACAGAATATTATCTACATCGAAATGTTACTCTAGAGGGAATTCAGATCTCACACACCTATGTTTAATCACCTGCCATGTCTAAAATAAAACTCACCTGTTCTACTCATATAGCCTGTGCAGTCTTAAAATGTATCTCATTGTATTTCAATTTCTGCAAAACCACATATTTAATTTGTGTTGTCTTAGTTTTTTGTTATTTTATTTGTTTTTGTTGGTTTTTTGTTTTCTGTTGTTGTTCTTGTTACATTATAACAACATATCTAAACTGCTTAAGTTTTCAAGAACAAAATGTTCTTTTGGTCCTAAAGTCTGAGAAATTCAAGGATGAGACATTTCAGGTGTTGATAGTCTGAAAAGGACCACATATTCTAGAGGAGAGGAAAGCAGGAGCCTGAAAGTCAGTAGTGTGAAGAATTGCTTGATTTTATGCATGGTCTGATCACTCTTTAAAACCTTCACCTCTCAATATTATCTCATTGAAATCAGCTGAATTTTGGAAGAGTCATCTTGAAAACATAACAATGTACAGGGATAGAGTCTCAGGGTTGTTGTGATTTGCATTTCAATGATGATTAAGGATGCTTAACTTTTTTCAGGTGCTTCTCATCCATTCAGTATTCCTCAGGTGAGAATTATTTGTTTAGCTCTGTACCCCATTTTTAATGAGGTTACTGGATTTTCTGGAGTCCAATTTCTTGAGTTCCTTATATATATATATATTGGATATTAGTCTCCTATCTGATTTAGGATCCTTTCCCAATCTGTTGGTGGCCTTTTTGTCTTATTGACAGTATCTTTTGCCTTACAGAAGCTTTGCAATTTTATGAGGTCCCAATTGTTGATTCTCGATCTTACACCACAAGCAATTGCTGTTCTGTTCAGGAATTTTTTTCCCTGTGCCCATACCTTGGAGGCTTTTACCTACTTTCTCCTATATAAGTTTTAGTGTCTCAGGTTTTATGTGGAGTTCCTTGATCCACTTAGGCTTGAGCTTTGTACAAGGAGATAAGAATGGATCAATTCACATTCTTCTACATAATAATTGCCAGTTGTGCCAGCACCATTTGTTGAAAATGCTGTGTTTTTTTCCACTGGATGGTTTTAGCTCCTTTGCCAAAGATCAAGAGACCATAGGTGTATGGGTTCATTTCTGGGTCTTCAATTCTATTCTATTGATCTATCTGTCTGTTGCTGCACCAGTACCATGCAGTTTTCATCACAATTGCTCTGTAATACAACTTGAGGTCAGGCATGGTGATTCTGACAGAGGTTCTTTTATTGTTGAGAATAGTTTTTGCTTTCCTAGGTTTTTTGTTATTCCAGATGAATTTGCAAATTGCCCTTTCTAACCTCCCACCAGTCGGAATGGGTAAGATCAAAAATTCAGGTGACAGCAGATGCTGGTGAGGATGTGGAGAAAGATGGACACTCATTTATTGCTGGTGGGATTGCAAGCTGGTACAACTACTCTGGAAATCAGTCTGGTGGTTCCTCAGAAAATTGTACATAGTATGACGGGAGGATTCAGCAATACCTCTCCTGGGCATATACCCAAAAGATGTTCCAATTTGTAATAAGAACATACACTCCACTATTTTCATAGCAGCTTTATTTGTAATAGCCAGAAGCTGGAAAGAACCCAGATGTCCCTTAACAGAGGAATGGATATAGAAAATGTGGTACATTTACAAATTGGAGTACTACTCAGCTATTAAATACAGTAAGTTTATGAAATTCTTAGGCAATTGGATTGATTTGGCTGATGCATCCTGAGTGAGGTAACCCAAGCACAAAAGAACTCATATGATATGCACTCACTGATAAGTGGATATTAGCCCAGAAACTTAGAATACCCAAGATACAACATGCAAAACACATGAAACTCAAGAAGAATGAAGACCAAAGTGTGGATACTTCGTTCCTCCTTAGAATAGGGAACAGAATACCCATGAAGGGAGTTACAGAAACAAAGTTTGTAGCTGAGATGGAAGGAAGGACCATCCAGAGACTGCCCCACCCAGGGATCCATCCCATAAACAGCCACCAAACCCAGACACTATTGCTCATGTCAGCAAGATTTTGCTGAATGGACCCTGTTATAGCTGTCTCATATGAGGCTATGCCAGTGCCTGGCAAATACAGAAGTGGATTCTCACAGTCATCTATTGAATGGAACACAGTGCCCCCAATGGAGGAGCTAGAGAAAGTACCCAAGGAGCTGAAGGGGTCTGCAATCCTATAGGAGGAACAACTATATGAACTTACAAGTACCCCCAGAGCTCCTGTCTCTACCTGCATATGTAGCAGAAGATGGCCTAATTGGCCATCAATGGGAGGAGAGGCCCTTGGTCTTGAGAAGATTCTATGCCCCAGTACATGGCAATGCCAGGCCCAGGAAGTGGGAGTGGGTGGGTTAGAGAGCAGGGCAGGGAGAGGGTATAGGGGACTTTTGGCATAGCATTTGACATGTAAATGAAGAAAATATCCAATAAAAAATTAAAATGAAAAAAATAAAATTAAATATATAAAAAACATGTACAGGGCTAAAAATATAAAAGTCTAGAAATCTACATGTATTATTAAATCTTGCTATGAGAGTATTGTTCAACTTTCTGAATCCAGTTTTTATATCATTGATAAGGTTTATTCAGATAACATATAAAGTATTCAGAAAACTGTTATATATTTCAAGTGCTCAAAATATTAGCTATTATTATCAATGTTATTCTGTATAGAAACAAATAAAGACAAATTTTATGAAGTTGTTAATATGACTATCGCTATCATCTCCATTTAATTTTTGTTATAATTAGAGTACAAATTTATGGGGGTTTTTCAACATCTCCTTAAATGGATATACGCACTGGGAAAAACGAAGCATAATAGAAGTATGACACAGGAGTAATGTCATACCTATACCTGCTCCCTAGAACTCAGTCACTGAAAAAAAAAGAATATTTAAATGTGGGACCTAGCCAACTCTTAAAACTTGGCATCACAGAAAGAGTGATGTAATTTAGGAAAATTACAGTGGAGAAAAGTCTCTAGACATTATTGATGTAAATAATAGTAATTATAGATTGATATTTTTTGTAGAAATTTATTTAACCAGTATGATGATGTAAAACAACCTGTCATGCAATCTTCTATCTCAGAGATTTCATCCTGATATTTATTACTTCTAATTAATAAAACACATTACACTTGCTTACAGAAGAAAACAAAATGCAAAAATTACAATGTTTTCAGTGATGGAATACGTAGTTACTTTTTGTTTGGAAACAGACTGTCTGTCTACCTGCCTACATTCCTCCCTCCCTCCCTCCCTCCCTCCCTCCCTCCCTCCCTCCCTCCCTCCTTCCCTCCTTCCCTTCTTTCCTTCCTTTCTCCGTCCCTTCCCACATCCTTTCCTTCTTCTCCCTTTCTCTCTACCACATTCTCTCTCTTCCTTCCTATCTTCTCTCATACAATGCATCCTAAAAACCCTCACTCCACTCCTCCCAGTTCCCCTGTATACATCCATCTCCCCCAGATGCACTCCTCCTCTCGCCTTTCCCTTCAGAAAAGAGCAGGTCTTCCAGGAATATCAAGCAAACAGCATAAGTTACAATAAGATTTTAAAAATATCTCTTTTATCAAAGGCTGCAAAAGGCAGAGTAATAGGAGAAAAAGAGTCCCAGGAACACTAAAAGAGTCAGAGACTCCTCTACTCCCACTTCTATTTGTATATCAAGAGCACCAGGCTACACAAATTATAACATGTATGCAAAGGATGTAGTTCAGACCCATACAGGCTTCATGATTAACACTTCAGACTCAGTGTGCCCCTCTGAGACCTCTGTGGTTGATTCTGTTGTCTCTAGCTCTGGTTACTATAGTTCTTCCTCCTCATGTTCTGTAAGGGTTCCCCACACACCTAATATTTGCCTGTGAGTCTCTGCATTTGTTTCCATGAGATGCTGGATGATGGCAATTCAGTTAGGCAGCAATCTACAAATATAGCAGAATATCGTTAGGAACCTTTTTCTTTGCTCCCCCACCCCCAAGTAGTGTTCAGTTCAATCCTAGGACTATGGGCTTTCCACCTTCCTGTTCCTGGCACTCCATTCAGTGTCAGACTTGGGCTTCCTCTTGTGTCATAGCCTCAAGTTGGACCAGTCGTTGAATGTCAACTCCTACATGTTGTTCACCAATGTTACCCAGCATATTTTGCAGGTAGGACAGGATGTAGACAACAGTTTTGCAGCTCACTTGGTGTCCCAGGCTCTCCACTGGAAGACTTGCCTGGCAACAGACGGTGGCCAGTTGAAGTTTTATATTTCCCATTACTAGGAACATGCACTAGGGTCACCGTTATAGATTCTAGTGAGTTTACACTGCAGTACGTTTTCATATTACGCCCACCAAATGTTCCTCTATTCCAGGTATCTATCCTCTCCCTCCATTTCTCCTCCTCCTTGATCACTCCTGTTCTCAAGTTCACCTGTCCCCAGTACACCAAGTTCAATAGAACCAGCCTTTCTAATATTAATTAACTTTAAATATTCTGTGGTTATGTAAAATTTCTTTCATTATCTATAATTTTTATAAGAAGTCATATAAAATAATTCAATCAACATAAACAAAAAGTAAGGGCTAAAATAGCTTTTGCCAAGAGGTTAATATATAGATCTTATCAAGAAATTCAAATATGTGTGGCTTCAATATGCTTGCCCCAGGGAGTAGCACTATTTGAAGATGTGGCCTTATTGGGGTAGGTGTGTTACTGTGAGCATGGTCTTTAAGACCCTTGTCCTAGCTGCCTGGAAGCTTCTTCTACTTTTTGCCTTTGTAACAAGATGTAGAACTCTCAGCTCCTCCAGCACAATGCCTACATGGATGCTGCTATTCTTCCTGCCTTGATGATAATGGACTGTACCTCTAAACCTGTAAATTAGCCCCAATTAAATGTTGGATATTATAAAAGTTGCCTTGGTCATGCTGTCTCTTCACAACAATGGAAAGTCTAAGACAATAAAATTAAATAAACCTAAGTAGAGAGTTCTCTAAAAGAAGCAGGAATGAAATTTATATGATTCAAAAGGTTAATATGTCCAAAAATCAAAAGCACACAGGTGTAACACCAAATCTGAATAACAATGACTGGTTTCAAAAATACTAATTAAATAGTTAGTGAATAGGGAAAGAAAAGGGACCCTATCACATTTGTTGATGGAAATCTAAATCACCACAGTCATTTGCTGTTACAAATTCCTTAAAAGTTACATATCAAACTACCATATGGTCCACCAATCCCTTTTATGAAAATATTCATGCAATTAAAAATTTTGGAATGCTAGCTAGAAGGTGACTGGTGAGAGAGAAAGGAGGATCTCTTTGAGTTAGAGGCCAGCCTGGCTAACAGAATGAGTTTCAGGTCATGCAAGACTACTCTAAGAAACCATGTCATGAAATGGAAAAAAGGGGGAAAAAAAGGAAGAAAGAAAAGTAAAAACAAAAAGAAAGAAAAACATAAATAATAAATAATGTTATAATTTCAATGTCTCTGAGTTGACTAGTGGCTAAAATGGCACAGTATATATACATGATGGAATACTCTTCAAAAGGCATATTGGTAGAACTGAGTATTGTTATTTAAAATAAGCTGAACACCAAAGACAAATACCAAAGGCCCCATAATTCTGTGTTCTGTTAGTACCTATTATTGAAAAAAAAAAGTCTTAAATTTTAGGATACAGTAACTAATGTCACAGAATTATGATTATTAAAGATTATATGTGTGTGTGTGTGTGTGTGTGTGTGTGTGTGTACCTATATGTAATATTTATAATTAGGGCTAAAAACGTAAGATAAAGTTTATCAAAGAAGTCTGGTTTGGTGGTATACAACAGAGGGACTGCAATATCAACTATATGCATTGTCTTAAAAAGATGAAAGAATTGCAAATATTTTACTATGAAATATTTGATACACAAATCACAACATCCCATAGTATCATAAATATGGGAGTGTTTTCATATGTGCATGCATGGTTTGTGCATTTAGATTCTTTTGTTCCTATTTATGGCATTTGCTACCTTTACTTTCCTAGAAACATTTTATAGATATATAATCAAAGTTCCGTGTTTTGTTCCCTTTTGTCTTTTTCTATGCCAAACATACTTTGATAATTTAAATATTTCATATTTTCTTAAATAAGTTATGAAGGTTTGTGTAGAGGTTAAGTGATTTAAAAAGTGTAGCATAACTTAGAATTTGAAGAGTTTATGTTAACTATGTTTAAAATTATTTCTTTATATTTAATTAAAAATATTTATACTTATTTTCAAGCCAATTTAGTGTCAGTTGTCAAAAGTGTTTCTTTTCAACTTGGAATGAATAGAAATCCTTGGCTGTTTGGTTTTTGTTTGTTTGTTTTAGTAGTATTCAAATAGCATTAAGTGTAATTGCTCCATATGTCATTGGATTTCCAAACTGAAGCATTATGAAATTAGACTTCATTTCTTATTTGTAGAGGGATTTTAATCTACCAATGTAGTGGCTATTCCTGGTTGTCAACTTGACTATGTTTGGAATGAACTACAATGCAGAATTGGAAGGCTCACCAGTGACCTGGATCTTGGTATGGAGATCTTGAGGCATAGTGGCTATAGATTCCAGAAGATTAAGACGGGGAGATCTCCAAGTTCAAGGTCACCTGGGAGTAAAGGTGTGGTGGAACACACCTTTAATCTGGGTTACACCTTCTGCTGGAGACCTACATAAGGACATTGGAAAAAGGGAGCCTTGCTCTCGCTCCTTTGCCTGCTTGCCGTGTGGGACTGAGTAACTGCTAGATCCTTGGACTTCCATTCACAGCTACTACTGAACCATTGTTGGGAATTGGATTGCAGACTGTAAGTCATCAATAAATTCCTTTACTATATAGAGACTATCCATAATTTCTTTGACTCTAGAGAACCCTGACTAATACAACCAATATGGGTGCTCTGGTAAGGTATTATCCAATGACCTTCTAGGACACAGCCAGAATGCAGACACACCCTAGATTACAGTGTGATCTGGCAGGAATACAGACATGCCCTAAGTAAACTCCTTTCATCCTTAACAATAAAGGGCAGTTTAGTCAGTGCAGTTCTGTGGAGTTCAGGCAATGATGAGTTTAGTGGATTTGAGTTCAGTTCAGTGAGAGCAGTAGAGGTAAATTTGGTCATGCTAAGGCAATTGAAGCCAAAGAATGACAAGGAGCTAGAAGATGAGGATACATTGACAGAGTTAGTTTAAGGCCAAGCAGAGCAATTAAGCCAGAAGCTAAGAGAAGTCAGTTTGACTGCAGTGTGGAGAGGAGTTTGGGCCAGAACAGCTGAGTGGAACCAACCAGCTAGAGGTCAGAAAGAACTTAAAAGGATGAACTGACTCAGCAGGAAGCCTCTGAGATCACAATTACATCAGGTGAATAGAAGTTTCCTTTACACAGTTATTAAGTGAGCTACAACAATTAACTAAAAACTTAGATTCTATCTCTCTTTTATGCAGATGATGTGGACTGAGTAGTTATAGCATAACATAACCTCTAGTGCTAGATGTAATTCTGAGCGTTGCAGGTGCCCTGGGCCTGAGATTATGAGCTATTGTGAGTGAGTGTGTGTGTGTGTCAATTTTATGAAACTTGGTCTCTCTTTTATGCTAATTCCAATTACTCATGCATTTGTCCACATGTTCAACTTCTGATATTTGCCCTGGCTATTGGCTTCATGGGCAACTGATGCATCAAAATCTGAGACAGGAGGTCAAGTAAAAGTGCTCTCCCCATGGCTCACATTGACTTGACTGATAGGTGAGAGGATTCAAACATTAAGCTTAGCCAAATGACTTAAATGCATGTGTTGCAGTTTAAAATATTGCAAGCTTTTTTATATTTTTTGTATACAATTTTTCTTCATGTAACCAAAGACAATTTTCTGCACTAAATATCTGAGAAGTAAAATCTTCCTTGTCGAATGTTTACTATGATAGATAATTAAATCTTAATTAGCTGCATCATAGGCCATATACACTGGTGAGTCATTGAGGAAATATAAAGTATTCTTTCTGATTGCTCTTCATACAAAATTATAACATTTAATCTTCTCATCCATTTTTAACATTTAAAAATTTAGTGCTGAATTTAATGGGCTTAGATTAGGAAACACACACCTGATGAGACAGCAGGATCATCTACAGAAAGAGGTTTCAAATGATCACTGAAGTAATTGCTTCAAATTACCACCTGTAATTACTTTCTCCTCCAATCTCAGCCTTCTATCTGTCAGTTTCACAGGTACTTAAACTCAGTAAATCAAAAATGCTTATTACTAATTAATCTCTTGCTCCTCGATTCTCCATTTCAAATTATATAAATTCCATCCATTTAAATCCACAAACTAAAAATACTTTTGCTATATATTTTATTTCACGTATGACATTTGTCTAATAATTGTGAAGTTACTAATAAATAAATAAATAAATAAATAAATAAATAAATAAATAAATACACACAGGACAGGGTGTACTTTTGTAATTGGCCAGCGTGTAAGAACTCTTGACCATAATACCCAGAACCACAGAGCACAAAAATCATTTAAATGAGGACTTTAAGGTTAGCTCAATCAGTAACATGCTTGTCTCACAAACACTGAATTGTCTTAGACACTTTTAAAAGGCCAGGCCTGGTAACGGATGCCTGTAATAAAAGAGCTGAGGAAGGAAAGACCTAAGAACCCCATGGTGGTCACTGACTAGACAATCCAGCCTACGTGACTGCTTATGAAAGCGTTGTCTCATAGGAGGTGGATGGTGTTCCTGAGGGTGACAGGTAAGGATGACCCCTACACACATACTTCAAGAACAATCATTTAAAAAGCAATATTTCATTATCTTTTTCCTACAACCCTAGTCTCTCCACACACAACTTAAGGGGTTCCCTTATTTTGAATACCTTGCCTTGACTATAACCCAGAGACATTTATCTGCAATATATCTGTATCCAGTCATTTTTTCCAAGACCACTGATCTACTCATTGTCTAAATATAAATGACAGTTTGGATTGTTGTCACACTCAATCATCTATAGCTTTCCATACCTAGACTCAGATTCCATCATGTATCACCTGCTTAATATGTATTGTGCATATATGTTTTGGCCAAATTGGGGGTGGGGGAGACAGAAGTAAATTTAAATGGTGGGCAAAATATAATTTTGAGAAGTATCACAAGACAGATCTTTTTCCCCTGAGGTGATGCAAGATACATGTCTACTCACTCCAAAGAAATAGCTACAACAAACCAAGTAGGAATAACATCAAAGTCCAATTTGGTGAACTGATCAATTTTATTGAGAATGTTACAAGATTGTTTTTTAAGAATATGGATGAAGTGGTGTTTTTAAGAACAAAAATAACTCAAAGATAGCTGCCAATGAGCCAAAAACAGCCCTACAATGAGTGACAGCTATCAAGTGCTAGAAACCTGGAGCATACTGGACAAGGTACATGCCGCTCAAAAAGTTAGAGTGTCCATTCCTGTTGGCTCAATTTGCTTAAACCTCTTCCAATCTACGCAGCTGGTCCCTGCTTCCTTCAGGCTCATAACCTTGTCTTGGAGTCTCCTTTGCAGTTTGTTTTATCTGAGAGTGATCTTTGGTACTTTTTATTGTTTCCTCTGAAGACAGAGGGGCCTAGTGAGTCTGGTCAATTTCAAGAACTTCCTGAAATTGGATTGAATTGTTTAATTTGTTTTCTTTTGGGGAGGGGGTGAGTGGCTTCAAGGAAGTGCTTCTCTGTGTAGCCCTGGCTGTCCTGGAACTCACTTTGTAGACCAAGCTGACCTCAAACTCAGAAATTCACCTGTCTCTGCCTCCCAAGGGCTAGGATTAAAGGCATGGGCCACCACTGCCTGGCTTAATTTCTATTTTAAGGGGCCTTTGTGGAGTGTAGCATGTTTCAGTCTCAGAGAAAACTGCTGCACAAGTAGCCATAGAAAAGTTGTTCCAGAATCAGTCTGGCCATTTCTCAGAAAATTGGGCATAGTACTACCTAATGACACAGCTATACCACTCAGAAGGTATAGCCAGAAGATGCTTCAACATGTAATATGGACACATGCTCCACTTTGTTTATAGCAGCCTTATTTATAATAGCCAAAAGCTGGAAAGAACCCAGATGTCCTTGAACAGAGGAATGGATACAGAAAATGTGGTACATTTACACAATGGAGTACTACTCAGCAATTAAAAATGATGAATTCGTGAAGTTCTTAGCCAAATGAATGGAACTAGAAATTATCATCCTGAGTGAGGATAATCCTCAGTCACAAAAGAACACGCACTACTTATCAGTGAGTGTGTGCACTCACTGATAAGTGGATTTTAGCTCAAAAGTTCAGAATACCCAAGATTCAATTCATAGACCATATGAAGCCTAATAAGAAGGAAGATCAAAGTTGTGGATGCTTCAGTGCTTCTTAGAAAGGAGAACATAATACTCATAGGAGGAAAGATGAAGACAAAGTGTGGAACAGAGACTGAAGGAAAGTCACCCAGAGGCTGCCTCACCTGGGGAACCATGTCATACACAGTCACCAAAACTGGACACTAATGTGGATCCTGGGAAGTGCTTGCTGACAGAAGCCTAATATGGCTGTCTCCTGGGAGACTGCCAGAGCCTGACAAGTACAGAGGCAGATGCTTGCAGCCAAAGATTGGACTGAGCGCAGGGTCTGTGATGGAGGAGTTGGAGAAGGGACTGAAAGAGCTGAGAGGGTTTGCAACCCCGTGGAGGGAGCAACAGTGTCAATAATAGGCCAGAACTTCTGGAGCTCCCGGTGACTGGAACACCAACCAAAGAATACACATGGTTCTGGACACTTATGTGACAGAGGATGGCCTTGTTGGAAATTAGTGGGAGGAGAGACCCTTGGACCTGAGAGATTGCTGGTTACCCCAGTGTAGAGGAATACCAATGCTGGAAGACAGGAATAGGTGGGTGGGTGGGGGAGCACCCTCATATAGGCAGGGGGAGGAGGGATGGAATAGGGTGTTTCTGAAGCAGAGACCTGGAAAGGGGAAAACATTTGAAATATAAATAAAGAAAATGCCCAAGAAAAAAAGGAAAGAAAAAAGGTGAAGGAAAAGAAAAGAAAAGAAAAGAAAAGAAAGGAGAGGAGAGGAGAGGAGAGGAGAGGAGAGGAGAGGAGAGGAGAGGAGAGGAGAGGAGAGGAGAGGAGAGGAGAGGAGAGGAGAGGAGAGGAGAGGAGAGGAGAGGAGAGGCGAAGCAAGGTGAAGCAACGAGAAGAGGGGAAAGGAAAGGAAAGGAAAGGAAAGGAGGGAAAGGAAAGGAAAGGAAAGGAAAGGAAAGGAAAGGAAAGGAAAGGAAAGGAAAGGAAAGGGAAAGGAAAAAGTTGTTCCAGGAAGTCTGCAATCACACTTTTACTTCCTGCATGTGTATGAATGGGAAAGACTTCCATTGCACTCAGTTCTGGATTTAGTTTAAAGTAGTAGTGTGAATAGATATGTACTAATAGTAAAACACTAAGAAAATCTAAAGAAATATCAAAAAGCTCAAATGACCATCAAGTGAATAGACACACTCATCTGTGACAGGGCTTAGCATTAGTGAGGCCATTTGCCTCAGTCTACCCAAGAGTTGCTTATCTGACAACTATAGGTTTGTATTCCTCCAACATACTCACCCCTCCAAGGAAGGAATAATATGTCTATCATATTCTCCATTTGCAACTTTTGGGCAGGTGTATGAAACACTATGCATCTTTGGCTCTGTTTAAAAATCCTTTGTCCACAGTGATTCAGGCACTGACCAGCTAATATCAAGAGTGATCCTGCCATATCTCCCTAATAAAGCTCACATTTCTTTTTCTTTCTTTCCTTCTTTCTTTCTTTCCTTCTTTCTTTCTTTCTTTCTTTCTTTCTTTCTTTCTTTCTTTCTTTCTTTCTTTCTTTCTTTCTTCCTTCCTTCCTTCCTTCCTTACTTCCTTCCTTCCTTCCTTTCTTTCTTTCTTTCTTTCTTTCTTTCTTTCTTTCTTTGAGACAGGGTTTCTTTGTGTAGCTCTGGCTATCCTGGAACTCACACTCTAGACCAGGCTGGCCTCAAACTCAGAAATCTGCCTGCCCCTGCCTCCCAAGTGCTGGAATTCTATGTGAGCCATCACTGCCCAGCAAGCTCACATTTCTTTCTTTCTTTCTTTCTTTTTTTTTTCAGCATTTTCCACCATTTACTCTTGTTATCAAAAATAGTTCAACTCTTCGTGCAAAACAAAAACAAAACCGTACATACTGGACACATACATCACATTTTTATTCCTATGGCTTTAGCCCATCCCCACCCCACACAAAGAGACTCCAAAAAATTTTTTTTGGTACTTTTTTTCTTGTTTTTTTTTTTAAAGCCCAATGATAACAACAACACAACTACCTGAACACATCCACAAAAAAATGACACCAGGATACACTACAAAACAGTAGGTGTCATCGGCTCTGGGTCCAAAGGATTCTTCTCCATGTCTTTATGAGGCGAGGAGCCATCATTGAACATGCTGTGCACCAAATCAAAACAACTTCAACCCTTCAGATGTCACTAGATGGTGAATGCAGTAGAAGTTGGAACTTCCCTAGCAGTATTTTTCTTAAAATAAGCACTGCCAAAGCAGCAACTCTTTGAAATCACAAGGTTCTCTCTACACCTAGTCAGTCCTTGTTTAACCTGGGCTGTGCTCTTTCAAGCAACTGACTAGGACTTGGCATCAACAGAATGTTTATCTCCCCCATAAAGTTAATAGGAGGAAGTACATTAAAACTGAAACAATTTGTGGCAAGCTTACATTTCTAACATTCCCCCAGGCTGCCTCTTCTTTCTGTCCTGAATTCAGCCTAGATCATTTAATAGCACTCTGCCGAGCACATGGTTAGTTTCCCGTGACTCTTTCTCTTTCATTCTAGAAGGGAATGTTGTTGAATGAGTCTGGGTGAAGTAGAAAGGATTATATTGACTTTGTTTGCTTTTCTCTTTTCTTGCTCTAGAAGAAGGCACCCGTGCAGGGAGGTTCCATATTACTGCAAAAAAGTAGAACCAAACAGAAACTAGTTATGACAGCACATAAACCCTTCAAGGCCTATATGTGCCAGGCACTTCCTCCCCCCCCATCCCCACTCCCCAGCAAAACTCTAAAGAAGTAAAGGCCATTTCCATCCCCTTGAAACAACAAGCTCAAGATCAGTTCACAGAATTCCACCATCCCTGATCTTTCCCCAAGATCAGGCAAAGGAATCCTACTGACCTCATTCCACCCTGGTAATCCATTCCATAAACTCTATAAAGGCTTCTTCCTGCTCAGTTTTATTCTGCTTCTCTCTTGGGTAAAGGGAGCCACCCTCCTGTAACTTTCCCAATAAATCTGTGAAATTTTTTGTGTTGTTTGACTTTGTATTGATCCTTTGTTCTGTGCCAGGAATGGAACATTCCTTTTCCTTCAGAGATATAATCCTTACACAAAACTCTAGAGATATAAAATTTGGTCACTAAAATTTGCTAAGCAAATTATTGGCTAGAAGAAGGTTTCACATAAATAGAAGCATGCAATTATTAAGTAAGGGATATCCTAGATTTAGCTAAATAATGAGAGCTAATTTGACTTGAAATAAAGTTGTCACTATTTAGAATGAAAAATCCTAAGTCCTAGAATATTGGAAGCATTTTTGAGCAGGTCATCACTCTGTTGAGTTAAAATAATCCCAGAATGAATGCTACTCTGGGTTGGCAATACTATAATACACCAGAAAAATTCAGAATGATCAAATTGCCTTTAACTACAAGACAGAATAAAAATTAGCTAACACCTCAAAATCTGGTATTTCACAAAAGAAAATGTGAAATGATTACAAGGCAAATTTATCATTGTTTTGCATTTAAGTAGCACATATATTGACTTTGATTAGGAATAAAAGTGCTCAGTAAATCAAACCCAGAAACTCAAAAAGTAGATGTTGGCAAACAGGATCACCTAGTAGAGATGTTAAAGGAATGCCAGTGGCTTTCGTAGAAACTTTGCATGGTGCTATTCTGCAACCAGACACACGCAGTCTTAAGCACCCAGTTCTGGCCAGGGCATAGATATCTTAAGCTCCAAGGTTACCTAAGAAGAGTAATTTTGAGGAAAATGTCAGTTAGTAAATGAACTGGGAAATTTTCAAGTAGAACTTATATAAAGTAGAAATTAGAGAAAACTAAAAGACTAGACCATGGAAGAAAAAAAGAAAACTCAATGATCTATGGTATTACAGCATAACTTATTCTAAATGTAGACTAGACATTTAACACATGCATAAACATGACAAGAATTTCAGCTGTAAGACAACATGAAATAGAGTAATAAATTTACCTATATTTGCCGTCTATGGTAGAAAGGATTAGAATAATGGTATGAAGGGAAAAATGTGTTCCAATTTGATGAATGATCCTAATTCAACATACCTAAGGAAAAAAATAAAAATATATAATTGTACTTTTGGACTGATTTATTGGCATATTATAACTACCTCCATTTCAACCGTTATTCTATCCTAATCCCTTCTAATCCTGGGTAGGAAGCAAAAAGGTTAGAGGGGAGAGGGTGCACAGCCCTCTTTTGATGACTTTCTGCATATTAGGGGTGCCCGGTCCCTCAGGGAAAGTCCAGTCTCTATCACTATGATATCTCTAACCTGCAGCAATCCAGTCACACAGCCAAACAGTAATCCAACGCTCCAGCAATCCAGGTATCCAGAAATCTAACAATCCATGAATAGCAAAAGTAGCACCAGGAACAAGAAGTAGCAGAGACCTCCACCTCCAGCAGCAGCAGCCACAACAGTAGAGGTAGCAATAGATAAATACCACAGACCCTCTCGGGGCTCTCACATGTATACCCTATCAAAACTCCCAGATTTCCAAATATAAACTATCTTCAGGTCGCAAAAACCATTCCTCTCCTAGAGAAAGAGAAAATTATAGCAGCTGTGGAAAATCTGAAGAATCCCCTTATCCTGCATCTGGGATGAAAACAAAAACATATTCATATAACATAACTGGATTTCTTAAGAAAGCAAAATTCTCACTACATATCATATAAAAATAAAGAATTTTAATTTAGAGGTAAAAAAGAAAATTTATATATATATAAAAAAAAAGGCCCACAGAAGTAAAGTTGTAAAAACAGATTCTGTATTTCTTTTGCTATTTATTTTAATGAAAAAATTTAGATTGTATACTTTAAACATGTTTTCCCATCGCACAACTCTGCCCAGGTCATCCCTACCTCTCTACTTATCCAAATTTATGTTCCTTTTCTCTATCATTCCTAAAAAGAAAAAAAAAATCCACAAATTCAGTGTACTTCTTATTGCCTAAATAATCAAAACATCATGATTTAGGATTTTAACAGTAAATATAATAAAACTAAAACCCTATAAATCTTTCATTTATCAGTAAATAAAAAAATAGTATGCTTACTGTTATTCTTCCCAAATAACAAATATTCTTTTTTTTTCCATTTTTTATTAGGTATTTAGCTCATTTACATTTCCAATGCTATACCAAAAGTCCCCCATAGCCACCAACCCCACTCCCCTACTCACCCACTCCCCCTTTTTTGGCCCTGGCGTTCCCCTGTACTGGGGCATATAAAGTTTGCGTGTCCAATGGGCCTCTCTTTCCAGTGATGGCCGACTAGGCCATCTTTTGATACATATGCAGCTAGAGTCAAGAGCTCCGGAGTACTGGTTAGTTCAAAATGTTGTTCCACCTATAGGGTTGCAGATCCCTTTAGCTTCTTGGGTACTTTCTCTAGCTCCTTCATTGGGGACCATGTGATCCATCCAATAGCCGACTGTGAGCATCCACTTCTATGTTTGCTAGGCCCAGGCATACTCTGACAAGAGACAGCTATATCAGGGTCCTTTCAGCATAATCTTGCAGGTGTATGCAATGGTGTCAGCATTTGGAAGCTGATTATGGGATGGATCCCCGGATATGGCAGTCTCTACATGGTCCATCTTTTTATCTCAGCTCCAAACTTTGTCTCTGTACCTCCTTCCAAGGGTGTTTTGTTCCCACTTCTAAGGAGGGGCATAGTGTCCACACTTCAGTCTTCATTTTTCTTGAGTTTCATGTGTTTAGGAAATTGTATCTTATATCTTGGATATCCTAGGTTTTGGGCTAATATCCACTTATCAGTGAGTACATATTGTGTGAGTTCCTTTGTGAATGTGTTACCTCACTCAGGATGATGCCCTCCAGGTCCATCCATTTGGCTAGGAATTTCATAAATTCATTCTTTTTAATAGCTGATTAGTACTCCATTGTGTAGATGTACCACATTTTCTGTATCCATTCCTCTGTTGAGGGGCATTTGGGTTCCTTCCAGCTTCTGGCTATTATAAATAAGGCTGCTATGAACATAGTGGAGCATGTGTCCGACTTACCAGTTGGGGCATCTTCTGGATATATGCCCAGAAGAGGTATTGCTGGATCCTCCGGTAGTACTATATCCAGTTTTCTGAGGAACCGCCAGACTGATTTCCAGAGTGGTTGTACAAGCCTGCAATCCCACCAACAATGGAGGAGTGTTCCTATTTCTCCACATCCACGCCAGCATCTGCTGTCACCTGAATTTTTGATCTTAGCCATTCTGACCAGTGTGAGGTGGAATCTCAGGGTTGTTTTGATTTGCATTTTCCTGATGATTAAGGAGGTTGAACATTTTTTCAGGTGCTTCTCTGCCATTCGGTATTCCTCAGGTGAGAGTTCTTTGTTCAGTTCTGAGCCCCATTTTTTAATGGGGTTATTTGATTTTCTGAAGTCCACCTTCTTGAGTTCTTTATATATGTTGGATATTAGTCCCCTATCTGATTTAGGATAGGTAAAGATCCTTTCCCAATCTGTTGGTGGTCTTTTTGTCTTATTGATGGTGTCTTTTGCCTTGCAGAAACTTTGGAGTTTCATTAGGTCCCATTTGTCAATTCTCGATCTTACAACACAAGCCATTGCTGTTCTATTCAGGAATTTTTCCCCTGTGCTCATATCTTCAAGGCTTTTCCCCACTTTCTCCTCTATAAGTTTCAGTGTCTCTGGTT
The DNA here is from genome assembly GCF_000001635.26 of Mus musculus. Lineage (NCBI taxonomy): Eukaryota > Metazoa > Chordata > Mammalia > Rodentia > Muridae > Mus > Mus musculus. The sequence goes on from NC_000069.6 coordinate 12,789,783, forward strand.
TTATATGAAGTTCCTTGATCCACTTAGATTTGACCTTAGTACAAGGAGATAAGTATGGATCAAATCGCATTCTTCTACAGGATAACAACCAGTTGTGCCAGCACCAATTGTTGAAAATGCTGTCTTTCTTCCACTGGATGGTTTTAGCTCCCTTGTCAAAGATCAAGTGACCATAGGTGTGAGGGTTCATTTCTGGGTCTTCAATTCTATTCCATTGGTCTACTTGTCTGTCTCTATACCAGTACCATGCAGTTTTTATCACAATTGCTCTGTATTAAAGCTTTAGGTCAGGCATGGTGATTCCACCAGAGGTTCTTTTATCCTTGAGAAGAGTTTTTGCTATCCTAGGTTTTTTGTTATTCCAGATGAATTTGCAAATTGCTCCTTCTAATTCGTTGAAGAATTGTGTTGGAATTTTGATGGGGATTGCATTGAATCTGTAGATTGCTTTTGGCAAGATAGCCATTTTTAAATGTTGATCCTGCCAATACATGAGCATGGGAGATCCTTCAATCTCCTGAGATCTTCTTTAATTTCTTTCTTCCGAGACTTGAAGTTTTTATCATACAGATCTTTCACTTCCTTAGTTAGAGTCACGCCGAGATATTTTATATTATTTCTGACTATTGAAAAGGGTGTTGTTTCTCTAATTTGTTTCTCAGCCTGTTTATTCTTTGTGTAGAGAAAGGCCATTGACTTGTTTGAGTTAATTTTATATCCAGCTACTTCACCGAAGCTGTTTATCAGGTTTAGGAGTTCTCTGGTGGAATTTTTAGGGTCACTTATATATACTATCATATCATCTGCAAAAAGTGATATTTTGAGTTCCTCTTTTCCAATTTGTATCCCCTTGATCTCCTCTTGTTGTCGAATTGCTCTGGCTAATACTTCAAGTACTATGTTGAAAAGGTAGGGAGAAAGTGGGCAGCCTTGTCTAGTCCCTGATTTTAGTGGGATTGCTTCCAGCTTCTCTCCATTTAATTTGATGTTGGCTACTGGTTTGCTGTAGATTGCTTTTATTATGTTTAGGTATGGGCCTCGAATTCCTGATCTTTCCAAATCTTTTATCATGAATGGGTGTTGGATCTTGTCAAATGCTTTTTCTGCATCTAACGAGATGATCATGTGGTTTTTGTCTTTGAGTTTGTTTATATAATGGATTACATTGATGGATTTTCATATATTAAACCATCCCTGCATCCCTGGAATAAAACCTACTTGGTCAGGATGGATGATTGCTTTAATGTGTTCTTGGATTCGGTTAGCGAGAATTTGATTAAGGATTTTTGCATCGATATTCATAAGAGAAATTGGTCTGAAGTTCTCTATCTTTGTTGGATCTTTCTGTGGTTTAGGTATCAGAGTAATAGTGGCTTCATAAAATGAGTTGGGTAGAGTACCTTATACTTCTATCTTGTGAAATAGTTTGTGCAGAACTGGAATTAGATCTTCTTTGAAGGTCTGATAGAACTCTGCACTAAACCCGTCTGGTCCTGGGCTTTTTTTGGCTGGGAGACTATTAATAACTGCTTCTATTTCTTTAGGGGATATGGGACTGTTTAGAAGGTCAACTTGATCCTGATTCAACTTTGGTACCTGGTATCTTTCCAGAAATTTGTCCATTTCGTCCAGGTTTTCCAGTTTTGTTGAGTATAGCCTTTTGTAGAAGGATCTGATGGTGTTGTGGATTTCTTCAGGATCTGTTGTTATGTCTCCCTTTTCATTTCTGAATTTGTTGATTAGGATTTTGTCCCTTTGCCCTTTAGTCAGTCTAGCTAAGGGTTTATCCATCTTGTTGATTTTCTCAAAGAACCAACTCCTCGTTTGGTTAATTCTTTGAATAGTTCTTCTTGTTTCCACTTGGTTAATTTCACCCCTGAGTTTGATTATTTCCTGCCGTCTACTCCTCTTGGGTGAATTTGCTTCCTTTTTTTCTAGAGCTTTTAGATGTGTTCTCAAGCTGCTAGTATGTGCTCTCTCCCATTTCTTTTTGGAGGTACTCAGAGCTATGAGTTTCCCTCTTAGAAATGCTTTCATTGTGTCCCAAAGGTTTGGGTACGTTGTGGCTTCATTTTCATTAAACTCTAAAAAGTCTTTAATTTCTTTCTTTATTCCTTCCTTGACCAAGGTATCTTTGAGAAGAGTGTTGTTCAGTTTCCACATGAATGTTGGCTTTCCATTATTTATGTTGTTATTGAAGATCAGTCTTAGGCCATGGTGGTCTGATAGGATACATGGGACAATTTCAATATTTTTGTATCTGTTGAGGCCTATTTTGTGACCAATTATATGGTCAATTTTGGAGAAGGTCCCGTGAGGTGCTGAGAAGAAGGTATATCCTTTTGTTTTAGGATAAAATATTCTGTAGATATCTGTCAGGTCCATTTGTTTCATCACTTCTGTTAGTTTCACTGTGTCCGTGTTTAGTTTCTGTTTCCACGATCTGTCCATTGTTGAAAGTGGTGTGTTGAAGTTTCCCACTATTATTGTGTGAGGTGCAATGTGTGCTTTGAACTTTACTAAAGTGTCTTTAATGAATGTGGCTGCCGTTGCATTTGGAGCGTAGATATTCAGAATTGAGAGTTCCTCTTGGAGGATTTTACCTTTGATGAGTATGAAGTGTCCCTCTTGTCTTTTTTGATAACTTTGGGTTGGAAGTCGATTTTATCCGATATTAGAATGGCTACTCCAGCCTGTTTCTTCAGACCATTTGCTTGGAAAATTGTTTTCCAGCCTTTCACTCTGAGGTAGTGTCTGTCTTTTTCCCTGAGATGATTTTCCTGTAAGCAGCAGAATGTTGGGTCCTGTTTGTGTAGCCAGTCTGTTAGTCTATGTTTTTTTATTGGGGAATTGAGTCCATTGATATTAAGAGATATTAAGGAAAGGTAATTGTTGCTTCCTGTTATTTTTGTTGTTAAAGTTGGCATTCTGTTCTTGTGGCTGTCTTCTTTTAGGTTTGTTGAGGGATTATCTTCTTGTTTTTTCTAGGGCGTGGTTCCCGTCCTTGTATTGGTTTTTTTTCTGTTATTATCCTTTGAAGGGCTGGATTCCTGGAGAGATAATGGGTGAATTTAGTTTTGTCGTGGAATACTTTGGTTTCTCCATCTATGGTAATTGAGAGTTTGGCTGGGTATAGTAGCCTGGGCTGGCATTTGTGTTCTCTTAGTGTCTGTATAACATCTGTCCAGGCTCTTCTGGCTTTCATAGTCTCTGGTGAAAAATCTGGTGTAATTCTGATAGGCTTGCCTTTATATGTTACTTGACCTTTTTCCCTTACTGCTTTTAGTATTCTATCTTTATTTAGTGCATTTGATGTTCTGATTATTATGTGTCGGGAGGAATTTCTTTTCTGGTCCAGTCTATTTGGAGTTCTGTAGGCTTCTGGTATGTTCATGGGTATCTCTTTCTTTAGATTTGGGAAGTTTTCTTCAATAATTTTGTTGAAGATGTTTGCTGGTCCTTTGAGTTGAAAATCTTCATTCTCATCCACTCCTATTATCCATAGGTTTGGTGTTCTCATTGTGTCCTGGATTTCCTGGGTGTTTTTAGTTAGGATCTTTTTGCATTTTCCATTTTCTTTGATTGTTGTGCCGATGTTCTCTATGGTGTCTTCTGCACCTGAGATTCTCTCTTCCATCTCTTGTATTCTGTTGCTGATGCTGGCATCTATGGTTCCAGATTTCTTTCCTAGGGTTTCTATCTCCAGCATTGCCTCACTTTGGATTTTCTTTATTGTGTCTACTTCCCTTTTTAGGTCTAGTATGGTTCATTTCCAGCACCTGTTTGGATGTGTTTTCCTGTTTTTCTTTAAGGACTTGTAACTCTTTAGCAGTGTTTTCCTGTTTTTCTTTAAGGACTTGTAACTCTTTAGCAGTGTTCTTCTGTATCTCTTTAAGTGAGTTATTGAATTCCTTCTTTATGTCCTCTACAATCATCATGAGATATGCTTTTAAATCCAGGTCTACCTTTTCAGGTGTGTTAGGGTGTCCTGGACTGGGCAAAGTGGGCGTTCTGGGTTCTGATGATGGTGAGTGGTCCTGGTTTCTGTTAGTAGGATTCTTACGTTTACCTTTCGCCATCTGGCAATCTCTGGAGTTAGTTGTTATAGTTGTCTTTGTTAAGAGATTGTTCCTCTGTTGATTTTGTTACCCTCAATTAGCAGGCATGGGAGACAAGCTCTCTTCTCTGAGTTTCAGTGGTCAGAGCAGTCTCTGCAGGCAAGCTCTCCTCTTTCGGGGAAGGTGTACAGTTATCTGGTGTTTGGACCTCCTCCTGACTGAAGGTGAAGGCCCAAAACAGAATCTTTCCCAGAAGCTGTGTTGCTTTGGCCAGGAAGGTGGCCGGTTGTCTGGAGTCGAAGATCGCGCCGTCCCAGAAGCTCTGCGACTCTCGCCCGTACCAGAAATTGCTGGCCTCTGTATTCCACACTGTCTCCCGTGCAGCCTGCCCTCCGCGGAGTCCCGGAGCCAAGAAGGCTCCCGCCGGCGCCTGTGACACAAACCTCTCAGGCCAGGCAGACCCCCGTGCTCTCACCAGGAAGGTGGCCGGCTGTCTGGAGCTGAAGATGGCGCCGCCTCAGAAGCTCTGTGGCTCTCGCCAGGAAGGTGGCCGGTTGTCTGGAGACGAAGATGGCGCCGCCCCAGAAGCTCTGCGACTCTCGCCCGTCCCAGAAACGGCTGGCCTCTGTATTCCACACAGTCTCCCGTGCAGCCTGCCCTCCGCGGAGTCCCGGAGCCAAGAAGGCCATAACAAATATTCTTATTTCTATTTACTGATGAATATATTTGATTTCCTGTGAGGAACATTTTCATAAGTGTCTGTGCCCTTTCTGGTGAGGGCAGAGTGGGTAATGACAATTTCACTAGAATGGTAGGCCTCCATGATGCATCTAATTCTAGGATTAAGCAACAGCCCAAAGTATTTGACTCTAGAAGAACAAATTGGTGAGAAGTGAGAGGAGAGAGAGGCTTTTCTGTTCCCATTGCTTGCATAGTCTTCTAACTCTCCTGGAAGTTCAACAGTTAGGTTTTCCTTTCGATAACCACCTCCTCGGTTCATTCTCCTTCACACGGCTAATTTGAATTCATATTTCTAAATCAATAAAGGGGCTGGTGAGCTGGTTCAACAACAGGTAAGGTTGACTGCAGGACACAAGTTCAGTTATGAGCACATGTGTCCAGCAACACGAGCTAACACTAACTCAGCTACAGAAGATTCAACACCCACTTCTGGCACTTTATGTGTACATAACAGTGTACACCAGTACACACACACACACACACACACACACACACACACACCCCACAATTAATTTAGTTTCTTTAAAAAAACCCTATAAATGAAATAAAATAAACTATCCATCATTCTATAGTGTCCCAAACCTTGACTCAGCTGTTAAGTGAAAGAATGGGTTAATAGCCAATAAGGTTTAAGTTGTGAAAGTCTTGACCCCTTTCATCATCTTGTAAATATATTTTTCTGACTTAACCTAAAAGACCCTCACAGCATGGGATTTCCAGATGCATTTTAAGGGCTCTGTCTTTGCAGAACAATGGCCTCCTCTTCTGTTTCTTCTGTAGAAGGGATTTGGATTATTACTAAGGGAAGTTATCCTTGCAGGGAAGTGTCAGCCACTGGCTCCTAGGTGCTCACATATGAGCTCTATTTCTTTTGTGTTCACCACAATCTTTTAAGCGAATAATTATACAAAACAAAACAGAAGCATAGGAAGAGAACTCATGGGGAGAACAGTTTGATAAGGAAGTGGACTACTCTCCAAGATGATGGGCATTACACTTCCAAATGGGGCTATAGACAGAGATTTTTCTAATTCCCTTTATAGGAATGAGGCTCACAAAGCACGACTCACATAGAATTCAAATAGAAGTGTCATAGTAAAAGCCACTGGGAACTTTGTTCTCTGAAATATCAGGTTTCACAAGATGATGAGCTTTGATAGAATTGCTGATAAAATGGATTGTTCACTGATTTTTAAAATAAATGTCATTATTATTTTAAAGCCTTGGCTATTATGATTTTTGCATTTGTGAATTTAAATGAGAAATTTTCATACTATATAATTTGAAATCTTAGGGAAACATTATATAGTTCCCAGTTTGTTAATATCATAGAACCATTTTAAGATACTTTTGGTTTTGAAGAGAAAAATGATATATACCTGAATATAAACTTACAGGAAGGGAAGTCTTCTACTTTCATATGTTGATAACTTAAGGATACATAGGTTTTTCTTACAATTGCCAAGAGACTAGGAAACTTCATTAAACATTGGTTTGGCTTGAAAATTTTGTCAACAAGTCAGCAAGATATTTTGCTGAATCATCCACATGCACAGAGCTAAAAGCATTAATTTTCCTTGAAAAGTGTTTTTAAAATCTGGGCTGTTCGAGAAACAGAAGCAAAGTCAGCCAAAAAAGTACAGTGAAATCCACCTTGAAGTGGAAATGTGTGTGTGTGTGCAAGTGTGTATGTGTGTTATCTATATCTATATCTATATCTATAAATCAATTTTGAGTAAAGTGTTATTTATTATAGGACAAAATTTAATCCAACTGAGTTTTTATGGAGGCAATTTAATATAGTACTTGATCTCATATAACTTTCATATTGAAACGTTAATATACTTCTACAGTTAGACTGCTCCTTTTTCTTAGTGGTCCCAAGGAGTTTTTTCAAAAGTTATGACTCACAATATTACACACACACACACACACACACACACACACACACACACATATATATGTGTGTTTGTATATATATATATATATATATATATATATATATATATATATAAACTTTGAAGCAATAAAGAAATCAATGATAATAAAGTTACTCATTACTTTAAGTCTATAAGTTTCCAGACTTGCTTGAAATAGAAGATATGTGAAACATAGTTTCCACTACAAGAAATTAATATCTGGTGGGCAGGACAATAATTTTCAACGTTTCCTAATTCCTATAAATTTCAAAAAGTAAAGATGAATAATATTTTCTCTTGTAGCTCTGATTGCAATCTCTTTTAAATTTCAGTGATGTTTATCAGTTATGACTTACCTTAAGACTGACACAATAATTTATGTAAAGGCAAAGACAAGGTGCACAACATACTTTACATAGATCTGCAGACAAAGAGACATAGATAATGATGCAAAATGTCTTATATTTCTTAAAAAATGATATTCTCATTCCAGAAAATTTGGCATCTACTGAGGGTATTCAACATTTTTGTGAGGTTAAAAGTAAAAGATTCCAGATAAAATTTAGGTTTAAAGAAATCCCTTAAGGACCCAAGTGAGGACCTTAGTCCCACATGGGAGGAAGAAAAAGGCAATCATAATGAGGGAGAGAGGGGCCTGGGAGGGAAAGTGGATGGAGGCTGGGGGGAACCTGATCTGGTATTGGGTGAGGACTTAAGCCCTGGGGGCCAGCAGAAAGAATGGAAACAGGCAACCTTGGGAGGTAGGAGGTTGGGAAGATGTACCAGAGGTGAGAGACTTTCAGGAATCAAAGAGATGAAATGCCCTACTGTGGGGAGAGGGAATACCTCCAGCAGAAAGACAGAGCATCAAGTAAGGGAAGGGGTTGCTATCTCACAGTCAAAACTCTCACCCATAATGTTCCTGTCTGAAAGAACTGCAGGGATGGAAATGGACAGGAGCCTGAGGAAAAGAAGGTCCAGTGACAGGCCCTATGTGGGATCCAGCACAAGGTCTGACACTATTACTGAGGCTATGGAGCACTCACAAAAAGGAACCTATCATGACTGTTCTCCAAGAGAACCAACAAGCAGCTGAATGAGGCAGATGCAGATATTTGCACCCAACCAAGCTGCTGACCCCTCTGGTTGAACTAGGAAGGAGCTGGAAGAAGGTGAGGAGGAGGATGATCCTATAGGAATATCAGCAGTCTCAATTAACCTGGACTCCCAGCACCTCTCAAACACAGGTCTACCAACCAGTCAGCATACACCAGCTGTTATGAGGCCACCAACACATATATACCCAAGAACTTCCAGGTCTGGGTTCAGTCAGAAAGGATGTGCCTAATCCTCAAGAGACTGGAGGTCTTAGTGAGTTTAGAAAAGGTCTGGTGGGGTGGGGTTGGGATAGGGACATCCTCATGGAGACACGGGGCAGGGCATAGGTATGGCATATGGAATAGTCAGAAGGTAGATCAGGAGGGAAACAATATCTGGAGTGAAAAAAAATTGCTAAAAAATATTTCTTCAAACCTGGAAAATATATTTACATGTAAGACTACAGATGAAATATTTTAAGTAAATATGTACATATTTCTGTTTTGATCCTGACTGGAAGATAATTCTGAGTACTTTTATTTGATAGACTCATGGTGTAATGGCACAGTTTTTATTAGATATTTTCTTTATTTACATTTCAAATGTTATACCCTTTCCTAGTTTCTCCTCCAAAAGTCCAATATTCCCTCCCCCACCTCCCTGCTCACCAACCCACCCACTCCGGCTTCCTGGCCCTGGCATTCCTCTATATTGGGGCATATAACATTTACAGGAACAAGAGCCTCTCCTCCCATTGACAACCGACTAGGTCATCCTCCACTACATATGCAGATAGAACCATGAGTCCCACCATGTCTTTTCTTTGATTTGTGGTTTAATCCCAGAGAGATCTGAGGGTATTGGTTAGTTCATATTGTTGTTCCTCCAATGGGGCTGCAAAACCCTTCAGCTCCTTGGGTACTTTCTCTAGCTCCTTCATTAAAGATCTTGTGCTCTGTTCAGTGGATGCCTGATGGCTCAATTTTTTAAATGGGAAAAATATTATTTCTGTATACCATTAAGTGATAGTCCTTATTTTGTAGTAATCCTATTTATTATATGGTTATCTTCTATCTGTGAAACATAGTCTATGGTACTTCTTAAGATTTGGACAGAATTCCTGAAAAGCATTTTAATAGAAATTGAGAGTGTAGCATTTCAACTAAAACATCTACTTTGTCTTTTTGCTAATGCCCTTTATTATTCTTTCTGGCCTCCACAATGCAACTATTACTAAAAATATGTGTCTTGTGTCATTAAAATTCATTCCAAACTTAAAAAATATAATATGAAGCTGTTAACAGAGTGCTGCCACGCAAGCATGAGTTTCAGTGTTGGGTTGTAGAAGCCAGATATCATTGCATAGCTGGTGGTTATGTACTTCTAATTCCAGTACTAGGGAGGGAGAAATAAGGTGATCCCTGGAGCACACTGGTCAGTTAGTCTAGCATATTAGGTTACAAAGTTTGGACAATTTAAGGCCCTGTATCCCAAAGGACATGAATGGAGTATCTGAAGACAGCACACAAGATGGTACTTGGTCTCAATTCTGACAAGTGTACACACACACACACACACACACACACACACATGAATATTAAAATATTTTAAAAGAAAGTAAAACACTTAAAGGTGTCAAAATGAAATGTTCTTTTGTGATTTAGAAATATATCGAAGATATATCAGTTTTTAATGTGGAATATTTATTAAGTTTATTACTATATTACAACCTAAAACCATTGCATGTTGCATTTTATTTTACAGTTTTACATTCTTATAGTAATTGATTCTATTCTGTGCTAAAATTATAATCTATGAATTATTTTGTAATCAAAATAAAGATATTTTCAAATTGTGTGTAGCTTTCTTCATTCACATAAATAAGACAAAATATTTGATTGTGGTATTTTTAAGTGTTTGGAGATCTTCACTTTAGAAGTTTCTTTCAGGTGAAAGGTCAGTAATTCACTTCAACTAAAGCAGATAGCGTCCATTGCTCCCTCTCTGTATAATCATTTCATTTACTCTGTGGATGTATTTTAGACATGCTCTGTTATTGTAATTATGAATAAAGTTCACTATTTTATACATATTCTCAGCTCTTTTATATATTAAATACTATATTTTAATTTATCATTTGATAATTAAAACACATACATATAGAAGCCATTTGGTCATATTCAGCCGTCAACTTCCACCGCACCTTCAGCCTACCTACCGCTTTCAACTTTGTTTTCATCCTGTCATCAAGAAAATCCTCTTTGTGTTATCCCTATACTTGTAGGTGTGTACCCATCCACCGGAGCATGGTTGATGTAGTAGTGGTCACAACTTGTTGAAAACTGACTCTCTCCTCTAGAGGTTTCCAATTATCATAAGTGCTTGGGTTCCTTAGGTGATGGCTTCTGTGTTTATCATATAATATTAATATTTATTTCTGTAAGCAAATGAATGATCATATTATCTTGAAATACAAACCTACTATCAATTCACTCCTTTAATAAGGAATTTTAAGCATCTTCTGTGTGTCCAGAGCTGGCTGGGTGAGACAGATTTGCCAGGAATCAGAGCTTGGTGTTTAGGGTCTTGTTCATGCTTTCTGGATGCTGATATATCTGTGAAAGCACTGTCTCCTGCATCCTCTAGGAACGCTGATGTTCACCCTCATCTGGGTCAGTGGGGTTTTATTGAAGCACTTTTCAGAATGGTCAGAGTATCTTGATTATAGGAAATCCATACTTACTGTAAGTTTTATATTTTCTAAGATCTATTTGCTGTTGGAAAAAGTGATCCAATTGAGATAAAATGTAATTTTACTTAACATCCTTTAGTAGTTTATGAACATATAAGCTGAGCTAGAAATTACCTTTGTTGCCATAGACATTTTACCCATGTTGCTTTGCTTGAAATTATTTTAAGCTTTTAAAAAATGTAATATGTGAGTTGTAGTTTCTAAGTTACTTGTTTGCCACATTTTATTAAAATATAGCAAAAAAGTTAAGTGTGAGGAAGTTTAGACATTACCCTGAGAAATATGCAAGATACAGTTAAATTTTAAAGTCTTACCTGTTTCTGGCTTACTATTTCATAACAACTGAATTGATTTTTGTTTGTCTTCATCTTAATTTTCAATAAAGATCATAGGAACTCTGTGCTTCTCATATGTACACTTCAAATCTTATCTATCTATCTATCTATCTATCTATCTATCTATCTATCTATCTACCTACCTATCTACCTATCTATCTATCTATATGCAGTTATTACATATCAATACAGTGCCTTATTGTATGGAATGTTTTCAATGTTAATTTAATAATTTAACAAAGCACTAAACATACCAAAATTCAGGCATACAAAAAATTAAATTATACAAAAGTTTGCATTTAGCCCAGAAAAGGTGAAAATGTTGTTCACCCTAAGTAAGCAAAATTATGTTTAACAAAAGGCAATCAGGTGCTTTGTGGCAGCAATAGAGGGGGGAGATGGCAGCACTTTAGCTGCTTGTAGATATGGCCCACCCAGAGTGTTAAAGTCCTTATCCCAGAGATGAAAAACTGGGTAGTATTCACAGGGACCACACCATGGCTGTACTGTTTGATGGGGGTGTGGCAAGTAGTGTGTATTAGTCAGGGTTCTCTAGACAAATATAACTAACAAAATGAATCTATCCATCCACCCACCTCTCACTCAACATACATACATGCATGCATACATACATGCATACATACATACACGTATAAACATGCACACACACACACACACAAACACACACACACACACACACACACACACACACACACACAGAATGTATTAGAATTGCTGTTTGTTATCCAGCTAACAGTTCGGCTATAAGCAGAAAGTTTAAGAAACCAGACTGCTCAGTCCATGAAGTTGGAAATCTCAGCTGGCATTCTGTAGATGCTAGAATCCTGAACACCTAAGCTCTAATTCATACTGAATGAGTGGGCTTGTTAGCAAGGCCAGAGCAAACAGGAAAAGTGCAAAAACTTCCATCATCCATGTCCTTATATAGACTTCCAGGAAAAGGTGTCACCCAAATTAAAGGTGTGTCTTCCAGCCTCAAGACCTGGATTAAAAGTAGGTCTTCCTACTTCAAATTAAGGGGGAAAAAAACCTTCACAGATTATATATATACACACACACACAATTGAATTTTGTTATTTTGAAACAATCACTGGGGTTTCTATTGGCAAATTAGTGATCAACAAGCTAATCCCTATTCATGATCTACTTTCTGCTGATCCTCAGACAGCAACTGATACCTGTAAAATACCTGATACTGTCATTAACCTGGTTGCTTTCTGGGCCATACCTTCCCCAGGGGATAGGTGGCTAATATTGGTTCACAAGGGCAAATAGATCACAGAGAATGGATGGGGTGGGTTTCAGAAGCCTTGTGAGTATGTATTTACCATACAAATGATGACACCAGGACCAGATGCAGGGAGGCAGATCATCTCTACTTGGGGTGATTCAAGGCTTTTTATAATTTTGCAGGTGGAAGACAGACAATCCAAGATATGGCTAAAGGCTTACAGTACTAATGGGGAAGCATTTCAGGAATCCCAGGTACTAGCTGAAGCTGTTTTTATCAAGAAAAAAAGGTAGTTGAATCTGTAATCTGCCTAAGACACATGACATTTTGCAGGGAGAGATGTGAAGGTGTTTTTGAACTCCCAAGACAAAGTCAGAGAAGTGGAAGCCCTGCAAATGAAGGGCATCCTCCATTATATGACTAGCTTAGAAGGCTATCTGGTCAATGGTAGGCTTCAACCTTAGTAGGGTTTCCCATGGGATTCCATAGTTTAAACGCATACAAATATAAAAGTATAATACAAAAGTAGAAAAGCCTGTACTGGTACACACAGCTTCCAGTCTCCTTAAGGAAATTTGCTACCTACACAGAGAAGTCCTGATGTCAGGAATCACTGAAAGCTGGGACCTTAAGACTGAAAGGCAGAAATGTACCACATTTTAAAAATTCATTCTTCAGCTGAGGGCCACCTAAATTTCTGGCTATTATAAATAAAGCTCCACTGACTAAAGTTAAGCAAGTGTATTTATGCTAGGGTGGAACACCTTTTGTGGATGTGCCCATGAGTGATATAGCTGGGTCCTTAGAGAGATAAATTCCTGATTTTCTGAGGAATGGCCATATTGATTTCAATAGTAGTTGTACATATTGTTACTCCTACCAGTAATGGAGAATCATTCCTCTTGCTCTGCATTCTTATCAGCATGAGCTCACCTGTTCTGCATTCCCACCAGCATGAGCTCATCTGGTTTTGGTGTTAGCTATTCTGACAGATATAAAATGGAATCTCGGGTCATTTTGATTTCCATTTCCTTGATGGCTAAGTATGTTTAATATCTCTTTCTTTCTTTCTTTCTTTCTTTCTTTCTTTCTTTCTTTCTTTCTTTCTTTCTTTCTTTCTTCCTTCCTTCCTTCCTTCCTTCCTTCCTTCCTTTCTTTCTTTCTTTCTTTCTTTCTTTCTCTCTTTCTTTCTTTCTTTCCTTCTTTCTTCTCTCTCTCTCTCACTTTCTTTCTTTTTTTGGCTGTTTTATTTATTTACATTTCAAATGTTATCCCCCTTCCTGCTTTTTCCTCCTCAACCCCCCATCCCATTCCCCCTCCCCTTTGCCTCTATGAGAGTGCTCCTCCACTCACTACTCATTCTTGCCTCACCCCTCTATCATCCCCTACACTTGAGTATCAAACCTCCACAGGACCAAGGGATGCCCTCCCATTGATTCCAGAGTAGGCAATCCTGTTACATATGTAGTTTGAGCCATGGATCCCTCCATGTAAACTCTTTAGTTAGTGGTTTATTTCCTGGGAGCTCTGGGGGTTCTAGTTATTTGATATTGTTTTTCTTCCTATGGGATCTTGCAGTCCTCTTCAGCTCCTTCATGCCTTCCACTAACTTGTACATTAAGGCCCCCCAACTCATTCTGATGGGTGGCTGTGAGTATATGCATCTGTATTAATCAGGTCCTGGAAGAGCCTCTCAAGGGGCAGCTATACAGGCTCCTGTCAGCAAGCATATTTTGACATTAGCAATTGTTTAGGGTTTGCTGTTTGTAGATGGGTTGAATCCCTAGGTGGGGTGGTCTCTATATGGCCTTTCCTTCAGTCTCTGCTCTACTTTTTGTCCTTGTGTTCCCTTGAGACAGGATCAGTTTTGGCTTACAAATTTTGAGATGGGTGTGTGGTCTCATCCCTCAACTGGAGACCATGGCTATGTGTTAGTGGTCTTTACAGGTTTCATTTGTTGGATATTTATTCTAATGTCATCACCGTTGGGTCCTGAGAATCTCTTCTTCAAAATGACCCTGAGATTCTACCTCACATCAGTCAGAATGGCTAAGATCAAAAACTCAGGTGAGAGCAGGTGCTGGCAATGACATTAGAGTGACATTAGACACTCTTCCATTGCTGGTGGGATTGTACTCTGGTACAACCACATTGGAAAATAATTTGGTGGTTCCTCAGAAAACTGGAAATAGTTCTACCTGAAGACCCATCTATACCACTACTGAGCTGTGGGGAGCGACCTTGTTTGAACATTAACTGCCTTAAGTGCTTGCTGGCACAGTCTTGGCCTCTGTGGGAAAGTACTAGCCCAGCTGAGTCCAAATAGACATAGATCTTGAAGTAAGAAGAGAACAAATAGCTATAAATTTTGTGGATATGTGTGTAATAACCCATTCTGTTCTGATCTTCCTGCTGAACTGTTTACCTAGTCAATATCCTGTTCCTGGGAACAGGTGCATTACCCAGAGACAAAGCGACCCCCTCCACCAGCATTCCTGCTCCTATGACTATATAATCTCTGTGGGAAAAATAAAAAAACTGTCAGCTTGATCAGACATCTTGACTAGCTGTCTGTTCTTCGCATTTCTTGTCCCCCATTCTCTTCCAGATGCCTTCCCCCCAAGTCCCTGTCTACTGTCCCGTGGGTCGGGACACTGGGCATATACTCAAAAGATACTCCAACATATAAGAAGTACATATGCTTGACTACGTTCATATCAGCCTTCTTTATAATAGCTAGAAGCTGGAAAGAACCCAGATGTCCCTCAAAGGAAGAATGGATACAGAAAATTTTGTACATTTACCCAGTGGATTAATACTCAGCAATTTAAAAACAATGACTATGAATTTCGCAGGCAACTGGATGGAGCTAGAAAATATCATCCTGAGTAAGATAACCCAGGAACAAAAGAACACCCATGGTATGTACTCACTGATAAGTGGATATTAGCTTACAAGCACAGATTTCCCATAATACAATTCACAGACCATATGAAGCTGAAGAAAAAGAAAGACCAATGTGTGGATGTTTCAATCCTGCTTAGAAAGGGGAACAAAAATAATCATGCCAGGTGATGAAAATCTATTTGAATTCATTCAGAGGAGGGAGGGATTTGGGAGGGAAAGAGGAGATTGAGGGGAAAAAAAAAAGAGGAGCAGGAGAGAAGTACAGTGTGTCAGGAAAAGGAATAGAATATGTAGCAGTAGTGGATAGAAAACTGGGGGTAGCTACTAGCAAGTTTAACATTTCTTTAAGGGTAACTCAGTTATTCGAGATTCCTCTGTTGATAATTCTCTTTTTAGATCTATAACCCATTTTTAATTGTATTATTTAGTTTGTTGATGTCTAGTTTCTTAAGTTATTTATGTATTTTGGATATTATCTCTCTGTTGGATTTGGAGTTGATGAAAACTTTCTGATTCTGTAGGCTTCCATTTTGTCCCATTGCTGACGTCTTTTGCCATTCAGAAGACTTTCAGTTTCATGAGGTCACATTTATTTATTGTTGTTTTAGTGCCTGTGCTAAATTCTGTTCTATTCAGGAATTTGTCTTCTGATCCGTTGTGTTCAAGACTATTACCCACATTCTTCTCTATTAGCTTTACTGTATATGGTTTTATGTTGAGGTCTTTGGATCTATTTGGACTTAAATTTTGTGCCAGGTGATGAAAATGGATCTATTTGCAATCATCTACAGGCTGACATCCCATTGAACTGGTACATTTTGAAGATGCTTTCTTTTTCCCACTGTGTATTTCTGGCTTCTTTATTTAAAAAAAAAATCAGGTTTCCCTAGGTGTGTGGAATAAATCTGAATCTTTGATTAGATTAAATTAATCATCCTGTATATTTTTATATCAATACCATGTGGTTTTATTGCAGTAGCTCTATAGTAAAACTTGAAATCAGAAATGAGACTATCTCCAAAAGTACTTTCCTTCCTTCCTTCCTTCCTTCCTTCCTTCCTTCCTTCCTTCCTGCCTGCCTGCCTGCCTGCCTGCCTGCCTGCCTGCCTGCCTGCCTGCCTGCCAGCCTGCCTTCCTTCTTCACTTCTTCCCTTCCTCCCTTCCTTCCTTTATTTATATACATACAAAAGGAATTTTATTTAGCCATAAAACTGAAATTATATTGTTAGCAGGAAAACTGGCTGAAAATATGTATTACTACATTAAGTGAATTAAACAGACTCAGAAAGAGAAATAACACATGTTTTCTACCATATATAGATCCTAGATTTCACATAGACAAGTAAAATTGTGATGCATAGATGCCATACAATTAAAAGAGAAATTTTCTAGATATATGAGGAGAAAGAGAAAGGGGAATAAGGGAAACATGGCTAAATAATACAGTACAATGTCCAATAAATATATAGGAATTAAAAGTAAGTAAATACATAAATGAACAAAAATGTGACAATGGTGGCAGCTTGGACCATCACTCTTCCTAATATACTTCATATACCAAATATATGATATCAGAGTTCCCACTGAGCTTATCTGTTATGTAAAATATCATTTACATGATATTTTATATCATACCTTACAGTTTTTATATAAATATTATAATTGTATTCAATTTATTTGTTTTTTATGTCATATCACTGGTGTGCAAATTAATTGTATTCACATCTTACAACATTGTCATTGTGCATATTACATAGAAAATTGCTAGCTCAATGATTTCTAAAATATCTTTAAGAAATTACAAGATATTTAAGGATAAAAGAATATGTGGATATTTAAATCATAAAATATTTCAACATATACATTCAGCTATCAAAACACACACACACACACACACACACACACACACACACACACAAATTAAGCCAATACAGGCTATTCAGGATGTGTGATGGTTCAAGAATCCTTTGCACATCTGATGGTGGGAGAATGTAGCTAACATTCAGTAGAAACCATTCCAAACATTTTACATTTTAACTTAATCTGGGATAGTAATAACTGGTGTGCTACTGTCTTGTGGTTGGAAGCAAGAGCAGTGAAGCACAAGTTGAAGCCTCTGGTTCTCTGTGGTGTGCCCTGAGGTTAAGATCTGGTATTCAACTTCCATGTATATGTGGGCTTTCTACTGCTTTTGTTGCTATTGAAGACCAGCTTTAGTCTATCCTGATCTGATAGGGTGCATGGGATTATTTCCATCTTCTTGTGTATGTTGAGGCCTGTTTTGTGACTGATTATATGGTCAATTTTGGAGAAGTTACCATGAGGTGCTGAGAAGATGATATATTCTTTTATTTCAGGATGAAATTGTCTGTAGTTATCTGTTAAATCCATTTGGTTCACAACTTCTGTTAGTTGCATTGTGTCTCTGTTTAGTTTCTGTTTCCATGATCTGTTGATTGATGAGAGTAGGGTGTTGAAGTCTCCCACTATTGTGAGGTGCAATGTGTGCTTTGAGCTTTAGTAAAGTTTTGTTTGTTTTTTTGTTTGTTTGTTTTTATAAATGTGAGGTCCCTTGATTTTGGAGCATAGATGTTCAGAATTGAGAGTTTAAGAGTTCATCTTGGTAGATTTTTTTCCTTTGATGAGTATGAAGTGTCCTTCCTTATCTTTTTTGATAACTTTTGGTTGAAAGTCAATTTTATTTGATATTTGAATGGCTACTCCACCTTGTTTCTTGGGATCATTTGCTTGGAAAAAATTTTCCAGCCATTTACTCTGAAGTAGTGTCTGTCTTTGACACTGGGGTGCATTTTCTGGATGCAGCAAAATGCTGGGTCCTGTTTATGTATCTAGTTTGTTAGTCTATGTCCTTTTATTGGGTAATTGAGTCTATTGATGTTAAGAGCTATTAAGGATAAGCGATTGTTGCTTCCTGTTATTTTTGTTGCTATAGGTAGAATTATGTTTTTGTGGCTATCTTCCTTTAGGTTTGTTGAAAGATTAGTTTGCTTTTTCTAGGGTGTAGTTTCCCTCCTTGTGTTGGAGTTTTCCAATTATTATCCTTTGTAGGGCTGGATTTGTGGAAAGATATTGTGTAAATTTGTTTTTGTTGTGTAATATCTTGGTTTCTCCATCTATACTAATTGAGAGTTTTGGTAGGCATACTAGCCTGGTCTGGCATTTATGTTCTTGTAGGGTGTATATGACACGTGCACAGGATTTTTTGGCTTTCATAGTCTTTGGTGAAAGCCTGGTGCAATTCTGATAGGTCTGCCGTTCTGTTACTAGACCTTTTTCCCTTACTGCTTTGAACATTCTTTCTTTGTTTTGTGCATTTGGTGTTTTAATTATTATGTGACAGTAGGAATTTCTTTTCTGGTCCAGTCTACTTAGAGTTCTGTAGGCTTCTTGTATGTTCCTGGCCATCTATTTCAATGTTTTCTGTGGAATCTCCTGCACGTGAGATTCTCTCTTCTATTTCTTGTATTCCGTTGGTGATGCTTACATCTATGACTCCTGATCTCTTTCCTAGGTTTTCTATCTCTAGTGTTGTCTCCCTTTTTGATTTCTTTATTGTTTCTATTTCCATTTTCATATCATGGATGGTTTTGTTTAATTCCTCTGTCTGTTTTGTTGTGTTTTCCTGTAATTCTTTAAGGAACTATTGTGCTTCCTCTTTAAGGGCTTCTACCTGTTTACTTGTGTTCTCCTGTATTTCTTTAAGGGAGTTACTTTAGTCCTTGTTAAAATCCTCTGTCATCATCATGAGCTGTGAAATTAAATCTCAGTCTTGCTTTTCTGGTATTTTGGAGTTTCCAGGGCTCACTGTAGTGGGAGAACTGCGTTCTGATGATGCCAAGTAGCTTTGGTTTCTGTTGTTTATGTTCTTGCACTTGCCTCTCACCATCTGGATATCTCTGGTGTTAGCTGGTCTTGCTGTCTTTGATTGTGGCTTTTCCCTCCTGCAAGCTTGTGTATCAGTACTCCTGGAAGACCAGTTTTCTCTGGGAGGAATTTAGGTATGGAGAGCTGTGGCACAGGTTTAGCTCTTGGGCCCAAACAGAACCGTGATAGATCCTGTCCCCGGTTGTTCCTTGTTTCCTGTGCCCTGATTACTCTGGGCTTTTCCTTCTTGGGCCAGGAATTTGAGCAAAAGTGGCAGTCTTACCTGTGCTCACAGGTGTGTCTGCACTACTGGGAGACCAACTATCTCCCAGTGGTACTTGGTTTTGGAGTGCTGTGGCACAGGATCAGCTCTGGGCTCAGGTGGAATCCGGAAGGCCAGTTATTTTGTTAAGAAGACTTCAGCCTAGATTGATTGGGAGGTTCAGAACTATGCTAAATTATCTCCCAGCCATATCTGTATGCAAGGCATATGCCCCATTTACTTCGTGTTTTGCCTGGCAATATGCTTATTGCCCACCTCTTCTCATGGTGGCCTCCTCCACCTTCAGATTCTTTCTTCTCTTGCCTGTATCTGCAATCCCTTAATTGATCCTAAGGTCCCAAATTTCTTCTTCTATTTCAGAATTACAGGATCTAGCCTTTTATTGACCAGTGAAATTGTAAAGCAAGGTTTGCATAGCATCACTTGGTGTATGTGATCACCTTCTCATGGGGGCAACTGGATAGGTTCAGAAGTTCAATGCAGTGTCATCAAGGCAGGAACATGGCAGCATCCAGGCAGGTGTGGTGCAGGAGAAGCTGAAAGTTCTACACATTCATCTGAAAACTGCTAGTAGAAGACTCCCTACAAAAGTTATTTAATTGTGAAGAAAAGTTTAGGTATTCTGGGCTTTCTTTGTTTTACAAGTGAAGTTTAGCAATGTCCTTTTAAGGTCTGTACAGAATTGTATTGAAATTTTGCTGGGAATTGTGATGAATTTGTAAATTGCTTTTAGTAGTGTAGCCATTTTTACTGTTAACCCTACTGATGCATGAGCTTAGAAAGTGTTTCCATCTTCTGATTTATTTCTTCAAAATTTTTCTTCAAAGATTAGATATTTTTAATATGAGTTTTTCAATTCCTTTATTAGAGTTATTCCAAGATGTCTTATATTCTTTGAGCTCTTTGTGAAGGTGAAGGAGATTATTTCCCTGATTTTGTTCTGAGACTATTTGTAACTTTTGTATGGGAGGGCTACTGACTTTTTCTCTTCTTTTCTTTCCTGTTTTTTTCTTTAGTCAAATATATATATATATATATATATTTTTTTTTTTTTCAGACAACTTGCTGAAAGGGTTTATTAGCTGCAGAAGTTCTCTAGGGTCACTTACATTTCTATCACACGTAAGCATTTTATTTCTCTTTGGTCATAAGGTGAAGCATGGTTTATATTTCCTAAAATAATTGCATATGCTTCTACCTTTGAAATAAACATGCAGCTAGTAATACTATGATGCATATGCAATATCCATGGAGACCCTGGTGGGGATAAGAAATTCTAGAAACCAAGTTTTGTAATCACTGATTAGTGACAGCACATAGCTGGAGGCTAATTTTCTAGAGCTATATTTCTCCCTTACATTACTCCCCCTGTTCAGTTCATGTTTTATTCATGTATTTGAGCACACACACACACACACACACACACAAAGACATGCACAAGTACCTTTTTTTTAATAAAGAAGTTATGAATTTGAAAGAGAGTAGGAGCACATGGGACATTCTGAAGGGAGGGTAAAGAATGGGGACATTATATAACTAATTGTAATATTATAAAAAATTAAAAGTATCTTTTAAAATAACTAAATTTGGTGTACAGTAGTGGTGCATGCTTTTAATCCCAGCACTTGGGAGGCAGAGGAAGGCAGGTTTTTGAGTTAGAAGCTAGCCTGGTCTACAGAGTGCGTTCCAGGACAGCCAAGGATGTATAGAGAAACCCTAGCTTAAAAAACAAAAATACTACTACTACTACTACTACTACTAATAATAATAATAATAATAATAACAATAATAATATAAAAGTAACTAAATTATTAAAGAATTAAGAGAGTATTATGAATATAAAAAATTCTAATTTCCTTCAACATGGATATTTCTCAAAGTAGAAACACAACTGTGGATATTACACTACTTTAACAATATAATAAATTATGTATTTTTTGATTACTTAAATATAAATACTTTACAAAGATAATAAATACTGAAGAGTTAGCATACAGCTAGCTATATGTTTTGTTTTGTTTTTCCTAGTGTGTAGTTAGAGGGCATAGTTGGGTTTTGTGCTGCTTGATTAAATCACCTAAAAAGTAATTTTCATCTTTCTTTTAAATTTTTATTATGGACTTCATGAAAACTTTATCTTATCAGAAGTTGCTATATTACTTTTCTTGATAAAAAGTAAGAATGATTGATTACTCAAGAATAGTAAGTATTATATTTCTAATTGCTGATATTTATAAACTAAGGTATATTTCTGAAAAGCACACACATAACAGCTGTTTTAACTTTTGAGTACCCACGTTTAATAGCAAAACTGATTTCTATGCTAATACTTTTATAATGTTTTAAAATACCTGGTACATGAAAGTAAATTTCAAAGCATTGTATTTCACACACAGGCATTAACAGATACTTTGTTAAAACATATGGCATTAGTTTGATGCAGATGGCCTAATGTTTATGTCTGAGAAAGATATTTGTGTCATAAATATTCTGTAAGTGATAGCATGCCTGCATGTCAGTTCTCACATGAACTATGGAATGGGTGATTTCTAACTGAAATGAAGCTGTCAGCTTCTTAGTTTTGGCTTATAAATGTTTGGTGTCTTATATAGAATGTGCTGCTACTTGTAGCTACAGTTGAGAGATAGATAGAATTTCAGAGGATCAATGTACAATCAAAAGAGAACTAGATACAACCAGATGGGAGAAAAGGGGCATGGAGTGAAGACATTATAAGGATAGGTTTTATAATATTTTTCTACTAATTTTAATTTTATAGGCAAACTATTCCTAATTTCTACTATTATAGATATGCCAACACACAAGTATTTAGCAAGGTATAGCTTTTAAGTGGGGAATTAGAAAGCTGGCTCGGTAGTTAAAAGCACTGAGAGCTCTTTTTGTCAACTGGGGTTTGATTCATAGCATCTGCATGGTGGTTCCAAGCCCTTTCAAGGGATCTAAGCATCCTCTTCGGGGTTCTGTGGCCACTAGCAAACACACAATGCACAGACAGACATTCAAGCAACAAACTCATGCACATAAAATAAAAATTGTTTAAAAATAAAATGAAATATAAAAGGTTTGTTTTTTTTCCTCTAATGTCCATGTGCTCTTTCTCCAATATAAAACCATCCACCCTGGACATTATCCTTTGGTTTATGAATGTATTCAAATTTACTCAAGCATTTAAAGCTTTCTAAGCAGAATTCACAATTTTATATTGGGAATAGCTGTGAGTTTCTACTGTTTCAAATGTTTCAGAAGCTAGTAATACTGTTTTGTTATTTTTCAAACTGTAGTATTGTGAATTAAACTCTCAGTATTTTCCATTAACTTGAATTTCCAATAAACAAAAGTTGACTATTTCCATGTTTATGGATCATGTAGTGATGAACTTTACTATGGTAAAACACCGTATACCCACACTTCAAAACAATAATACAATTTGTTAGGACATATTCATTCTAATCTAACCTTTCCTCCCCGCTCCCCTCCCTTCCCTTCTTCCTCCCCTCCTCTGCTCTCTTCTCCCCTCCCCTCCCCTAGCCTCTCCTTCTCCTACCTAATCTTTTCTAGATAGATTTTTTCCCCAAGGTCATAGCATTTCTGGGGTTATTTTGGTAATCTACTGTCATTTCCTCACCTCCCAGCTAATTTTAATAATCAGAAGTTTATTATGTAAAACAATGCTATTTTATATTAATTTATTTTAGTACATGCATATCGTTTGCATTGCTTAGTATGCCAATTCTAAGTTACTTTATAAATATATGCTCATATGCATTCATAGAATCTTCAAAAAGGTACCTGCCCCCACTACTTTAATTTAGTTTGATCTTTTCCCACAGCATGTTTCTCTAACTCTTAAGGTAGTCTCAGGTTTGCAGTGAACCCCTGGCCTCAACCTACTACACTTAGCTAGATACTGACTTTCTAACTTTCAAAGTTCCTATAGACTTCATATTTTATTTGAAAGTAGATATAGGAAGATGTATTTGCTCAGAAATTAAGTTTAACACATAAAAATATGTAGATATATATTTGAGATGGCCTGTTTTAAGAAGTAACTACAAAGAAAAGAATATTTGTCTTTATTAAACTCCCTTAATATTATTATTTCACCTTTAAAAATTTTGTATATTTATTTGATATATTTTAATCATATCCATTTACTCGTCCTTTGCGTCTCCTCATCTAGCTCCCTCCTAACTTCAAGTGCCTTATTTTTGTTTGTTTTTAAAAACCCTGAGACCAATTTTCAGTGCTTGATTGTGCATGGGTGAATGGAGATATTCTATGCTAGGCATTGAGTTTATATTATATAAACCATGTCTTCTGGAGGCAGTATGTAATTCTTGCTCCTGAAAAGTGTGTTATCAATATCTAATTTTCCTTATCTATTTTTCTCCTATTGGTTATCTATTTGGGATTCATAGTTCAGTTATGGTGAAGGGCAGTATAGTACACATTGATATTCAAATATCAAACCCTGATAAAAAGAAAGCATAGTAAACAAAAATTTAAAAGTATAGTCTACAAAGACGAAGCACAAATGAGCAGAAACATAGTTTAGACAGACGACATTTATCTAAACTATCTAGAAATATCTTTTGATGACATACTTGGTGAGTAGGAGGAATCGGTAAGCATAGTGACACACTTAAGACATTTTGTACTTGTACATTATCCTAAAGGATTTTTCAAGATGAGCCAAGCATGAAGAATACCTATAATCTCAGCACTTGGAAGCTGGAGGCAAGAAGAGAAAGAATTTAAGCCGAACTAGCCTCAGATGAATTTGAGGGCCAGCCTAGATTAAATAAGAGACTGTCTTTTTAAAAGTTCATAAAGTTTTTATGTATTAGAAATCCAAAGGAAAAAAACAAGAAATTTAAAAACAAAACAAATCAAAACAAAAACCAAAATAGTTATTGGAAGATTTGTCATTTATAGAGTGCTTCTTTGAATTGTGTGCTTTATAATAAATAAAATAAAATAAAATAAATTAGAAAAATCAGTCTTAAATATGAATCAATAATGGAACAACTCAAAACCAGAACAAAACCAAAACCAAACCAATTACCATTTCCTTACTGCCCAAGTATAATCTGAGAGGAAGTGATCCCCAACTGTATAAATCAAATGAAAGCAAAATTACAATTTCAGGACACTAACACCTTTAAGCCAGATGCAAGACCTCATCTAGAAATAGATCATAGATATGTACATTTAATATGCCCTTCAAATAACTCATATTTAGTTATTCTACTCAATATATAAATGTATGCTGGGACCATGTTTCAGATACTTTTTTCTCTCTTTTTTAAATATTATTTATTTAATGTAGATGAGTACACTGTAGCTCTCTTGGGACACACCAGAAGATAGCATCGGCCAGGTTTTCCAGTTTTGTTGAGTATAGCCTTTTGTAGAAGGATCTGATGGTGTTTTGGATTTCTTCAGGATCTGTTGTTATGTCTCCCTTTTCATTTCTGATTTTGTTAATTAGGATTTTGTCTCTGTGCCCTCTAGTGAGTCTAGCTAAGGGTTTATCTATCTTGTTGATTTTCTCAAAGAACCAACTCCTCGTTTGGTTAATTCTTTGAATAGTTCTTCTTGTTTCCCCTTGGTTGATTTCACCCCTGAGTTTGATTATTTCCTGCCGTCTACTCCTCTTGGGTGAATTTGCTTCCTTTTTTTCTAGAGCTTTTAGATGTGTTGTCAAGCTGCTAGTATGTGCTCTCTCCCGTTTCTTTATGGAGGCACTCAGAGCTATGAGTTTCCCTCTTAGAAATGCTTTCATTGTGTCCCAAAGGTTTGGGTACGTTGTGGCTTCATTTTCATTAAACTCTAAAAAGTCTTTAATTTCTTTCTTTATTCCTTCCTTGACCAAGGTATCATTGAGAAGAGTGTTGTTCAGTTTCCACGTGAGTGTTGGCTTTCTGTTATTTTTTTTGTTATTGAAGATCAGCCTTAGTGCATGGTGATCTGATAGGATACATGGGACAATTTCAATATTTTTGAATCTGTTGAGGCCTGTTTTGTGACCTATTATGTGGTCAATTTTGGAGAAGGTACCATGAGGTGCTGAGAAGAAGGTATATCCTTTTGTTTTAGGATAAAATGTTCTGTAGATATCTGTCAGATCCATTTGTTTCATCACTTCTGTTAGTTTCAGTGTGTCCCTGTTTAGTTTCTGTTTCCATGATCTGTCCATTGGTGAAAGTGGTGTGTTGAAGTCTCCCACTATTATTGTGTGAGGTGCAATGTGTGCTTTGAGCTTTACTAAAGTTTCTTTAATGAATGTGGCTGCCCTTGTATTTGGCGCATAGATATTCAGAATTGAGAGTTCCTCTTGGAGGATTTTACCTTTGATGAGAACAAAGTGCCCCTCCTTGTCTTTTTTGATGACTTTGGGTTGGAAGTCAATCTTATCAGATATTAGGATGGCTACTCCAGCTTGTTTCTTCATACCATTTGCTTGGAAAATTGTTTTCCAGCCTTTTATTCTGAGGTAGTGTCTATCTTTTTCTCTGAGATGTGTCTCCTGTAAACAGCAAAATGTTGGGTCTTGTTTGTGTAGCCAGTTTGTTAGTCTATGTCTTTTTATTGGGGAGTTGAGACCATTGATGTTAAGAGATATTAAGGAAAAGTAATTGTTGCTTCCTGTTATTTTTGTTGTTAAAGTTGGCATTCTGTTCTTGTGGCTGTCTTCTTTTAGGTTTGTTGAGGGATTACCTTCTTGTTTTTTCTAGGGCATTGTTCCCGTTCTTGTATTGGTTTTTTTCTGTTATTACCCTTTGAAGGGCTGGATTCGTGGAGAGATAATGTGAGAATTTGGTTTTGTCGTGGAATACTTTGGTTTCTCCATCTATGGTAATTGAGAGTTTGGCTGGGTATAGTAGCCTGGGCTGGAATTTGTGTTCTTTTAGTGTCTGTATAACATCTGTCCAGGCTCTTCTGGCTTTCATAGTCTCTGGTGAAAAATCTGGTGTAATTCTGATAGGCTTGCCTTTGTATGTTACTTGACCTTTTTCCCTTACCGCTTTTAGTATTCTATCTTTATTTAGTGCATTTGTTGTTCTGATTATTATGTGTCTGGAGGAATTTCTTTTCTGGTCCAGTCTATTTGGAGTTCTGTAGGCTTCTTGTATGTTCATAGGTATCTCTTTCTTTATATTTGGGAAGTTTTCTTCAATAATTTTGTTGAAGATGTTTGCTGGTCCTTTGAGTTGAAAATCTTCATTCTCATCCACTCCTATTATCCGTAGGTTTGGTCTTCTCATTGTGTCCTGGATTTCCTGGATATTTTGAGTTAGGATCTTTTTGCATTTTCCATTTTCTTTGATTGTTGTGCCGATGACAAATTTCTGGACAGATACCAGGTACCAAAGTTGAATCAGGATCAAGTTGACCTTCTAAACAGTCCCATATCCCCTAAAGAAATAGAAGCAGTTATAAATAGTCTCCCAGCCAAAAAAAGCCCAGGACCAGACGGGTTTAGTGCAGAGTTCTATCAGACCTTCAAAGAAGATCTAATTCCAGTTCTGCACAAACTTTTTCACAAGATAGAAGTAGAAAGTACTCTACCCAACTCATTTTATGAAGCCACTATTACTCTGATACCTAAACCACAGAAAGATCCAACAAAGATAGAGAACTTCAGACCAATTTCTCTTATGAATATCGATGCAAAAATCCTCAATAAAATTCTTGCTAACCGAATCCAAGATCACATTAAAGCAATCATCCATCCTGACCAAGTAGGTTTTATTCCAGGAATGCAGGGATGGTTTAATATACGAAAATCCATCAATGTAATCCACTATATAAACAAACTCAAAGACAAAAACCACATGATCATCTCGTTGGATGCAGAAAAAGCATTTGACAAGATCCAACACCCATTCATGATAAAAGTTCTGGAAAGATCAGGAATTCAAGGCCCATACCTAAACATGATAAAAGCAATCTACAGCAAACCAGTAGCCAACATCAAAGTAAATGGAGAGAAGCTGGAAGCAATCCCACTAAAATCAGGGACTAGACAAGGCTGCCCACTTTCTCCCTACCTTTTCAACATAGTACTTGAAGTATTAGCCAGAGCAATTCGACAACAAAAGGAGATCAAGGGGATACAAATTGGAAAGGAGGAAGTCAAAATATCACTTTTTGCAGATGATATGATAGTATATATAAGTGACCCTAAAAATTCCACCAGAGAACTCCTAAACCTGATAAACAGCTTCGGTGAAGTAGCTGGATATAAAATTAACTCAAACAAGTCAATGGCCTTTCTCTACACAAAGAATAAACAGGCTGAGAAAGAAATTAGGGAAACAACACCCTTCTCAATAGTCACAAATAATATAAAATATCTCGGCGTGACTCTAACTAAGGAAGTGAAAGATCTGTATGATAAAAACTTCAAGTCTCTGAAGAAAGAAATTAAAGAAGATCTCAGAAGATGGAAAGATCTCCCATGCTCATGGATTTGCAGGATCAATATTGTAAAAATGGCTATCTTGCCAAAAGCAATCTACAGATTCAATGCAATCCCCATCAAAATTCCAACTCAATTCTTCAATGAATTAGAAGGAGCAATTTGCAAATTCATCTGGAATAACAAAAAACCTAGGATAGCAAAAACTCTTCTCAAGGATAAAAGAACCTCTGGTGGAATCACCATGCCGGACCTAAAGCTTTACTACAGAGCAATTGTGGTAAAAACTGCATGGTACTGGTATAGAGACAGACAAGTAGACCAATGGAATAGAATTGAAGACCCAGAAATGAACCCACACACCTATGGTCACTTGATCTTCGACAAGGGAGCTAAAACCATCCAGTGGAAGAAAGACAGCATTTTCAACAAATGGTGCTGGCACAACTGGTTGTTATCATGTAGAAGAATGAGAATCGATCCATACTTATCTCCTTGTACTAAGGTCAAATCTAAATGGATCAAAGAACTTCACATAAAACCAGAGACACTGAAACTTATAGAGGAGAAAGTGGGGAAAAGCCTTGAAGATATGGGCACAGGGGAAAAATTCCTGAACAGAACAGCAATGGCTTGTGCTGTAAGATCGAGAATTGACAAATGGGACCTAATGAAACTCCAAAGTTTCTGCAAGGCAAAAGACACCGTCAATAAGACAAAGAGACCACCAACAGATTGGGAAAGGATCTTTACCTATCCTAAATCAGATAGGGGACTAATATCCAACATATATAAAGAACTCAAGAAGGTGGACTTCAGAAAATCAAACAACCCCATTAAAAAATGGGGCTCAGAACTGAACAAAGAATTCTCACCTGAGGAATACCGAATGGCAGAGAAGCACCTGAAAAAATGTTCAACATCCTTAATCATCAGGGAAATGCAAATCAAAACAACCCTAAGATTCCACCTCACACCAGTCAGAATGTCTAAGATCAAAAATTCAGGTGACAGCAGATGCTGGCGAGGATGTGGAGAAAGAGGAACACTCCTCCATTGTTGGTGGGATTGCAGGCTTGTACAACCACTCTGGAAATCCGTCTGGCGGTTCCTCAGAAAATTGGACATAGTACTACCGGAGGATCCAGCAATACCTCTCCTGGGCATATATCCAGAAGATGCCCCAACTGGTAAGAAGGACACATGCTCCACTATGTTCATAGCAGCATTATTTATAATAGCCAGAAGCTGGAAAGAACCCAGATGCCCCTCAACAGAGGAATGGATACAGAAAATGTGGTACATCTACACAATGGAGTACTACTCAGCTATTAAAAAGAATGAATTTATGAAATTCCTAGCCAAATGGATGGACCTGGAGGGCATCATCCTGAGTGAGGTAACACATTCACAAAGGAACTCACACAATATGTACTCACTGATAAGTGGATATTAGCCCAAAACCTAGGATACCCAAGATATAAGATACAATTTCCTAAACACATGAAACTCAAGAAAAATGAAGACTGAAGTGTGGACACTATGCCCCTCCTTAGAAGTGGGAACAAAACACCCTTGGAAGGAGTTACAGAGACAAAGTTTGGAGCTGAGATTAAAGGGTGGACCATGTAGAGACTGCCTTATCCAGGGATCCACCCCATAATCAGCATCCAAACGCTGACACCATTGCATACACTAGCAAGATTTTATCGAAAGGACCCAGATGTAGCTGTCTCTTGTGAGACTATGCCGGGGCCTAGCAAACACAGAAGTGGATGCCCACAGTCAGCTAATGGATGGATCACAGGGCTCCCAATGGAGGAGCTAGAGAAAGTACCCAAGGAGCTAAAGGGATCTGCAACCCTATAGGTGGATCAACATTATGAACTAACCAGTACCCCGGAGCTCTTGACTCTAGCTGCATATGTATCAAAAGATGGCCTAGTCGGCCATCACTGGAAAGAGAGGCCCATTGGACACACAAACTTTATATGCCCGAGAACAGGGGAACGCCAGGGCCAAAAAGGGGGAGTGGGCGGGTAGGGGAGTGGGGGTGGGTGGGTATGGGGGACTTTTGGTATAGCATTGGAAATGTAAATGAGCTAAATACCTAATAAAAAATGGAAAGAAAAAAAAATAAATTAAAAAAAAATGCATTACAAAAAAAAAAAAAAAAAAAAAAAAAAAAAAGAAGATAGCATCGGATCGTATTACAGATGGTTGTGAGCCACCATGTGGTTGCTAGGAGTTGAAATCAAATACCTCTGGAAGAGCAGTTAGTGCTCTTAACCTCTGAGCCATCTCTCCAGACCTGTTTTTTCTCTTACAAACTAATGACCAACCATTATTCAATATTGATTTTTTAGGATGTCATCCAAATTCATTAAATTCTAGTAAACAACTTTGTATATGAGTATTTGTGTGGATGAATTATTTCAAAATTATCAGGTAAAATGTGCATAATTAATTTAGGGAAAAAATGAGAAAATATTTCTTGAATACTTGCATTTGTTGCTGTTGTTTTCTTCGCCAGAATTTGCCAGTTTCAAAGGTTACAAAGGGATTAAGGGATGATTCAGAGTGTAGCAGGTAACTACAGCAGAGAACTATGGGTGCTATTTATATCCCAAAGGTACTGGACCCAAAATTCTCCTGTATTCCAAGAGAACCAAAGAGACTGTCACTCACTTATATGGGAATTGGTTTGTATTTCCCTGATGACTAAGGATGAGAAAATTGGGATCTGAATTTAAGCTCTGTCCCTCCCTTCCTTCCTCCCTCCATCCCTTCGTTCCTCCCTCCTTCCCTCCCTCCCTCTCTTTCTTCCATCTTTCCACACACTCAATTTTAATACAATATCTTATGTTGTAAAACCTAGCCTAGAATATTTAGAGTGAAATGTATATCCATTTCTGCATTTGATTCTTAAAGTAAATAAAAGGTTTTGCCTCATTTCTCACTCAAATCAGTGACGGCACCTAAAGGATTGGCTGTCAATGTCATTTATGTAATATATGAAAATCAACAATCAGGCATTTATAATCATTTTAAATATAGCATGTATTTTCTTATTAAATGATTTCAAAAGCATATGTACAGCTGGGTATGGTGGCGCACGCCTTTAATCCCAGCACTCGGGAGGCAGAGGCAGGCAGATCTCTGAGTTTGAGGCCAGCCTGGTTTACAGAGTGAGTTCCAGGACAGCCAGGGCTACACAGAGAAACCCTGTCTCACAAAACCAAAAAAAAAAAAAAAAAAGCATGCATATATATATATATATATATATATACATATATATATATATGTGTGTGTGTATATATATATATATATACTCATTTGACATTTGTAAATAATAATAAATAATTTACCTACCCCAAAATTTATGAATATGTCTTAGCACATAGCTCCCTAATTGATGGCCTAAACTTTACATTAAGGAAGTACAAGTAAGTTGGAATCAGATAAAGCTAATACTTAAAAATTAAAAATCTTATATTAAAAATAATTTTGGGATATCTCTGAAACTACTTTTTTTTCTGTTCAAAGTTTATCTGCAGATTCATTCTCTCTGTTTGTCTCTGTCTCTCTGCATTTGTCTCTCTCTGTTTCTATCTTTCTGTTTCTGTGTGTCTCTGTCTCTTTGTCTGTCTGTCTATCTGTCTCTCTCTCTTTCTCTTTCTCTCTGTCACCTCTATATTTATCTGGCTTAGGAAAGAATCACCTCATTCTCATATATTTTTCAATTAGTACACAGCCTTGGGGGTGGTGGGGAAAACACTTGATGTTTGCAGGTGGAAACAGCTGCTATTATTAGGTTCAGATGAAGGAAATTTATGTTACAATTTTCAAAAATGTCATTGTGTATCTTCCATGTTGTTTCCCATCCCTTAACAATAGAATGAAGGAATTTAGCTGTGCTGTCCTTAAATCCTCTTCTGTTCATCTGTGGGATGAACAAAAATATTATGTGGGCCCCAATTGCCTCAAAGCAGTCAACAATGCAGAAATCCTGTTTGGCATTTGGGAATTTCATTTTTGTAAGATAATACACTTCCTTCTCTGAATCATGATTTTGTGTTATTGCAAACAAAGGCATTGTATCAGGAAGACAATTACTAGATATTTGCCATAGAATCTTCATTGCCTTAAAGGAAATAGAATTGTATTTCTTTTTCTCATTACAGAAGTCTGTGGTGAGGCAGTTCAGGGCAGATCTGTGGTATCATTAATGATCAACTTCTATTTCCTGGATACTTCCATACCCTACTATATTGGTTTTGCAAACCAAAACTTAAAATAATGTTAGTTAGACAAATGAGTAATAGTATCAACAAGAAAAGGAAAGATTCAGCATTAAGAGACACTTTGAAACAAGGATGAGCCAAGTGTAGCCAGTGGTATAGATAATGTAGTCCCAGTGCATTAGAACAAATTATCAGCAAAACCGGACTAAACCATTAAATGACATGTTGGTATTCTGTGTGTACAGAGCGTGCCTGGGTTTCAATTTTCTAAATTCAAAACCTAAACATGATCTACCATTTTTTAAGAATTTAGCCACACCACCTTAATATGATTAGTAACAAATAATTCAGTAACTGATTTTGAAAGCAAGTTCTATGGTTAAGCTGCAGTAGAAAATATGTATTTTTACCTTTCACGACTGAACAGTGCTATGCTTTTTGCATGGTTGTTCTAACTAGATTTTCTGAAGAAGCAAATTTCAAGCGGCCACAGAGCACACGATTGCTATTTCATTAACTAGGACTTAAAGGATATGAAACAGTAAAAATTAAAGTATCTTCTTTGTAATGTAATGTAATTTTTTAATCCAAAAAAGAACAGTAAGGTGCCGTAATGATTATGATATTTAGTGCATACAAGAAAACATTAGGTTTTCAACATTTCTCAGCCAGTTTCTTTATAATGGTTATCACAACATAATGACATTAAAAATGAGCATTCTTCCCCACTTCAAAGAGGAAGATTGTGAGCCTCACCATTGCCTTCGACTGATTCAGATCATTATTTTCTGATGGAATTTCAGTTTCCACATGTATATAGAATGTAATAGAGAAAATTCAAGCTGTAACATGTATTTAATCAAAATTACAAAAAGTATATCATTTGGAATGTTGGAGTTGGTGTGGTTAT
This sequence comes from Mus musculus, assembly GCF_000001635.26. NCBI lineage: Eukaryota > Metazoa > Chordata > Mammalia > Rodentia > Muridae > Mus > Mus musculus. Next base: position 12,822,613 of record NC_000069.6, read on the forward strand.
ATAAAGAGATTAAGACTTTTCTAGATAGAAGAAGTAGTTTTAATTTTTTTTATAGATGAGGAACAATATAATGCATTCTGGGATTCAAAAAATAAAATAGTACAATAGTGGCTTCCACATTATACATATGAATAACTTCTCCAGGTGGCTTTTCAGGTATATTCTTATCAATCAAGTCTATCTTCTCATTTTGAACTATTTTTTAATACAAGAAATATACAGATCTAGTCCTGTAATGTAGTACACATGGGTTCAGAATTATTAAGCCACGATTAGCATCATCAGATACACTGACTGGACAAAATGTCATACATACCAATTTGTAATAAATCTTCACTTTATAGTGTTAGTTACAGTGTTTGGATCATTATTGATCTTCCTATACTACATGGAGAAGCCTGAAACAATATCACTTTAGCTTAGGGTGAGCTGTGAAGCACAGGTAAGATTATGTTTCTGATTCTTAATATGACTAAAAGGCATTATAGAGAGTTTACATAATACTCTCTATATACATATGTGTGTGTGTGTGTGTGTGTGTGTGTGTATATATCAACATCATTGTTCTGAAAGACAAAGGAGACAGTCTCCAAATTGGCCTTTCCAGAATTTAGCAGTCCTCTAAAGACCAAGTCTGTGATAAGGGCAAGAAAATTTACTCTATAAGAAAATAAAAGAGACAGCAGTTAAGAAGATTTTATCCTCACAGTAGTTTCCATCAAATATGATTTGAGCATCTTAAACAAGGTAAAATCTAACAGTCAATTTTTTTTGAAAAAAGATAAATAAGTAGCTGTCAAAATTGTTTCATGTATTTTCCCTGTTCATTATGATCTATCAACACTAGATATACTTATTTGTCAAGGTAAATAACTCCTCAACAAAGTTTGGAAAATGAGGTTTTGTTTTGTTTTGTTTTGTTTTTCCTTTTTTTACAAAGAACACAGACACATCACCAATGAGCAAACTTGAGGCATTCAGCAATTAAAATGTAAATCAGAGTTTCTGTACCACAGATCTCTGTCTGATAATGGTAGAAATTTGAGGGAAATTACACCAGTACAAATGCCACTCTCTGACACTCCTTTGTCTTTCTTACTGGGAAGTGACTAAGTATGTCTAGGTCTCCCTATCATCACATTTTCATGGAGAACATCATTCAACTGAATATACTAAATTCATCCCCAATCAATCACCATGAAAATGACTAAATACTACATGGAGCCCAAAGCAAATATGATTCATCACACCCTTTAAAGCACCAGCATCAATAAGAAAATGATCAAGGTTTTCAATGCTGCGAGAATTTCTCAGCATTGTCTACATAGGGAATAGGAACTCCTGGGAAGATGCCAGTGGGAACAGGAATCACAAGAGTGCAGGGTGTCATTTTCCCCTCTCTCCATGTAGTATGTGTTGATTTCCTAAAACACAGCCACATTAGACAATCACCTATTTCTGGGGACAAAAGGAATTTTGAAACCAACTTTAAACATATCTTTCAGAAAATGTTGAAAGATAAAAAATAATTGGTCTGGAAAAAAGAAACTGGAAAAGTGAAATTACTAGGTGCAGATACTGCGAGTTTACCTAAATATAATATAATGTCTGATACCCAGGGAACCTACAGTTTCTCACATCCATGAAAGCTTTTATAAGAAATTTGAAAATGATGCAATGGCTCTATATGGATTAAGGAGCAGAGAAACATTACTTTGGTGCTTTCTTTGCTGATTTACCTTTAAGTAGATGATGGCATTTTAACTTAAAATAATTTCTATGCATTAAAGAATCAAATCTTTAACAGCTAAAATGTTAACAAATAACACAAAAACAAAAAACTGTCTATCTTACTCCTCAAAAGCAGGAGAGATGCTTAAACCTGAGGGAGGTCCTGTTGGCTAATCCTGTGTTGTTTAAAAAAGGAATCATCAGACATCTCCTTAAATATATTGTGAGCCAGTGAAAACTCATAGAAAAGGAAAGAATGAGAGTCAGCAGACCAAGTAGCTGAGGAGAAAAACTAGCAGTGGGATCAAAACAATTTCTTTGATTCCTCAAAATCTCTGATTTAAAACTACCCAAATATGATGGTATTCGGATGTGTGAATTTGTAGAGTTCTCTCCAAAGAATATTTAAATTAAGACTATTGGCTAAATATGTTCTCTCATTCTGAGTCTTCAAAATTTATTTGTTTTTTTTTTTTTGGTTTTTGTATAATCTAGTACAATATATAAAATGTAAATAATTCAAGTATTCAGTACCACCAAGTGTAAGACTCTGACCCTCAGTCAGTGGTACTTGGAGACACCCATGTGTGAGATACTGAGACATAGACTGATGCAAAAGCAAGATGTTTATTTTCCTGGCATGTTAGGGTTAACCCTCAATCAGTCCCTTGAGGTGAGAGAGGAGAAGGCAACCCCAAATAGCTATTACAAGCAGTTTTTATACTTAGGGGCACAGGCTACATAAGCAAGGTTACAGTTCAAACTTATTGGCTAAGCATATTGACCTTTAAATCTATTTGCTAGCAAGCATGATTTGAACTTTCCCTGGGACTTTCCAGAGGGTCAGGTAACCAACAGTCAGTACATTCTGAGAATTTTTTACTCAAGAATGTTCTTGTGCCGGGCGTGGTGGCACACACCTTTAATCCCAACACCTGGGAGGCAGAGGCAGGCGGATTCTGATTTCGAGGCCAGCCTGGTTTACAGAGTGAGTTTCAGGATAGCCAGGGATACACAGAGAAACCCTGTCTCGAAAAACAAACAAAAAAAAACAAAACAAAACAAAACAAAAAAAAAAAAAAAAAGAATGTTCTTGTGGGTGGAGAATAGAGCTAGAGCTTGGTCTAGCCTTGACTCCAGGTGGGAGGGAAAAGCTGTAAGGAGAATGTATGTAGGACTTGAAAAAGCCCTTAGGGTCTCAGATATATATATATATATATATATATATATATATATATATATATATATATATATATATATATATATATCACAGACTTGTAGATTTTTCTGTCTCTGAGTCTGGGTCTGTGTAAAAAATTTATACTTTGTAAATTTATATAACCTCAGTATGTATTTATAAAACATATCTTCTTTTACTCAATGAAGACTGTAAAATTGCCCTGTATGTCACTTAATAGCCTTTATTATTTCAATCATTTGGTAACCTTATTGATTCTTTTTACTGGGACATTTTTATGCATGTATGCTGATATCTCACAAAAGATGTAGCCTTCATCTCTCTGAATGTATGGTGATATTGACAATACTTTCTTTTTTTTTTTAAAGTATGAAACCCTATTTCTTTATTAACCCTAAGTGTTTTCTTTAAGTGCTTACTTGTTTTAGAATATCTTTGTTATTCAGAATATAGTGCTTTCCTATGATATATACATTGTGTTTTTTGAAATGTTCTTTGTCACCTTTTTGTAATATTTTGGTGAGTTGAATTTCACTAAAATATTTTCCAAACATTTATTTTTTAATTAAATGTTATACTTCATGTGTCTTTAGGAAGCAATCATTGTTAAAAATACATGCACTGTAGTCCTATGGTGATTAATTCCCCATGATTAAACATTTAAGCATGGATATACCTTGATGTTACAACTTTTTGAATAGAAAGATTAAAGTGAAATGTGAACACACTAGATCCAATGGATATACATTCAATGGACAGCCATGTTGTATAAAAATAACTTCTGTCTTACAAACCATTCCCTAGAGAAGTCATTGATTTCATCTCATCACCTCTACTCTCCAGACAGAAAGTGTGTTAATTTACAGCAGCATCTATTAATACTTTCTTGTTTGTGAGAAATGTTGTTGAATATATATGGATTAAAATAGTTTCCCTCATTTGTTTTCTCTTCACTTTGATAATTGTTTCCTTTGCCGACCAAAGGTGTTAATTTTACAGTGCCATTGTGCTTTCACTATTAGTAGTAGAAGTATTTAGCTTTTATTTACTAGCTCTTACGGGTGGTCTTTAGTAATATAATATTTTATTAATTCTTTCAGAATTACTCCCCATAGCTTGGCCTAGACCTAGCTTTCAATTCCTTACCCTTTCCCAACATTTTGGCCTCTTTTTAAATTTAATAATTACCCACTGAGACTAGTATGTAGGATAAATCTGTGGCCTTCCACTAGAGCATGATTGACTTATGAGGGGCTACACTTAAAAGAGTGAATCTCCATCTCCTAAGAGCTCTTGGCTGTCATAGCTCCACATTTAGGGGAGTAGGATCTGAGTTCCTCCCACTCCCATGATAAAATGGTAACTGGCTTGATCCTGTGCTGTGAGTTTATTGTTACAATGGTCTTTTTGTGTTCAAAGATTTCATTTGATTTTATAAAAAGCAACTGATAATCAAATTTCCTCAATCAAATGCCAGGAAAGATTTTCCGATTTCTATTAGTAGTGCCAATTATTAAAAGTCATACTTAAATATTTAAAATATAAATATACTGAGTTTTATAGTTTTTGAGAGATGGAAGTCTCCTTTGATTCTGCATTCAATTTTCTGGGTGCTATAAAATGAGAAGTTTGCTTTTTCTTCAGAGCACATCTGTTGAATACCAGTTTGTTATTGTTGGCAACTGCTTTAACTGGGGATTATTTTTTAATTTCTGTTTCAGAAAATTAGCTGTAAAGCTATTAATTTTGGTGTGCTATTTTTAATGTCACATAACTTCCATAATTCATTTATTAGATTTAATAGGGAGGGTTGATTCTTTTATTTATTTATTTTTTTGGAGTTTTTCAGAGGAATAATTGTGTAATCTTCAAATTGAAATTTTAACTTTTTCTTTCCAATTTGAGAAACTTTCTTGTTTATTTGATTGGCTGGTTGGCTTGGCTTTCTGTATTGATAGGACTTCATGATTTTGTTGAATTAAGAGTGGGCAATCTTGTACCCCCCGGTGCATAGCCCCATATGTACTTAGACTTAACTGAACTCAGGGCTCATTAGTAAAACAACAAAAAAGAGGACAGGAAGTTGGTAAGGGGGACCATAGGAAGAATAGGAGGGTATTAATAGTTGGTAAATATAATCAAAACAGATTACATAAATGTTTGAAATTTCAAAAAAGAAATTTAAAATATTTCTATTAGTTATGCTTCCATAATTATGAGACATCATGTCCAAGGCAACTTATAGAAGAAATAATTTATTGGTATTTACAGTTCCATAGGGTGAGTCAAAGACATGGCAGGGATCATAGCAGCAAAAAGCATGGTGTTACAGCAATAGTGAAGAGCTTACATCCTAATCTATATGTAGAAAGCAGAGAAAAGACTAACAGGGCATAGCATGGTGGTACATATCATTCACTGAGCCCATACCATCCAATGTGTTTGAAACGATTACAGCAAGTAAGGATCAAATATTCAAATATGTAAGTCTATGGGGCCATTCTCACTCATATCACCATAATAGGATCTGTACTGGCTAGTTTTGTGTCAACTTAACACAGCTGGAGTTATCACTGAGAAAGGAGCTTCAGTTGAGGAAATGCCTCCCTGAGATCCAACTGTAAGGCATTTTCTCAATTAGTAATCAAGGGGGAAAGGCCCCTTGTGGGTGGGACCATCTCTGGACTGGTAGTCTTGGTTCTATAAGAGAGCAGGCTGCGCAAGCCAGGGGAAGCAAGCCAGTAGAGAACATCCCTCCATGGCCTCTGCATCAGCTCTTTCTTTCTGACCTGCTTGAGTTCCAGTCCTGACTTCCTTTAGTGATGAACAGTATGGAAGTGTAAGCTGAATAAACCCTTTCCTCCCCAACTTGCTTTCTGGTCATGAGGTTTGTGCAGGAATAGAAACCCTGACTAAGACAGTATCTATACAAATAAATAATATGTACAAACTTTTTTTTTTTGTTTTAAAACTTAACGAGTTCATGGTTGAGTTCATCCAGTAAAATATTTTCTTTCATCTTACTAAGAATGCCTTTATTATGTTACTGTATATACTTTTACACTTATTTTGTTTTTTAGCATTTTAATGATAAAAAGATTTTAGTTTTTTCAAATGCCTATCTGTATTATTGAAACAACCATTTTTTATCTCTTTCTGTTAATATATGATGTTTATTTACTGATTTTTATGCTTAGCTAAACTTTCATTCCTATGTTGAATTCTAAATGAGCATAATGAATGATATATACAAGAAAAGTTATTGGGAAGAGAGGCCACTTGGTTTTGCAAACTTTATATGCCCCAGTACAGGGGAACACCAGGGCCAAGGAGTGGGAGTGGGGAGGGTATAGGGGACTTTTGGGATAATATTTGAAATGTAAATGAAGAAAATATTTAATAAAAAATTGAAAAAAAAAGAGTGATATATTGCTTTGGTATAACCTTGCTTCCATGATGTAATTTGGTCCCAGGCCTTTGTGCATGTAAGGATAGTATTCTGAAACTGACCTGATATGGTGGCAAGTGCCACAAACAAACTCTAGTAGCCATTGTAGCTTCATATTTATTGGCCCCCCAAATCACCAGTGCTATGAAACCTCACATCATTCCTGAGGGCTTACTAATGCCAGTGGCCTACGATATTGTTCAAATTATAATTAGAGAAGAATTTGTTATGCAATTGAGTACAATTTCCTTATTTAGTGACACTGTCCACAGAAGAATCAATTGTATGTCTACTGATATTATTGATCAGGTAATCCAGGAGATTAAATATGCTCTACTTCCAATATTTAGTATCCAGCTTGATGGATCTATACACATTGGAAACTCTTCACAGTTATTGGTTTATGTGAGACATATTAATGATGGTGACTTTAAAACTCTTGAAACAATAATTACTGCACATGATATTTTTGAAATAGTTGGCTCATTTCTTAAAGAATAGAAAATCTCTTGGGGAAAGGATTGAGGTGTTTGCATAGTCGATGTCCCAGATATGCTATGATATCCATTTGGATTTCAATGTGTGGTACTGAATGAGTCACCAAAATTCAATGAAACTGACTGTATGACTCATCAGCAAATATTAGCTATCACAATGTTACAAAATGTCATGAATACAGTTCTGTCAACTTTGTAAGTGAAATCATTTTAAACTGTCAACTGTTTTTACAGCTGTGCATTGAGTTAGATGCATTAAACAGCTATATTTTTCACTGTGAAATGAGATGATTATGAACAGAAAAAGATTGTCTGTTTTCTCCACATATTTTTATTGATTATTTGGGAATATCATACAATGCGCCATACTTATACTCATCTCCACGTCTTCCAAGCTCCAACCCTCCTTTGAAACTATTTGAGGAAAAAAGTAGCCAATCCAACTTCTGTTGTTCATATACTCACTGGAACTTGTCAATGTTGTTCATGTACTCACTGGAACTTGTCAAAGCTCCCATGGGACGCCCCTTAAAGAAAGCTGAGTCATTCCCCATCTGTACCACAGCCAGAATCCCTTAACTGTGAAGAACTAAACTGCAGCAGATGAACCTCACTTGGGTCATCCATCCACGGGCGAAACTCAGGTTCCCATTACAGGTGGGCAATGGAGTCGGTGATAGTGGGGTGACAAACAGACTTGACATAAGGGAGTTTGCTGGATCTGAATGTAATTTGTCAAATTGAGCATCAAACTTTTCATACAGAAGAAAATAGGGAAGTTAGATGACACACCAGCAATGTACAAAGAGGTTACCGGATTCTTACATAAAACAGAGGAATGTAAACACAGAAGGACTGGCAGGAATCAACTGGGATAAATTCAATGTTAACAACTGGGAATCAAAAGCAGGTCCACCTAAGGTCCACTTAATCTTAGAAGTAAGGGGCAAGGGCTTCATGCCCTTGCCATAGTTCCTATTCTAGTCTATTGTATAGTCCACCTCCCCCTTAGGCCATTGTAAATATTGTGTATGGGTGTAACTCAGCTGTCTATAGTTTTAAGTGTCTACTCTGGTTCCTCCTTAGATCACAAACTTCCTTCTTCCTAGATAATGGTAAATTCCTGTGTAGGGCAGGGACTTAGCTACCCATGCCCAGGGGTGGCTCAAGGACTGACTAGGACTGGTGAAGAATCTAAATTAGCTATATGTCAAATAGAGGCACTTATAATAAAGCAATACTGAGGGAAAGCACACAGATCCGTTTACCAACTAAAGCAAGGACATTGCAGCATTCGTTATAAGGATGCCACAATTCTAGGAGACTAAGTTTCTGTGAACTTTTCGCCTCGGGACAGCACCCAAGGTTTTGGGGTCAATCACAGTGTTACTACTGGAGTGGATGTAGCACTAAACTTTAGGATCCCTATCACAACTTTGAGATATATTCTCTTCAGTGGCTTCTGGCCTAGACTATTTCTTTTGGTGGGTCGAGTAGGGAGGATAGGTTGTCACAGAAGTCTACTATGTTTCTCATTTTCTACTACGGGGCTGCAGTCATCAATATAACTATGAAAGAAGCTTATTTGTCCTTTGTTGTGTTTTTAAGCTTTGAGATGAACTCATACCAGTTTTAAACAGAAAGTGTGGACACAGTTCAAAACATTTTTCAGTGAATTGCATAAAATAGCATACTTGATATATTTGCCATCTTGAGTGAACTAAATTTATTACTAAAAGGATCAAATGCAATATGTCTCCATTTTTCTCAGAAGGCCCAGAGATCCAATCTTTCCAAATTAAACTATAGATTTGGCTAAAATTAAAAATAAGTAAAATAGGATAAAATAATAAAATAAAATAAAATTTATATGTTGCCTACCTTATCTGCTTTCTTTGAGGAACATGATTTTGAACCAGACAAAAGGATTGTGATGATAATAATTGTGAAAGTACACTTTCACATGCTTGTAGGTCAAATTTCATCAAATTTTCCAAATATACTAGACACCTATATGCATTTACCAGAAACCCATTCACAGTCAAATCTGAAGATGTTTCTGAGACAGTACAAGAGTAGTTCTTTGTCTTACAACAACAAGCTATATACAATAAGAACAAGTATAAAAATTGTCAGATAAGAGTTATATTTATAATGCCCAGTTCATATGTAGTTGTCAATTTTGAAGAAAGAATCCAAATATCTATTTTATCTTGATGATTTCAGAGTTCTGTACTTAAATAATTCTTAATCATAAATTGCATAGACTTTAAACATTATTCTGAAACCTAAACAACCTAAACTTAATTGTAAGACTATAACTATCAACTGCATTAGAAACCCAAGAAAAAATAAATATTGCTTGAATATGCAGGAAGTGCAGGAAAACAGCTCCCAAATCTATAGAAATGAAAGAGAAAGCTAATATCCTGATCATGTTACCCAAAATTCCTCTATAAGGTTGAAGCACCCATCTCCAGCCTTCTGGACCAGTACATCTGACAAGAGTTCTCTGTGATGCAGGGGTTATGAAGAACTTGCCTGTCTTGTTTTAGCAAAGATTGCAGTTAAATTCTGTGCTTCCCATTTCTACAGTTTGAACAGCATTTTGTCTACAGTTGATGCGAGGGCATGTTTGTTTTTTGTATGTATGTATGTATGTATGTATGTATGTATGTATGTATTTTGCCCATTGGCTAGCTTGTGATATTTAATGCAAAAAAAATGGTGTTTCTTCAATGCTAATAATTTAATTAGGTATGAAATGGAGGTACTGCCAGGAATAGACTAGTCCCACTGTCAAAAAGGATTATTATCAGTAACCCATATTTTAAATGCCATATTCTGTACATCTCTGAGGTTGTTGAAAATATAGATCTATCTATCATCTATATAATATATCTGAATAGCCAAACATTGCTTGTTTCTTGCTTTTTATGTTCATTCAATCTAGGAAACATATTTCTGTAATAAACCAGACTATCATCTAACATGAACATACATTTGATTGTATGATTGCTAACTTGAATTTGTTAATTATGCTAAATAGTTAGTAGTAGCAAAATACTAAAATTTAATATACCATTTTTAAAAAATACATATGTTTGATGCATTAAATAAGAATTAAAACATGTATTCATTGTATGTTGGAAACAACTATAACCTTAATTTTGTGTCAATGTACAAAGCTCTATACCAATACAAGATTTTTTGGTTATCAGTAACTCTAATTGCTGAGTAGTACTCCATTGTGTAAATGTGCCATATTTTCTGTTTCCATTCCTCTGGTGGGGGACATCTGGGTTATTTCCAGCTACTGGCTATTATAAATAAGGCTGCTATGAACATAGTGGAGTATGTGTACTGTTATATGTTGGAGAATCTTTTGAGTGTATGCCTATGAATAGTATAGCTGAGTCTTTAGGTACTAATATGTTCAATTTTCTGAGGAACCTCCAGACTGATTTCTGTGAGGAGTGGGTGTGGCAGCAGTCCCAAGATGGCGCCCGGAACTGCAGCTAAGTCTTATGACTTGCACCTGACTTCCTCATACACCTGAAAATGAGCCACGGCCATCGTTGTGGGAAGCCATTCTGGGCTCCCTGGCCAGCTGGACAGAAATCTGTTCCAGGCAGTAAACAAGCCCATGTTTGGTGGATGGCCTGCCCCTAATTCCTGATTGGCTGAGCAAGCCTGCCTGGTGAGGTGATGTGACCTGTGGTGATTGGTGGGGGGCGTGGTTGTGGCTGGAGTGGGAGAAAAACCCTTGTAACCAGAGAGGCAGGGGATTTGAAGAAAGAAGCTGCCTGAGTCAACTGCTTTAAGAAGAACCAGTGGTTGCATCTTTCTTGCTGGCCGAGTTGGACGCAACACATCGTGGGAGCTGCACAGGTGCACCATGATGCTGGCGGTGTAAACAAGTCCATATTTGATGGAGACATGCCCATGCCACCATGATTGGCTGAAGCTGCGTGCCTGGTGAGGTGGCATGGCCTGCCATGAGTGGATGGGGGCTGAGAGTATATATGAGTGAGAGGACCGGGGTTCAGGGGAGAAAAAGATATAGGGAGAGAGATGAATATAGGATCGACTTAAGACAGGAGCCGTGGCCGATGGACAGATTTGCCCAGACCTAGTCCAGCATCATATTATTAAACAAAAAAGGGGGAGATGTAGGAAGCCAACTCTAAGATGGGGCCGGGCACTAGGTGTGCTGTTGTCATAAACAACATCAGCGCAGGTGTAAGTCCGAGTCTGGTGCCAACCCCTCCCGAGTGGGTGCATGCAAATTAGGTGCTGGCAGACTGATCAATCCCAGGGGGCCACGAAGCCTTTCCCTATGCTGGAGAGTATATAAACAGACCTCCCTGGGTTCCTGGGGTCCCCATAGCAGCATGAAGGCGTTCCTGCAATAAAGGCTGTTGAGAAGAATCTGACCATGTTGTGTCTCCTTGCTGGCTGAGGTTGGGCGCAACAGATTTCCAGAGTGGTTGTGCAAGCTTGCAGTCCCACCAGCAATGGATGAGTGTTCCTCTTTCTTCATATTCTTGCTAGCATCTTCTGTCACCTTAATTTTGATCTTAAACATTCTGACTGGTGTGAGGTGGAATCTCAGGGTCATTTTGATGTGCATTTCCCTGATAACTAAGGATGTTGAGCATTTCTTTAGGTGCCTCTCAGCCATTCCTATTCAAGATTCCTCAGTAGAGAATTCCTTGTTTAGTTCTTTCATAGGGTTATTTAGTTCTCTGGAGGCTAACCTCTTGAATTCTTTGTAATATTAGCACTCTATTTGATGTAGGTTTGGTAAAAATCATCTGCAAATCTGTTCATTGCCATCTTGTCCTATTGACAATATCCTTTGCTTTTCAGAAGCATTGCAATTTATGAAGTCTCATTTGTCAATTGTTGATCTTAGAGCATAAGCCATTGGTATTCTATTCAGGAAATTTCCCCCTGTGCCTATTTGTTTGAGGCTCTTCCATATTTTCTCCTCTATTAGATTCAACCACCAGAAAGTCCCAGATGCCAGGAAGGCAAGAGGCTACCAGGACCCAATGGGGATTACAATATCTGAAATACCCAACAAAGGGGAGAGAGAACCTCTAGAGAGTATATCCAGAAGTTAGGCACTGCCCTGAATGATAGGGCTACCTGCCCATCTCAAAAATTTTAACCCAGAATTGCTCCTGTCCAAAGGAAATACAGGGACAAAGAGTGGAGCAGAGACTGAAGGAAAGGCCACCCAGAAACTATATTACCTGGGGATCCATCTGATATGCAGTCACCAAACTCAGACACTACTGCTGATGCCAAGAAGTGCTTGCTGATAGGAGCTTGATATAGCTGTCTCCTGAGAGGCTTTGCCAGAACCTTACAAATACAGATGAGGATGCTTGCAGCCAACCATCAGACTGAGCACAGGGACCCAAAGTTAGGGGAAGGACTGAACGAGCTGAAGGGATTTTCAATCCCATAGGGATAGAACAATATCAACCAACCAGACCCTCCAGAGCTCCCAGGGACTAAACCACCAACCAAAGAATACACATGGAGGGACTCGTGGCTCTAGCTGCATATGTAGCAGAGGATTGCCTTCTCTGGAATCAATGGGAGGGGAGGCCCTTTGTCCTGGGAAGGCTCAATGACCTAATATAGGGCTAGGGAGGTGAGGCACAATTCAGTGGGTGGGTGGGGAGCACCCTCATAGAAGCAGGGGGAGGTGGGATGGTATAGGTGTTTGCAGAGGTGAAACACCTAAGGGGTTAACATATGAAATGTAATAAAGTTAAAGATCCAATTAAAAAAAAAGTATAGTAGCTCTAATAGTTTAAGAGTAGATTTTTTCTGATTAGTCCTATATGCCATCACTTTTCTTTGTTTTCATTCCTTCTTTCCCCTTTAACTGCCAACACTAGAGGATAGAAAAAGAAGGATAAAGTAAAGAAAAAGAGAGAAATCCCTGAAACTAACCTCAGAATTTTGTTTCCACCCTGATGGAGTATTTACAATTTTCAACTAACACCCCATTAATGACACCAAACCCATCAAATGCCTCTGTATTAGGGTTTGACTGCTCTAAACAGACATAATGACCAAAGCAACTGTTATAGGAATAATATGTAATTAGAGCTGGCTTGCAGGTGTAGAGGTCATCATCAGGGTGGGGCATGGCACTGTCCAGGCAGGCACATGCAGGAGGACCAGAGAATTAAATATCTTGTTCCAAAGGCAAACAGAAGACTAGCTTCTACGCAATTAGGATGAGGGTCTTAAGGCCCAGGTCCATATTGACACACTTCCTTCAACAAGTCCACATCTACTCCAACAAGGCCATACTTCCTAATAGTGTGACTCCCTGAGACAAGCATATTCAAACCACCTCAAATACAAAACTTATTCACCCCACATGAGTTATCAATATCTCAATATAGCTTCTTGCTGATTTTTACTATCATTTTCATTTTGCCCCACCCCCAACCACCAAATGAGAAAACGGTCAGTCATAAGAAAGCTACTTGTATCATTTGCTGTTAAGTCTCTGCATTCTGAGTAAGTTCAGGGCTAACTGAAGACTTAACTGAAACAGTCTGTGATGTTGGGCCAATTGGGGTTAGCAGCATTCTTTGAAGCAGTCCTTGATTTTGATTAAACAGCTAATAAGGCAATCTAAAGTTGAATCAAGCAGGATGTTAGAATAAGCATGACTCAGCATCCCCACATCCTTTTCAGCATCCTCAAGGGTAAATCTTGTCAGGGCTGATTGTCTGGTTATTTTTTTTTTTTTATGAACTCATAAGCCTTGAGAGGTAATACACACTGCATTTACACATGCATGGAATCTGCAGGTGCACATTTTAGCTAAAGATGATTCTTTGTCCTCTGAGCAGCTAAGGCAGCTTTCTTTCTTTACAAGTCAGTTTGGATTGCATTAACCAAACCGTAATTTGATTTTCTATGTATATCATTTGAAATGATGTCATGATAAGTCTTGATGTTTTTGGTATCCAAGAATATTGATTGTCTATGCATAGTTGAAATTCTGGCTATTTTTACATGCTATATATTTTTAAAAATGTTTTTATGTCTCAGTCAGTTTCATAGGAGTTCTTATATAACAGAGCAGCAATTCATGTTACTTGTTTTGTTTGGTCTTCCTGATATCTTTCTTGCTTTAGTGGTAGAGCCTAGATCTTCAGGGAAACTCCCTCTGTCATATCAATTTGGAAGGAATCCAAAGCTTTTCATTTCCTCTTAAAACAGGCACATATTCTTTTCCCCAATGCAAAATATTTCCTGTCTCCAATTCTGAGGCAATCACAAATATAGACTGATCTAATTCTAAAGTCCATTCCAAATTCCAGTGTATTTCAGCATCTGTGATATCTTTCACTGATATTCAAAAAAGCCAAAGTCAACATGTGAGGAGCCGCCCTCACATTTGCCATTACAAGATGGCGCTGACAGCTGTGTTCTAAGTGGTAAACATAATCTGCACACGTGCAGGGGCAGTTTTCCCGCCATGTGTTCTGCCTTTCTCGTGATGACAACTGAGCCGATGGGCTGCAGCCAATCAGGGAGTAATACGTCCTAGGTGGAGGATAATTCTCCTTAAAAGGGACGGGGTTTTGCCATTCTTTCTCTTGTTTTCTCACTCTTGCTCTCGTGCTTTCTTGTTCTTTTTCTCTCTCTTGCTCTTGCTTTCTTGTTCTTGTTCTTTTTCTTGCTCTTGCTCTCTTGCTCTCTGGCTCCTGAAGATGTAAGCAATAAAGCTTTTGCCGCAGAAGATTCCGGTTTGTTGTGTTCTTTCCTGGCCGGTAGCGAACGCGTGTAAGAGTTGGTGCCGAAACTCGGGAAGAGTTGGTGCCGAAACCCGGGACGGGACGAGAAGACCTGGAACGAGAAGACCCAGGACGAGAAGACCCGGGACGAGAAGACCTGGGACGAGAAGACCCGGGACGAGAAGACCTGGGACGAGAAGACCTGGGACGGTTACCATCACCGGCGCAAGGAAGATCCCTCATTCCGGAACCAGAACTGCCGGTCACGGTCATAAAGGTTCCCGTAAAACAGACTGTTGAGAAGGATCCGGTGTGGATTCAGAACTCCTCAGCTGGGGAACGGTGGTAATGAAGTGTTCCCGTAAAACAGACTGTTGAGAAGGATTCAACTGCGTGAATTCAGAACTCTTCAGCTGGGGAATGGTGGTAATGAAGTGTTCCCGAAACACAGACTGTTGAGAAGGATTCAACTGCGTGAATTCAGAACTCTTCAGCTGGGGAACAGGGTACCCGTAAGTATAGCTTTACAAGGTAAGTCTGGTCTTGAACTTTCTAACGAAATTCAAGACAGTCTATCAGAAGTAAAGTGGGAAATAGCTTTACAAGGTAAGTCTGGTCTTGAACTTTCTAACGAAATTCAAGACAGTCTATCAGAAGTAAAGTGGGAAATAGCTTTACAAGGTAAGTCTGGCCTTGAACTTTCTAACGAAATTCAAGACAGTCTATCAGAAGTAAAGTGGGAAATAGCTTTACAAGGTATGTTTGGCCTTGAACTTTCTCTAGTGTTAGGAGCCTTTTTGTTCCTTTTCACATGTTATCAAGTGGTTAAGGCAGGGCTGAAAATTCTGGATGAAATTCAGGGCAATCTATCAGAAGTAAAGCGGGGAGAGAGAGTAGGAGCAAAGAGGAAATATGGAACACAAAATAAGTATACAGGCCTTTCCACGGGTCTTGAACCTGAGGAAAAGTTTAGGTCAGGTAAGAATACCTGGGGAGAGATTAGAAGGAAGGAGAAGGAAAAAGAAAAGAAAAAAGATCAATCAGCGGAGGTCTCTAGGAGAAGGAGCCTATACTCATCACTAGATGAGCTCAAGGAGCCAGTTCTTAATAGTTCTGAATCAGATGAAAAGGCTATTAGGGCCTGGAAGGCGCTTTCCCAAGCAGGTGAAGCCACTGGACAACTAACAAAGATCGTCCAGGGACCTCAGGAGTCATTCTCAGATTTTGTGGCCAGGATGACAGAGGCAGCAGAGCGTATTTTTGGAGATTCAGAGCAAGCCGCACCTCTGGTAGAATAGCTCATTTATGAGCAAGCCACGCAGGAGTGCAGAGCGGCCATAGCACCAAGAAAGAACAAAGGTTTACAAGACTGGCTTAGGGTTTGTCGGGAGCTTGGGGGACCTCTCACCAATGCAGGCTTAGCGGCCACAATCCTCCAATCCCAAAAATGCTCCATGGGCAGAAATGAATCAACGCATAGATCTTGTCCAGAAACAACTAGATGTATTATGGCAAATAGCTCAGCTGGGATGTGAACAAAAGTTTCCGGGATTGTGCGTTACTTCCATTCAGTATGAGAAATTTACTAGGGTAGCTAATTTGTTAAAAAGTCTTTCTCAGTATATGTTACAGAATTGGACGGCTGAATTTGAACAGACCCTTCGGGAATTGAGACTTGCCATCATTCAGGTCAACTCCACGCGCTTGGACCTGTCCCTGATCAAAGGATTACCCAATTGGATCTCCTCAGCATTTTCCTTCTTTAAAGAATGGGTATGGGTGGGATTGATATTATTTGGAGATACACTTTGCTGTGGATTAGTGTTGCTTCTTTGGTTGGTCTGTAAGCTTAAGGCCCAAACTAGGAGAGACAAGGTGGTTATTGCCCAGGCACTTGCAGTACTAGAACATGGTGCTTCCCCTGATATATCTATGCTTAAGCAATAGGTCGCTGGCCACTCAGCTCTTGCACCCCACGAGGCTAGTCTCATTGCACGGGATAGAGTGAGTGCGCTTCAGCAGCCCGAGAGAGTTGCACGGCTAAGCACTGCAGTAGAAGGGCTCTGCGGCATATATGAGCCTATTCTAGGGAGACATGTCATTTTTCAAGAAGGTTGAGTGTTCAAGTGTCCTTCCCCCAGGAAAAACGACACGGGAGCAGGTCAGGGTTGCGCTGGGTAAAAGCCTGTGAGCCTAAGAGATAATCCTGTACATGGCTCCTTTACCTGCACACTGGGGATTTGACCTCTATCTCCACTCTCATTAATATGGGTGGCCTATTGCTCTTATTAAAAGAAAAGGGGGATCTGTGAGGAGCCGCCCTCACATTTGCCATTACAAGATGGCGCTGACAACTGTGTTCTAAGTGGTAAACATAATCTACACACGTGCAGGGGCAGTTTTCCCGCCATGTGTTCTGCCTTTCTCGTGATGACAACTGAGCCGATGGGCTGCAGCCAATCAGGGAGTAATACGTCCTAGGCGGAGGATAATTCTCCTTAAAAGGGACGGGGTTTTGCCATTCTTTCTCTTGTTTTCTCACTCTTGCTCTCTTGCTTTCTTGTTCTTTTTCTCTCTCTTGCTCTTGCTTTCTTGTTCTTGTTCTTTTTCTTGCTCTTGCTCTCTTGCTCTCTGGCTCCTGAAGATGTAAGCAATAAAGCTTTTGCCGCAGAAGATTCCGGTTTGTTGTGTTCTTTCCTGGCCGGTAGCGAACGCGTGTAAGAGTTGGTGCCGAAACTCGGGAAGATCAACAAAGCACTGTTCAGTCTATCTCTGTGACATCTCATACCCCATCCGGTTCTATGTGCATTTCCTTTAAAGTTCATTTAGATCTCTCCATAGTTGCTTGACATGTAGAATTGTAAGCTTTATGTGTAACAGGTTTTCTGCCATAATATCTAAAAGTCATTGTGTTCTAATGTGTGTATGTTTAGGTATCACCAGCTTCACTCTGTAAAGCATTTCCAAGATAGCCAATAAATGTGCAATCTCAGAATCATCTTTTTCAGAATTCAAGGTAAAAGCTCATTGTAATGCAGAACATGTATCAACACTGTGGTGTGTTGTTATATGTACATATCTTAATTCTCCAAACTCTATAAAATGAAATATACAGTCTATTGTATGGCATTGCTCTAAGTTAGCATCAATCATAATCTCTATTCTTAACTCAATAAATTGTATCTTTGGGTTACCAGTTGAATTCTTAAGCCTTTGTGGAATTTTTTCATCAGGAACTACCATTTTTTGCTGTTATTATAGGATCAAAATCCTCTAACACCTGTTCTATATCCTGTAATCTAGAATTCCATATTTCTGTCCTCTCCTTATCCCAGTCTCACTTCTTCTGATCTCTCCTAAATCAACATTTGAATAATACAAGGATAATCATTACACAGAACACAATAACATTATGTCAGCACACAGCTGCAAGGATATCACTCTTAGAATTTAATAAACTTCAGTGGAGAATAGCATAGACAGGAGAGCACTAACCCTGCTAAGTCATCATGTTCCAGGAGTTTGTTGCAAAGACATCACACTGTGTGTGTGTGTGTGTGTGTGTGTGTGTGTGTGTGTGTGTTTTTCCAAAGTACTGGGCATACTCTGTAAACATATTATTTTTTCATAAAACAATAAGAATACAATTGTAGAGATGACCTGCATTGAAGCTATAATCTAGGGCCAGCCTTGGTCTCCACAAAGAAACTGACTATAATATTGCTACAAAAGTTTGTGTCATCATGACTACAGATGTCCTAGTTTGAATGAGAATGTCCCTTATAAATTCAAATGTTTGTACATTTTCTCCCAAGGTGTTGGTGCAATTCAGATAGATTTAGAAGGTGTGGCCTTTCTGGAGGAAGCATGTTATTAAGGGTGGGATTTGAGATTCCAAAGCCATGCACCATTCTCAGTACACAGTCTTTATGTTTTGCCTGTGATTAAAGATGTGAGTCTTCACCTTCTGATCCACCATCATGTTTGCTCCTTTCTGTTTTGCTTCCCCACTGTGATGGGCTTTTTGTTTTTTTCCTCTGAAACCATAATCAGATAAACCCTTCCTTTCATGAGTTTTTTTTTGTCCATGGTGTTTTATTACAGTAATGGAAAATGAACTAATACAGATAGCCAATAACAATAGAAGATGTTTCATTCTACTGTAAACTGAATTTCTCTAGTAGTTCTATAGAATCATGTTGTCAGGTATCATTATCAGCTTCATTTGTGTAAGCACATCTATGATGATATCCCAATGATGAAACCATCTTAAAACACACTTCTCAAGACAAATTCCTATTATGAAGCAATTTACAACAGTGTGTTTCTATTTTCAGATATAGTTTGCTACCAGAAAGAATGATATGTATCAATTGATATACAATGATTTATTAAAAATATGGTTAGTTTTTTTACCAAATTAGAATTCAAATTCACAAATTATTGGCGCTAGAAAATAGAGAATAACCAATCAAAGGTACAGGATAACATTTATAACTGTTTTACAACCAATTTTAAGCTATTATTTTCAGACTCTGGACTTAATTTTGATGATACTGAGAAGCAATCATTACTAGCAAAAGCAAAATAATTTTTTCAATTTTTATTAGATATTTTCTACCTTTACATTTCAAATGCTATCCGGAAAGTCCCTTACTCCGCCTCCCCCCGCCCTGCTCCCCTACTCACCCACTCCCACTTCTTGGCCCTGGAGTTCCCCTGTACTAGGACATACAAAGTTTGCAAGACCAAGGGGCCTCTCTTCCCAATGATGGCCAACTGGGCCATCTTCTGCTACATATGCAGCTAGAGACGTGAGCTCTGGGAATACTGGTTAGTTCATATTGTTGTTCCACCTATAGGGTGGCAGACCCCTTCAGCTCCTTGGGTACTTTCTCTAGCTCCTCCACAGGGGGCCCTGTGTTCCAACCAACAAATGACTGTGAGCATCCACTTCTGTATTTGCCAGACACTGGCATAGCCTCACAAGAGACAGCCATATCAAGGACCTTTCAGCGAAATCCTTGCTAGAAAATGCAATAGTGTCTGTGTTTGTTGGCTGATTATGGGATGGATCCCCTGGTGGGGCATCCTCTGGATGGCCCATCCTTTCATTACTACTCCAAATTTTTTCTCTGTAACTCCTTCTCATGGTATTCTGTTCCCTATTCAAATAAAAAATTAAGTATCCACTCATTGGTCTTCCTTCTTCTTGATTTTCTTGTGTTTTGCAAATTGTATCATGGATATTCTAAATTTCTGGGCTAATATATACTTATCAGTGAGTACATATTAAGTGAGTTCTTTTGTGGCTGGGTTACCTCACTCAGGATATGTCCAAATGCATCCATTTGCCTAAGAATTTCATGAATTCATTGTTTTTAATTGTTGAGTAGTACTCCATTGTGTAAATGTACCACATTTTCTGTATCCATTCCTCTGTTGAGGGGCATCTGGGTTCTTTCCAGCTTCTGGTTATTATAAATAAGGCTGCTATGAACATAGTGGAGCATGTGTCCTTCTTACCGGTTGGGGCATCTTCTGGATATATGCCCAGGAGAGGTATTGCTGGATCTTCTGGTAGTACTATGTCCAATTTTCTGAGGAACCACCAGACTGATTTCCAGAGTGGTTGTACAAGCTTGCAATCCCACCAACAATGGAGGAGTGTTCCTCTTTCTCTACATCCTTGCCAGCATCTGCTGTCACCTGAATTTTTGATCTTAGCCATTCTGACAGGTGTGAGGTATAATATCAGGGTTGTTTTGATTTGAATTTCCTTGATGATTAAGGATGTTGATCATTTTTTTAGGTGCTTAGCAGCAAGTCAGTATCCCTCAGTTGAGAATTCATTGTTTATCTCTGTATAACAGAAAAGTAATTGTTACTTCCTGTTATTTGTGTTGTTAAAATTGGGATTCTGATCTTGCAGCTGTCTTCTTTTAGGTTTCTTCAAGGATTTCTTTCTTGTTCTTTCTAAAGTGTGGTTTCCATCCTTGTGTCGGTGTTTTCCCTTTACTTTCCTTTGAAGGGCTGGATTGTGGAAAGATATTGTGTGACTTTGTTTTTTTTTCATGGAACATGCTGGTTTCTCCATCTATGGTAATTGAGACTTTTGCTGGGTATAGTAGCCTGGGCTGCCATTTGTGTCCTCATAGTGTCAGTATAACATCTGTCAAGGATCTTTTGGCTTTCATAGTCTCTGGTGAGAAGTCTGGTGTAATTCTAATAGGCCTGCCTTTATATGTTACTTGACCTTTTTTTGCTTACTGCTTTTTTTTTTTTTTTTTTTTTTTTTTTTTGGTTTGGTTTTTTGGTTTTTTGTTTTTTTGGTTTTTTGGTTTTTTGGTTTTTTGGTTTTTTGGTTTTTTGAGACAGGGTTTCTCTGTATATCCCTGGCTGTCCTGGAACTCACTCGGTAGACCAGGCTGGCTGGAACTCAGAAATCTCCCTACCTCTGCCTCCCAAGTGCTGGAATTAAAGGCGTGTGCCACCACCTCCCAGCCTCTTACTGGTTTTAGTATTCTATCTTTATTTATATCGTTATTTAGTGCATTTGTTGTTCTGATTATTATGTGTCGGGAGGAATTTCTTTTCTGGTCCAGTCTATTTGGAGTTCTGTAGGCTTCTTGCATGTTCATGGGCATCTCTTTCTTTAGGTTAGGGAAGTTTTCTTCTATAATTTTGTTAAAGATATTTGCTGTCCCTTTAAGTTGAAAATCATCATTCTCATCCTCTCCTATTATCTGTAGGTTTGGTCTTCTTATTTTGTCCTTGATTTCCTGGATGTTTTGACTTAGGTTCTTTTCGCATTTAGCATTTTCTTTGATTTTTGTGTCCATGTTCTCTATGGAATCTTCTGCACCTGAGATTCTCTCTCTTCCATCTCTTATATTCTGTTGCTGATGCTCACATCTATGATTCCTGATTTCTTTCCTGGGGTTTCTATCTCCAGAGTTGTCTCCCTTTGGGTTTTCTTTATTTTTTTTCTACTTCCATTTTTAGATATTGGATGATTTTGTTCAATTCCATCACCTGTTTGGTTGTGTTTTCCTGTAATTCTTTAAGGGATTTTGGGGTTTCTTCTTTAAGGGCTTCTACTTGTTTATCAGTGTTTTCATGTATTTCTTTAAAGGTTTCCATCTGTTTCCCAGTGTCTCTTGTATTTCTTTAAGTTAGTTATTAATGCCCTTCTTAAAATCTTCTACCACTATCATGAGATACGATTTTAAATTCAAGTCTTGCTTTTGGGTGTGTTGGGGTATCCAGGACTCACTGAGGTGGATTGCTGTGTTCTGATGATGGTGAGCAGTCTTGGTTTCTGTTAGTAAGAGTCTTATGTTTGCTTCTCACCATCTGGTAATCTCTGGTGTTAGTTGTCATAGCTGTCCCTGGCTGGAACTTGTTCCTCCTGTGATTCTGTTAGTCTCTGTCAGAACTCCTGGGAGTCCAACTCTTGAAAGTGGCTAAAAGAAGCCAGAAAAAGACTGTAACAACACCAAGGCAAGTAAGAAAATTCTTGGGAACCACTGGCTTCTGCAGGCTCTTGATACCTGGGTTGGCGACCTTAGCTGCCCTGTTGTACCTTCTAACCAAGGAAGGGGAAGTGTTTGTTTGGACCCCAGATCACCAGAAAGCCTTTAAAGAAATGAAAAAGGCTCTACTGATGGCCAGCCTTTGCCTGACCTAACCAATCCTTTCCCTCTTTATGTGGAAGAGAGATCAGGGGTCGCCAGAGGAGTCCTTACTCAGACTTTGGTACTTTGAAAAAGGCCAGTGGCTTACCTACCCAAGAAGTTAGGCCCTGTTGCCAGTGGGTGGGTTTCTTGCCTGAAAGCTATTGCTGCTATAGCTCTGCTTGTCAAGGATGCTGATAAGCTCACTCTGGGACAGCAAATAACTGTAGTGGCACCCCTCACTCTTGAAAACATCTGAAAGCCCCCTGACTGATGGTTGATGACCAACACTCCTGTGACACATTATCAGAGCTTTTTTGTTGACTGAATGAGTGACCTTCACTCCCCCTGCTGTCCTCAAGCTACCCTACTGCCCGAGACTTCACCTACTCATCACTGCGCTGACATTCTGGCAGAAGAAACTGGTACTCGAAATGATCTGAAGGATCAGATCAGCCTTGGCCTGAGAGTTCGAGCTGACACACGGATGGCAGTAGCTTCGTGGTTGAAGGTAAGTGGAAGGTGGAGACAGCAGTACAGTGGTGGACAGAAAGCAAGTTATCTAGGCCAGCAGCTTCCCTGAAGGGATGTCGGCCCAAAAAGCTGAACACGCTACTTTGTTATAAGCTCTATAAATGGTAAAAGAAAAGTCTACACTGACAGCAGATATGCTTTTGCCACTGTATGGAGCAATATACAGACAAAGAGGGGGGTTGACATTATCTGCAGAAAAAGACCTAAGATGCTGTGGCTAAAGGAAATCAGATGGCAGATCTAACTGCCAAACAGGCTGCCCAAGGAGCAATGATCCTGGCAGGCAAGGAGCCTAAAGATTATTATGATGTCAGAGAGACCAGCTTTAGATACACCCCTGAGCACTATCAAGTTATGGACATTACTTGACCCACCTGGGGGCCAAGAAATTAAAAGGTGTGGTTAGGTTCTTTGACTACTATGTTACAGGACTCTCTGATTTGGCAGCAGAAATAGTCAAAGCGGCAAGGCCTGTGCTATGACTAATACAGGAGGACACTTTGTGTATACTCCTGAGAAGAGACTCAGGGGCAACTGCTTGGAGGCCTACTGGGAGGTAGAATTCATAGAAATTAAGTCAGATAGATATGGCAACAAGTATTTAGGGTTAGAAATAGACACATTTCCATGCTGGGTAGAAGCTTTTCCAACCAGGACTGAGACAGCCCATGTGATGACCAAGAAGATACTAGAAGAAATCTTCCCGAGGTTTGGGATGCCCAGATAAGTCAGGGACTGGCCAAGATATTAGAGGTTGATTAGAAGTTACATTGTGCATACAGCCTCTAAAGCTCAGGACAGGTAGAAAAAATGAACAGAATTCTAAAAGAGACCTTGACAAAATTAACCATAGATACTGGCACTGACTTGGTGCTCCTTCCCCTTGCCCTATTTAGAACTAGAAATACTCCCTCTTGATTCATCCTTACTCTTTTTAAGATCCTTTATGTGGCTCCCATGCCCATCACTGTCTTAAATGATGTGTTTAAAACTACATGTTGTTGTAATTATAATCTGTATGCTAAGTTAAAAGGCTTGCAGGTGGGGCAGAAAAAAAAAAAGTCTGGTCACAATTGGCTACAGTGAACGAGCCAGGTACCCCAAAAGACATCTCAGCAGTTCCAGCCAGAGATCTGATCCACATACACCTACATCATGCCCAGACCCTCAAGCCTCACTAGAAGGGTCCCTGCCTAGTTCTGTTTAATATCCCTTCTTATTCTGTTTTTGTTCTTGTGATTTCTATTCTCCACATAGAGATATAGACTTCTAAAATTCTAAGATTAGAATTACTTAGTAGAAGAAGAGGGGAATGAAAGAAAATAAAACTTGAGACCTGTGATTCATGTAATTTATGTCAAATAGCCCAAAGAGTTGTTTGTGAGCTTTGAAACCTGGGACTGAGAACATAGCAGAACAGGCCAGGACATGCCCGGGCAGGCCCATCGTTAAAACATTCCTGAGGCTGCTTAGCCATAAAGATAAAGAGAATGACATGCCTCCCTATGTCCCGCCCTTCTGACCTAAGTTAAATGTTATCTGCATGTATAGTCTGCTGATGTTTAAATGGACCAATCATGTGAAACTGCACCAATCCCCCCCACCAGCCCCAGCCCCGTTTCTATAAAAACCCCTAGCTTCCAAGCCTGTGGTCAAATCCACCACCATCTCCTGCATGAGATACATTTCGACCTGGAGCTCCGCCATTAAACTACCTTGTGTTTTTACATCAAGGCGTTCTGTTCTGTCTGTGAATCTTGGGTGCACGCTGAATCAGGAGTTGAGTGGGGATGTCCCCACTAGGTTCTTTCACTCTCACCTGAGTCTCAGTGGTCAGAGTACTCTCTGCAGGCCACCTCTCCTCTGATGGGGGAGGAGCACAGATGTCTGGAGCTCAGATCTGCTTCCTATCTGAAGATGACTGCCCCAAATGGGGCCTGTCTCAGAAGATGTGTTGCTTCTGCAGTCTGCAAGCTCTCCTGCACAGACTAGTCTCTAGCAAAATAATTTCTTAAAGCTCCCAGATGCTACCAGAAAACAGAAGACAGAGAAAACACAGAAACAAAAAAATAAAATACAATCTATAACACATACTTGTTTTCATTTGATTTCTATTGTTACTATGAAATACTATGACCAAAAAGCATGTTAGGAAAGTGTGATGGTTTGTATATGCTTGGCCCAGGGAGTGGTATTATTTGGAGGTAGACCTTGTTGAAGTAGGTGTATCATTGTGAGTATGGGCTCTATACTCTCACCCTAGGTGCCTGGAAATCAGTCTTCCACTATTAGCCTTTGGATGAAGATGTAGAACTCTTAGCTCTGCCTGTACCATACCTGCCTGGATGCTGCCATGCTACCACCTTGATGATGATGGACTGAAACTCTGAGACTGTAAGCCAGCCCCAATTAAATGTTATCCTTTATAAAACTTCTCTTGTTTATGGTATCTATTCACAACAGTAAAACCCTAACTAAGACTGAAGTTGGTAGCAGGGACTGGGGTATTGCTGTGATAGGCCTGACATGCTTTTGTTTGGAAGAATGTGGATTTTGTGACTTTTAATTTGCAAAGCAGTGTAATTCTTTAAATGGGGCTTAATGGGCTATGCTAATAGGATTATGGAAGACTTTGACAGTGAGAGTTATATGAATTGTACAGAGTTAGCCCAAGAGTTTTCAGTGGAGAATATCAATAAGTGACATATAGACTGTGTTTGTGCTATTTTGGTGTATAATGTTGCTACATTTTGCCCTTGTCTGAAAAGTCTGCCTGAGGCTAATGTGAAGAGACTCTGATTAATTTCATTGACAAAGAAGTTTCAAAAAAGTCCAGCAGAGACTTTGTTCTCTGGTTAAGTCTTATGAAGAGAAGTTGAACAAGCATAGCAAGCCAGTAAGTAATATCCCTCCATGCTTCCTGACCTGCTTGAATTCCAGTCCTGACTTCCTTTGATAGTGAACAGCAGTGTGGAAGTATATGCTGAATAAACCCTTTTCTCCCCATCTTGCTTCTTGGCATGATGTTTGTGCAAGAATAAAAACCTGACTAAGACAGAAAGCAAGTATTTATTTGGCTCATACTACCACATAGTAGCCCATCATTGACAGAAGCCAGGACAGGAAGTTAAATAAGACAGGAATGTGGAGGAAGGAGCTGAACAAATGGTTGCTTCTTAATGCCATCCCTTGACTAACTTAGCCTGTTTTCTTATAAATCCCAGGGTTGATTCTACCCACAATGGACTGTGCTATTCCACATGAATTACTAAATAAGAAATTACTTTCTGGGCTGCATCGTCAACCTGGGAGATTCATCAGCTTGTCTGCTCTCCTGAAGACCCCAGACATCCCAGGAAGTCTGCTATAGCCAGGGCCACAGATTGCACAGTTTGAAGGCATCCCAAGAGGTAGGCTAAAGTCAGGACCACAGGCCTCCCAGGAGATCTCCAGCAACCAAATGACCTAGGAGGCAAGCTCCAGACTATAGCACTCAAGCCAGTTAACACCAGAGATAACCAGATGGTGAGAGGCATGCACAAGACCATAAAATGCTATATCCACGCCAGTAGTGACAAGCATGACAGGTCCTGAAAAACCTGGGCGCTATCCCGAGGCGAAAAGTTCACAGAAAATTAGTTTCCTGGAATTGTGGCATCCTGTATAAAGAATGCTCCAATGTCCTTGCTTTAGTTGGTAAACAGATCTGTGTGATTTCCTTTAATAATGCTGTATTACAAGTGCTCCTAAGGATTGATATTTTGATATATATCTAAGTTAGATTCTAGGCAGTCCTTGATCTGACCTTGGGCATGGATTGCTAAATCACTGCCCTACACAGAAATTTACCTTTATCTGGGAAGAAGGAAGTTTGTAAACTAAAGAGGAACCAGAGTAGATACTTAGAACTATAGGTAGCTGAGTTACACCCATACACAAACAAGTATTTAAAATGGCCTAGGGGGAAGGTGACTAGACAATAGACTAGAGTAGAATCTATGGCAAGGTCATGAAGCCCTTGCCCCTGGCTTCTAAGATTAAATGGACCTTAGGTGGAGCTGTTTTTGATTCCCAGTTGTTAACATTGAATTTTATCCCAGTTGATTCCTGCCAGTTCTTCCGTGTTTGCATTCCTTTGTTTTTTGTAAGAATCCAGTAACCTCCTTGTACCTTGCCGGCATGTCACTCAACTTCCCTATTTTCTTATGTATAAAATGTTTGATGCTTGATTTGACAAATTACACTCAGATCCACTCTCCCTTGTGTCGAGTCTGTCTGTCAATTCCTGCCAATGCCTTGCCCACCTGCTCCAGAGACTCGTTCCATGCAGACAAGGGACCAAGAGGGTCTTCGGCAATACACCACAGAAGCCAATATACTCTGGCACCATCAGAACTCAGTTCACTCACCACAGCCCTGGATACAACAACATATCTGAAAACTAGGTTGCTGACCTAAAATCCTATCTCATGAAGATAATAGAGTCCTTTAAAGAGATCAAGAAATATTTTACTAAAAGAGGTACAGCAAAACACAGGTAAACATGTTAAAACACTTAAAGAGGAAACAAATGAATGCCTTAAAGAAATATAGGAAAACATAATCAGACAGGTGAAGGAATTGAACAAAGCAGTCCCAGACCTAAAAATGGAAGAAGAAATAATAAATATAACACAAATGAAGGAAACCCCGGAAATAAAAAAACCTAGGAAGTAAGACAGGAACTAAAGATGCAAGCATCGACTACAGATTACAAAATATATAAGAGAGAATTTTAACTTTAGAAGATACCTTAGAGCCAGGCAGTGTGGCGTACAACTTTAATCCCAGCACTTAGGAGGCAGAGGCAGAGGCAGATAGATTTCTGAGTCCATGGCTAGCCTGGTCTACAAAGTGAGTTCCAAGACAGCCAGTGCTAAACAGAGAAACCCTGTCTCGAAAGAAAACAAAAACAAAAACAAACAAACAAACAAACAAACAAACAAAACACCTTAGAATGTACTGACACAAAGGTCAAAGAAAACTCAAAACAGAGGGACTCCTAACCTAAAACATCCAGAAAATCTGGGACATATTGAAAAGTCCAAACCTAAGAATAATAGGAATAGAAGATATCAATGATATCCAGCTTAAAAGACCCGAAAACATCTTCAGCAAAACCATAGAAGAAAACTTCCCCAACCTAAAGAAAGAGATGGCCATAAATGTAGAAGAAGCCTCCAGAACACCAAACAAATTGAATTAGAAAACAAAATCCTCTCTTCATGTAATAATCAAAACACAAAACTCAAAGAACAAAAAAAAAAAAAAACAAAACAAAAGAATATTAAAAACTGTAAAAGAAAGAGGCCAAGTAACATATAAAGGCAGATGTGTCAGAATTACACCAGACTATTCAACAGAGGCCCTAAAAGCCAAAATAATTTGGACAGAAGTCAGGTAGACACTAAAAGAAAACAAATGCCAACTGAGATTATATATATATGGCAAAACCAAAATATTAGATGGAAAAATCAACATATTCCATGAAAAGAAAACAAACTTAAACAATATGTACTAATCCAGCCCTATAGAGAAGTCTAGAAGAAAAACTCCAACAGACATAAAATATCTACACCAAAGATAAAACAAGATATTAATCACCTAACAACAAACCAAAAAAGAGAGAATCACATACATGTAATATCACCTACAATAACAAACAAAACATAAACTAACAATTATCTGTTTTTAGGATTTCTCAAAACCAATGGACTCAATTCCTCAATAAAAAGCCATAAGCTAACAGACTGGATACACAAGCAGGATCCAACATTTTGCTGTATATGAGAAACACACCTCAACAATAAAGATAGACACTACCTCAAGGTTAAAGGCTGGAAAAAAAATCTTCCAAGCAAATATTTCCAATAAAGAAGTAGGAGTTGCCATCTTAATATTCCTCCAAATAGACTTTCTATCAAAAATTTTAAAGCACGGTGGGGAAGGACACTTCATACTCATCAAAGGAAAAATCCACCAAGAGAAAGTCTTAATTCTGAAAGTCTATTCCCCAAGTGCAAGGCCACCCACAATTGTAAAAGAAACTTTACTAAAGCTCAAATCACACATTGTACCCCACACATTAATATTGAGAGTCTTCAACACCCCACTCTTACCAATAGGCAGGTCATTGAAACAGAAATGAGAGATGCAGTGAAACTAATAAAGGTTATGAACCAAATGGATTTAACAAACATATACAGAGCATTTAGTCCTAAAACAAAAGAATATACCTTCAGCACCTCATGGTACTTTCTACAAAACTGACCAAATAATTAGTCACAAAATAAGCCTCAGCAGATACAAGATGATTGAAATAATCCAATGAATCCTATCAGATCACCACAGAATAAGGCTAGACTTCAATAACAGTAAAAACAACAGAAAACCAACATACCCATGGAAACTGAACAACTCTGTACTCAATGATAATTTGGTCAGGAAAGAAATAAAGAAAGAAATTAAAGACTTTTTTTTTAAAAAATCATTATTTTATTTATTTACATTTCAAATGATATCTCCCTTTCCAGTTTCCCCTCTGCAAACCTCTTTCCTATCCCTCCACCACTGCTTCTATGCAGGTCCTCCATCACCCATTCACCCCCTCCAGCCTTACTATCTTAGCATTATCCTCTGCGGGGACATACAGCCTTCAAAGGACCTAAGTCCTCTCCTCCCATTGATGCCAGAGAAGGCCATCCTCTGATTTATGTGCAGCGGAAGTCATGGGTCCCTCCATGTGCATTCTTTGGTTGATGGTTTAGTCTCTGGGAGCTCTGGGGTATCTGGTTGGTGAATATTGTTGTTATTCCTATGAAGTTATAAACCCCTTCAGCTCCTTTGAGCCAGAGAAATCAGACAACAAAAGGATATTAAGGGGATACAAGTTGGCAAAGAAGTCGAGGCATCACTATTTTCAGATGATATGATAGTATATGTAAGTGATCTCAAAAATTCTACCAGAGAACTTCTCAGCTAATAAACAACATTTGAAAAGTGGCCAGATATAAAATTAAACCCAAACAAATCAGTAGCTTTCCTTTATACAAATGATGAGTGGGCTGAGAAGGAAAATAGGGAAACAACACACTTTACAATAGTTACAAATAATAAAAATTACATTGAGATAACTCTAACCAAATAAGTGAAAGATCTGTATGACAAGAACTTCAAGTCTTTCAAGAAAGAATGTTACCTGTCTAAAAAGAACTGCAGGGACAAAAATATAGAAGAGACTGAGGGGAAGGAAGTCCAGTGAATGCCCCAAATTTAGGCCCATTTCAAGGGGAAGCTCCAAGACCTGCCACTATTACTGATGCTATGCTCTACTTAATAATAGGAGCCTAGCATGGCTGCCATCCAAGAAGCCCAACATGGAGCTGACTGACACAGAAACAGATACTTACACCCTATCAATGGATGGAAGCTAGGGACCTCTGTGGTTGAATTTAGGTTTGTATTTCTATTGCTGTGATGAAATACCATGATTCAAAAGCAAGAAAGTGAGGAAAGGGGTTACCCTTTCTTCTTACTGATAACAAATGAAGTCAGGATGGGAACTCAAGCAGGAAATGAACCAGGAGGCATGACCTGATGCAAAAGATGTGGAGGAGTACAGCTTATTGGTCTGTACAGGATTACTCCCTCAATCTTATAGCGTGTAAGATGACCAACCCAGGGATGGAGCCACTTACAATGAATGAGCTCCACCAATCCCCATAAATCATCAATTGAGAACATATCTTATAATTAGATCTTATGGAGGCATTTTCTTACTTTCATATAACTCTAATTTGTGTGTCAAGTTGACATAAGACTAACTGCACACTGCTGAAATCTGAATATGTTAGAGGCTAAGGCACAAGAATCTTAAGTGCCAGGTTAGCCTGAGATATAGAGTAAAACCTTTCTCAAAACCAACTAAACAAAACACAAAAGGCTACAAGAACAAACTATGTAATGAAGATAACAATTATATTTAATATTAGTACATTGTATGTAATATTAAGCTCAGGAAGATGATGGATTAAGTAAGTAGCAAAAGAATAAGGATATACTCTCAATATTGCTTGTTCTTAGACTTTTTTCATTTCCTTTATATTTATGAGTGATTCATCTGTATATACATACTCCACACTTAAGTTCATAACCACAAAGGTAAGACATAGCACGGGGTCTTCTTAAACTAGAGTTTGAGTGGATTCCTACAACCAATTGAAGATCACTGGTAAGAGCCCCAAGTGCTGTTACTCATTGAGGCATCTCTCCACACACTTCCTTACATATTTCCATGTGCATAAACAGTTATTTCAGTAATACATGTTAATTTCTTCATTAAAAATATGTTGTATTTTAAACATTAATTCAATTTCAAATGTTTATAAATATAGTTTATACTTTAAGATTGCAATCCTTACTCATTGGTCATAGCAAGTGGATCTTTGTGAGTTCAAGGTCAATCTGGTCTACAGAGTGAGTTTCAGAACAGGCAGAGCTATGCAGAGAAACCCTGTCTCTGGAAAAAAAAAGATTGCAATCCTTGAGGTAGCCTTTAGCTTAATAGGAACTGAGTATATTAAGTTCTATATTTTTCAAGATTCTAATAATTTCTAAAGGTCAATAGGAACTTAAAACTTGCCAATAGCAACATAACAATTAGTAGCAATATTTTCTCATGATGTATTGAAAATATAAAAGTATAGATATCATATTTATTCTAATCCAAAAATCTGTCATTATCCATTTATTGATATAATTAATCTATATTTTTATTATCAATATTTACTTTCTAAAAATAAATACTTTGAATATCTTCTGCAGTATTCATTCAGAATTCATTTTTGAACACATTTTGAATTGATTTGTTTCCATTCTAATTATTTAAAAATATAGTCAACTTTTTATTGTAGATTCTGCTTCTTTTGACTATTTAGTCATGCTTAATCCTGAAATAGATGTCTTATTTCTTTTTGAATCGATATGAATAGGTCCTAGATATAATTTTTAGCAAAACTAATATGTATTCACCTTCTTTAGACTGGATAGAGACTTATCTCTTCAGATCCATTTAACTCATTGACTGACAACAGTGGTGTGATACTTTTGAGCCAAAGCAAGAGTATGTTCCAAAGACAACACTATCATCCATAAGCAGAATGACCATGCTTATTTGACACAATGACTCAAATCATGATTCTAGTTGCCCTGATTATTACTGATGAAAGAGATCAAAGGAGAATTCTTTATAAGATTTAACGGATGCATGTGTAGTCTACCAAGCACCCTGACTCTTTTGCTTGTATTTCTACAATGCCAAGATGTGTCCCATATGTATCAGAAGATGCTGGCAGCTTGAAATATTGCTCAAAATTGAAATAATATAAGTTCAGTGGCACTTTATTGTCTAAAAACTCAATGAAAGTTTGAGTTAGAAACAGAGAGTGCTATATTTTTAGAGAAATGATACTACCCTGCTGAAAGATAGATTTATCATTATTTTGTTGTCATTATTCAGGGTATCGGAGATGGGCATTCCAAGATTTGTATGAATTTGGTTTTGCCTTAGCAATATTGTTCCTGAAAACAATACACAGAGACTTGTAGTAATCCAACCCATGCTTGTTTGGAACCTTTCTTTCTCAAGGAAACAAGCTATATCAAGGACTACCCCACCAATTTTATTACATGACTATGATTGAAGTAGATTTCTTCTTGCTTCTTTGAATGCATCAGGAGGTTCCATATTCTCATTAAATAAGTAAGAGCCTATAATATGAAGGTTTATACTGTGGTTTAGGTAACCAAGATATACTAATATAAACTACAGGATATGAAAGATGATATGTATTGTGAAAGATATCTATGATGGAGATAAAACATTTATCCAGATTGTAATGTTAGATTCATCTTGAGATAACTGAGCAAAGATGTTGAGTTTCCAAGACTGTTTCTATAATCCTGTTGGAAATGTAACTGTTTGTGACCTACACCTATGTTATTTAGGCGTTTTAGATATTTTATAATGCTCAGAAGGAATTACCATAGATTAGTAAATCAAATTTCTGTTTGGTCTGTTTACTAATATTTCTAAAATATCAGTGCCTGTTGCCAGCCCATTTTAGAAAACAAAGTCATATGGTATACACATTTGCTGTAGGTAATAATATAATAAGCAGAACTAACAGGTTCAGTATCACACAACTCCTCTGGAACAGAACTCAGGAAAGTCTTGTTCCCACTATTGTGGGAATCTATATAAAAGAAAAATGGGATTCTCCCTGTACCTTGGCTGCCTCGTGGTCAGGAAGTCCTGGAGGGAGACTAGTGCCTAGTATTTGCAGAACCTGAAAATTTCCTTGTTGGCCTCCTAGGATATTCAGCAGCTGGTCCTGTCACCTTCCAGACCTTGATGTGAAATTTCAAGAAGAATTCAAACTTTGTTCTTCACTGGACCCTGGGAGAAGGACAACAACAAGAATGAGTGTGTGTCTGGTAAATACACCACAGGGTCTGTTAACTTTCAAGGACGTGGCCTTGGACTTCTCACTGGAGGAATGGGAATGTCTCAGTTTTGCTCAGAGGTCATTGTACATGGATGTGATGTTGGAGAATTACAACAATCTGTTGTTTGTGGAAAATCATTGCATACGTGGAAAGAATGGGAAGGTATTGGATCAAGACAGCCAGTACATTGTCCATGAACACATGAATATTCAAGAGAAGTCTTCTAAATGGGACAAGCTTAGCAATGTCATTCTTGAATCCCTCCAGTGTACACCTTACAAAACTAATCACAGCTCTGATGCTCTTCAATTCTCGAACCAAAAAAGACTTAAGCCCAGGAACACTAAAGAAGTTTGCAAATACAATGACTCTGTAAACAGTTTAAGTTTGTTTTCTACCATTAGTCTCAATCAAGGAATTAACATGCAGAAGAAAAAACACAACCGAAATGCAGAATTAGACAAGATTTTTGTTTCTAAACATAAAGTCATGGTGAAAAAAGACAATATTGCAGGGAACCCTTACAAATGTAGTGAATTTCACAAATATCTTACCCAGAGAGAAAACCTACAAAGTCAGCAGAGAATTTATCATGGAAAGAAACCTTACAAAAGTAGTAAAAGTGACAAATGCTTTACCCATCAGATCCATCTTAGTATTCATCAGGAAATTCATACAGAAAAGAAAATTTACAAATGTAGTGAATGTGACAAATGTTTTAAAAACAAATTCAATCTTACTATGCATCAGAGAATTCATACAGGAGAGAAACCTTACAAATGCAGTGAATGTGACAAATGCTTTACCAAACAATCCAATCTTAGTATTCATCAGAGAATTCATACAGGAGAGAAACCTTACAAATGCAGTGAATGTGACAAATGCTTTACCCAAGAATCCTATCTTAGTATTCATCAGAGAATTCATACAGGAGAGAAACCTTACAAATGCAGTGAATGTGGCAAATAATTTACTGAAAAAAGCAGTCTGAGAATTCATCAGAGAATTCATACAGGAGAGAAACCTTACAAATGCAGTGAATGTGACAAATGCTTTACCAAACAATCCAATCTTAGTATTCATCAGAGAATTCATACAGGAGAGAAACCTTACAAATGCAGTGAATGTGACAAATGCTTTACCCAACAATCCAATCTTAGTATTCATCAGAGAATTCATACAGGAGAGAAACCTTACAAATGCACTGAATGTGGCAAATGCTTTACTGAAAAAAGCAGTCTGAGAATTCATCAGGGAATTCATACAGGAGAGAAACCTTACAAATGCAGTGAATGTGGCAAATGCTTTACTGAAAAAAGCAGTCTGAGAATTCATCAGAGAATTCATACAGGAGAGAAACCTTACAAATGCAATGAATGTGGCAAATGCTTTACTGAAAAAAGCAGTCTGAGGATTCATCAGAGAATTCATACAGGAGAGAAACCTTACAAATGCAGTGAATGTGGCAAATGCTTTACTGTAAAAAGCAGTCTGAGAATTCATCAGAAAATTCATACAGGAGAGGAACCTTACAAATGCAGTGAATGTGACAAATGCTTTACCAAACCATCCCATCTTAGTATTCATCAGAGAATTCATACAGGAGAGAAACCTTACAAATGCAGTGAATGTGAAAAATGCTTTAATGAAAAAAACATTCTGAAAATTCATCAGAGAATTCATACAGGAGAGAGACCTTACAAATGTAGTGAATGTGACAAATGCTTTTCCCGAAAATTCCATCTTGGTATTTATCAGAGAATTCATACAGGAAAGAAACCTTACAAATGTAGTGAATGTGACAAATGCTTTACCCAGAAATCCCATCTTAGTATTCATCAGAAAATTCATACAGGAGAGAAACCTTACAAATAGAATGTATGTGACAAATACAATACTCACAATGTCAGTCTTAGAAATCATCAGTTATTTCATACAGTAGAGAATCTTTATAAATGAAGTGAACGAGACAATTCTTTACCAAGATATATCATCTCAAAATTCATTAGAGAATACTTAGAGAAGACAAACTTTTCAAATATATTGTAGGTATGAATCCTTTCCTTTTGGCCTATTTCCTAGACTGTAACAGTGAATACTTACAGGCTAGAAACTTAACTCATGCATTATATGAAGAAATATCTTTGACTTCATTTCAGGTCAGAGAGAACATCTAAGAACTTTTTAGGGTAAAGTATTTCTGTTGGGGAAAATGTTGTATTCTTGACAACACTTGAGGCTCCACACTAGAGAATTAGTATGATTATGAAAATCTTGTGAAAATATTCATGCAATGTTCAAATCTTAGATAATGTCAACTATTTATGTTGGGAGAAACTCTGAAAATGTGAAAATGTAGAAAGCTTTTCATGACACCTTTTTACTTGTTCACCCTCAAACGTTATAAGATGAAGATAAGTTAGGAAGTCAGAAGATAGTATTGTATAACACTTTCATTGAGACAGAAATAATCCATTTCAAAAGGAAACTATTTAAGGTCTTTAATACAACCCTCAAAATAGGTAATAAAACTGGTAGCATTTTGTATATTTTTATTGTCCTGTAACTAACTCCAATAAAACTGAAAAATTCAACAAAAAAAAAAAAAAAAAAAAAAAGAAAAATAGTAAGGATAAACATAAATTTAACACTTTCATGCTGTTTGAGGTAATAGAAATCTGTACAGTCGTCATACAAAAAGATGAAAGTTTCTTAAAATATTAAAAACCAATAAAATGTATGTTTTAGTTTATATCACTTAATGTATTTCTAATAAAATAAAAATGAAGTTAGTGAGATAAAACTGTATCTAAACTGTTATGCACATGTCAATTTTGCTCAATATAGCCTGATAACTCAAATATGGGAACAGATTCAGTATCAGTATATCATTATATCTGATGTATAAAACACTTAGAATATGTAAATTATAAGTAGTTTTATAATACATAAGTTTACATATATCACATACGGGGTAGTATGAATAAAAATTGCCACCATTTGCCCATAGCAAGTGGCACTAGAGGAGATGTGGCCTTGTTGGATTACGTGTGACTTTGTTGGAGAAGGTGTGTCACTAGCAGGTTGACTTTAAGGTTTCAGCATCTCATGACTGGCCAATGTGTCATTGTCTCTTCCTGCAGTCTGCTAGTCAGATATAGAATTTTCAGCTCCCTTTCCCTCACCACATCTGCCTGCAGGCTACCAAAGTCTCACACTATGATAACAATGGCAACACGCTATTCTTCTGAACTGTGAGTCAGCCCCAACTGAACGTTTTCCTTTATAAGAATCTCTATGATCATGGTGTCTCTTCACAGCAACAGAAACCCCAAGACAACATGTAATCCCCTATATTTAATATTTAGTAGCCCTTATTGAATAATTAGTATAGCAATACAAAATATATCCTATTGAGCAAAGAAAGAAACCGCAAAGTCCTCATGTTCATGTACATTGAAATATAAACTACATAAAAAGTATTGGTCAAATTGAAATTATCCAGACACATAAATATAAAATCCACTTGGACTCCCTTAGTTTTAGAATTTAAAATAACTAAAGTCATAACAGAATATATGATAAATTATGAATGCTTGCATCAGAAATATGTGTCAAAGTCTAGAAGTTTTAACTATGCAAGGTGAATGATTTCCAGTATTCTAAATTACAGCACTGTGACTGTAGCAATCAATCATATATATCATATATTGTATGGCTGTGAAGGATTTTATATATATATATATATATATATATATATATATATATATATATATATATATATATATATATGCCATACCTACACACAGAGAGAGAGAGAGAGAGAGAGACAGAGAGAGACAGAGAGAGACAGAGAGAGAGAGACAGAGAGAGAGACAGAGAGAGAGAGAGAGACAGAGACAGAGAGAGAGAATTTTGGGCACTAATCTAGTTAAGATAATGGAAAACTTTATTAAAATTTTGTTTTGTTTTACTTTTGAGTCATACACTCTCTTAGATATACTTTGTTAATGTATGAGTTATTCCTCTGTTACTAATTGAGGTCTGCTTTTCTGCATTACCCTGACAGGCCTGCAACACCTCTCCTCACTTCCAACGTAGTATTGTAACAAATTACCAAAAGGCATGGAACAGATCTACAGCTCTTTGGTGGTGCTTTATGCAGCCTCTTTTATCTTTATTTGTTCTGATAAGTGTCATTTCTCTCCCTTTCACATCTCCTTCATATTGCTTCTTACATCTTCACATTCTAATTATTACAGTACATTTGAGCACTTTTGTTCATAATGATTTCAGTTATGTTGTATTCATTATTAGTTTTACTACTAAGTTAGTTCTGTCAGTGACTATCAATCATTATTTTATCTGTCTATCTAATGCACACATAAAGATTAGAGCTCATATATATATATATATATATATTAATGTTTAAATTGTTAAATATGCTTCAGTTAAAACATATTAATAAGCAAATTTAAATTACTCAAATTAAACACTACATATAATCTCTCTTTTGGGTAGTTCAATCAGCCATATACAGTAATATTATCCTGTTGTAAAACCTTGACTTTCCTAAATTACCATTTGCAAAGATTTCAAATATCATCACTGAATTTAACTATTTTAATAATCAACTCAGATTTTTTCTACTTTTCACAACTCATTAATCTTATTTTAATTCATGGTGTTTATTCCACGTTCACTAAGTATAATGATACCAGATTAATATTAGGATTAATACAAGTTAATATTTAGCTCTTAAAATTTTTCTTCACTGATACATGTAAATGTACAAACACACACATAAATACACACATGTTACTATAACATTCATATCTTTGTTGTCTTTTAAAGAAAAATCATAAATATGTGAATGTTTACATGATAAAATAGGAGTATTAAATAAGGTATTTATAACCAAAATTGGAAAGATCATTTTATTTCCAAGGACCTTCATTTTATGTCATTTTTTTACTAACAATGCTTGTTTTAATAATCTTCATAAATTAAAAAAGAAGATAATTATAAAGGAAAATAACACTTACAAGAGAATACTTTAATATAATAACCCAGCAAAATGGAGATGACTTATTTTTGTAAAAATAATTAAGAATTACAAATCACCATTGTAGATGATGAGATTATTGCGTAAGAGTAATACCTTTGATTAACAGACACTAGAGTACAACTATGGTTCCACAGAAATTAATGTCATCAATTGTAAATGCTCGGCCTATGGAATTTTTAACTTTTACTTTAACACTAAAACATTTACTAAGTTCTGATAACAAAGCACAGAAACCATATTGTTAATAGTCTATTCGAATAATATATCCAAGTAACGTATCTAAATAATAAAGCAACGTGTCTCAATTCCCTAACAAGCCTAATAATAACTGAATTTAACTTTCAGCTTTACTGAACAGTCATTTCTTTGTTGTACATTTTATTGTCTATAAGTTCTGTTCAAAGTAGATAATCAGTCATTTTTAAGGGGAAATATGCAAACCTGTCTTTAAAAAGTTGCATATTCAGGTTGAATCTCATAACTTCCTTCATTACATTTGAGAATTGACATTTATTTTGTTTTGGTCAAGATAGCATTCCACCGTGTACGCTACGCTGTTATAGAAAAGTTGCTCTGTACTTTGTGATCCCATGCTCTTGCTTACTGATGCCTGAGATTATAGGCAATTAGTACTCTGACAGACTTTTGCTGATTTTCATTTAAAATAAATTCCATTACATACAACATGTGTGTGCAATATATTTTATGTGATTACAACTTTTTACTGATTTTAATTACTAAATAACTGAATAATATGAAATGAAGCAATATATCCAAAAGATCAGTGCCACACGTGAAAGCATACTAATTGTATTCCATTATTTTCAGAATTTGTATGAGTGAGACTGATTTCTGCAGCTGAAATATATCATTACACAATTGAAAATTGTTATATTTACTTTAAAAATGTATTTCAACATTTATCTTTATTCAGATTTGTTTCTTCTAAATATAAATGTATATGATATTACTATTTAAAAACATATATAGGTGTTTATACCTGGAAATACTACACACATTTTAATACCCATATATGTGTGTTTAATTTTTAAAAAGTACACACACACACACACACACACACACACACACATATATATATATATATATATATATATATACGAGAGAGAGAGATTTAGAATGAATAAAACATCTTCCCATACATCATCCCAAGTAATGCACACAAGTAGTTGTAAGGCATGCATAACATCTCCCTCTACAGATTAATAAACTAAACCGTAGAAGAGTTATGCAAGGCTTACACAAAGTTCATAACCCAGAAAGTGAAAATTTTTCAGGAACTATCTTAGTAGTAAAATGCACTGTTCAACTATCCGAAGCTTTCATGTTCCTGTATGATGTTTTAAATTCAAAGTGACACAGCCTAGGGCTTAGGAACTAAGTGAAGCATAATAATTTAACAGTAATTTTGATACAATGATGCTAGCATATATTTCCAAAGATTACAATGATTCCAGAATGTTGGAAGAGCCATTGATTTCAGTAGAGAGGAAGGTACAGAAGTACACTCAAGGTTTGTGAGTATACAGTACACAGGGCCCAAGGACAGGCTAATCTCAATGCCATTCACTTTAAATAAATGCATTAGGAAAGTCAACAATTTTTTTCTAAGCTTAGGTTTCCTTCATTTGAAAACAGGGACATGTGAATACTCACTTGACAAGATGATTTGGTGACACGCTAATTACTTATTTACTAAGTAAAGAAGCACCTGTCATTCTCCATTAAACATACTCCTATATAAAAACAAAGTCTGCTTGAGGGCTTATCTCCCTCCACTATTTCTGCTCTAGGAAGAACTTTAATTTCCACATTGTACTGATGAAAGAATTGAATCTGACTGAGTGCTTATTAACATATATTATATCCTGATCTACATCTTCTGTGAGTTCTTATATATATTGTTTTTAAAAAATGTATTTATGGTCTCCATCTGTACAGCTTGATCAACAGTCATGAAAGTTAGAAGGAATTATAGTTTCTATGCTGATTTTTCCAGATCATAACACAACTAGGCCATATTTGCATAGTCACTATCAAGATATACCACAATGACCACTGACTCCTCAGGCTAGGTAGACACATGGTATTTTTATGCCACCATTTTTAAGCCAGTGATTTCTGTTCACAATTGTTACCTGTTACCTGGGACTCTTGAATAAGTATTGTACTTTTTTTTTTTTTTGGGTTTTTGTTTTTCTGCTAAGAAATACAAGATAATATTATTTTTACCCAGGAACACCAACTTAATATCCTCCATAGCTATTGTTATTCCATCTTATATCATCTAGTAGATTTAAGTAAGGGCTCATGGGAATCATGGTCTGGAAATCTTGCAAGTGCCCTATATTTTGTAGTTTGCAAACTGAAGCAACAAGGCTACATGTGCATCTGTACAAAATACAGTCTATCCTTATTGATCTGTAATGTTTGTAATTTTCTTTCAAGCCCAGAGACAGAATGAGTCAGAAGTACATTTGCATCATGTATCCTATATTATGACTGATAAACTGCTTTTTATACAATACTCTACTCTTTTTATTTAAAATTTGATTTGAAGACTGCCAGGAAAAATACTCTCTCCACCCTTTTCTCTCTAACATTTCAAGTTCTATTATACATATAACATATATACAAGTTCTATTACACATAACACACACACACACACACACACACACACACGAGACAAAAGTGCCCTACCTGAGGATCCACCTATATACAGCCTCCAAATCCTGACACTATTGTGGATGCCAGGAAGTGCTTGCTAATGGGAGTCTGAAATGCCTGTCTCCTGAGTGGCTCTGCTAGAGCCTGACAAATACAGAGGCAGATGCTTGCAGCCAACAATTGGACTAAGCTTGGGGGGGGGGGGTTCCCTGATGGAGGAGTTGGAGAAGGGACTGAAGGAGCTGAGGGAGTTTCCAGCCCCATGGAGGGATCAACAGTGCCAACAGGCCAGACCCTCCTCCTGCGGAGCTCCCAGGGATTGGACCACCAACCAGAGAATACAGGAGGGACCCATGGCTCTGCCCACAGATATGCCAGAGAATGATGGTCTTGTTGGACATCAGTGGGAGGAGTGGCCCTTGGGCATGAGGGTGTTCGATGCCCCAGTGTAGGGGAACGTCAGTGTGCCAAGATGGGGGTGGGTGGGTAGGGGAGCACGCTCATAGAGGCAGGAGGAAGGGGTATGGGATATGGGGCTTCTGAAGGGGAGATCTGGAAAGGGGAAAACATTTGAAACGTAAATAAAGAAAATATCTAATAAGAAAGTGATATTTTTATTTTAATTTCATAATGGGAATGAATCTTAGACTGCCAGCTTTAACTCAATTAAAACCTCTATTAAAAATGGTTCCTGATGAATTACTTTCATCCTTCACTCTCTAGTAAATTATACCCAGTCTCAAAAAACTGAGACTCTAACACCACTTTTCTCATCCCATGCCCTATTTCTACACTATTATTTCTACCTCACTTTCTCCTTTCATACTCATCCTTCCTACATGTTCTAAATTTCTGTATACCAGAAGGCACACATTTTAGTCTCTCCTTTTACACTCCCCTAATTCTAAGAAACAGCAAGCAAGCACCACCATGTCACCCTGTCCTTCATTAACCTTCCATAGCAGATGTCCCATTGAAGGACATGCTAATATCTACATTTCTCACTTTAATTCCTCTATTCCATGGACAAGTTCTATGTAGACATACAGTGAAACCTCACTTGTAGGCATTGTCATACACAGCAGACGCAATGGGGGAAGGCATGATATTCACAATTACATGAATAAGGACACCTATATCACAGCAATTTGTAAAGATGTTCTACTCTCCAATGGTAGAGGGCCAGCTCTATAACTTAACACCTATAGAAGGGCCATTTTAAGTGTCCTTTGCAAACTTATCATATGTTTATGTTCAGACAAAGAATGTGTGATGAGTTTTGTGGAGTATATTTACTTTACACCAAACAAAATGTAAAGGACAGGCCATAGAAAAAAATTTCACCCAAGATTAGTTTGGATAACTTAATGGTTTTGTGTTTGTTTGTAAGTCTTAGAGATTGTAATTTAATTACAGTGTTTCTCTAATTCCTTGTCCTCTCTCTAAACCCACACATATGCCCGTCTTCCTGTCTCACAAGTTCATGGATTATTTTTTATTAATTGTTGTGGTATGCTTACATGCATAAATTTCTAAATAGAACCTGTTGAGGTTGAGTCTATATACTTGGATATATCTTTTCAGGGCTGACTACATGTTACTGGATAGCCAATTGGTATGTCCTGGAGAATTATCTACAACTACTAACTTGTTAGGGCAACATAATCTTAACAACAATCTATCAACATGTTTCCTTTTATCCAGACATAAGTATAGACTATACTCTTCATCATGGAAATTTCTCTTTGTAACAAGTAGAGACAAGTTCAGATAACCATAACAAAAGTACATAGCTGTGGAGCCTAGTCCATATGGAAGCATCTCTTGCATCTAAGATTCAGTGGAAGAGGGACAGAAGAATTTCAGAAGAAAAAGGGGTTGCTGTGAGACTATGTTTCCTAGTAACATTGGATACTATTTCTATAAATTCTTAATAACATAACCAGCCAAAAGTGAGCTGAACAAGCATAGCACCATCCAATATGTTAAACTGGACAGGAAAAAAAAAAAAAAACAGTGAAGCCTCAATCCTACATAAAGTACTACTGAGTAAAACCAAGAGTGGGAAAGATGCTTATTCCAAGAAAAGAATATACTGTTGGCTTTTTCAAAAATGTTTTTATGTTTATTATTGTATTAGGTTCGTGTGTTTGCTCACATGTATAGGTGCCCTCTAGAGCCAGAAATGGTACTTGATGCTCTTGGACTGGAGTTACAAGTGATTTCAAACCACCCATATGGGTGCTGAGAACCAATGTTTGACACTCTGCAGGATTTCTTGACCACTGAACTCTCTTTCCACTCACCCAGACTTACTGTTTTTTTTTTTAAAAAAATATTTCACAAACTATTAACTTTAATGGGTGCAGTTTACAAAAGTGGAGGCAATTTAGGGCTTACCACACCACTAAAAAAAGTTCCCTAGCAGTTGTAAACCAATCACATATCTTCATAACCGACTGGTTGTCTCATGTGTCTCCTGTACTTCATATATCTCTGCCACAAGCATAAGGGAGTAAATATCTCAGTTACGTATGATTTTCTTGAGAGTAACTACAAGTATAGAGGACAGAGTTCTAAAAGTGTTTTGAATAATAAGAATAAATGCTACAATATTCATCTCAAAAGACCATTGCTTCAAAATAGGAAGTCTGTAGAAATTAAGTTAAAAAAAAATCAGCAAAGGCAATTTAAGCCCAAAACTTAGTAAGAAAACAAAGACTCCATAAAATCTATTACCAACTGATATCAATTCTAATTTGTCTCAAAGTTAATAAGACAAAATCTAGCATTTCCTATGCTGAACTTGGTGGAAATATTAATAGTCTATTACATAATTTCAAAAACATGTGATTTTTCATTGGTTTTGGTTTATTAATGCTTCTAAATATACCCTGTTGATTTAATTAGTGATTTACACCTAAATATATAAAATGGATTTAATTATTATATTTTAGAAATACATACTCATTTATCAAAATGTAAAAAAAAATCCATTTTCATTGTACTCTGTGGTTTTAACAAGTTATGTTTTAAATAACAAG
Source organism: Mus musculus (assembly GCF_000001635.26). Lineage (NCBI taxonomy): Eukaryota > Metazoa > Chordata > Mammalia > Rodentia > Muridae > Mus > Mus musculus. The sequence continues at coordinate 12,866,820 of NC_000069.6, forward strand.
TGCCTTTCAACAGGTTATCTCTTTTGATATTTTGGGTAAAAGAGGAACCCCCAAATTGCCAATAGTAATGCCATTACCTTATCAACAACTGATTGGTTTAAAATTTGGATAAAAGTACTGAAATCAACTCTTCCTTGTAGCAAGTGAATAACTCTTAGTAATTAATACCATATGAGGTCCACTCACAAACATATCATGAAAGTATTTGAATTGTTATTTTCCATCTATTTTCTGATTTTTTATTAACAAAAAGAAGAAGTTTTAGATGTATGGAAAAATGAGTATAGTACAAAAGTAGTATATTAATGTATGTAAAGTTCTGATTATATGAAAGCTTGTCACAGTCTTATCTTTGTAAAAAATCAGTATAAAATTGTGACATTTAAGTAACACACACACACACATATACACAAGAATACATACACCCAAGAATGTGGAGCTCAATATATTGTTTACTTTAACTGAGTAAAAGAAGTGTGATCCTTTTATAGTGTCAGTGATATAGGATGTGGTTTATGTAATTCATAATTTTTAGAGTTAACTACATAAAAGTTATCATTTACAGAACTTTGAGATTTAGGTCTAGTATCAATTCTATAGGTAATAAATTTCTTTTCATTGTATAGAGGTGTGAGAGAATATTAGGGTAGAGATGGCTTTTCTACTGTCCACAGCAGGATTCCTATGACAGTACAAGTCCCTTCATTGCCCTGTCCTGGAACATGGGAAATATTCACACTAGAATATGAGCACACTTTATAATTAAATATTTACATTTTCTGTAACTAACCTATGAGCTAGGAAGAGGGACCTCATAAAATGTGATAAGTAAAAGTTTTAGTGATGAAATGAGTAAATAAATAGAATGATTAAAAACTGTTTTAGTTTTTAAAAAATTGCCAATGATAAACTATTCTAACAGTATGCTTATTTTTATCCACTTTGCTCTATATTCAGTATGAAATCTTATCAACTCTCACCAATATCCTGTTTAATGTACTCTCTGATGTTGCATATATTTGATTAAGTGTCTAAAGTCATCTCTGTACATTTATAAATGTGCTTTGAATTCCAGTCCAGTGTTTACCTGGCTTTCCAGCTAAGCAATCTCCTTTTAGATCTAGAGTTTTGATGTTGCTTCTATGCACAGGCACTGGAATTCCTTTTGTGTCCTTTAGCTCAGGTGATTTCTATCTTATCTCTGGTCTCAGGTTTCATGAATGCATCTTATCATACTCATAGTTTACAATAGAGTTAAAAGGTATATGCAACAAATATATAAAATATGTGCTAATACTTTTTTATAAAATTAAAAACATTAGGAATATCCTTCTGATTTCAGAAGAAACAAGTATAAGGATAATTTCACATAGAAAAGATGTATTTGAGTAAACACAATTACAAAGAAATGCACGAAGATGAGCTTGCATAATTATCTCTACCATGAAGAAATTATCCTCCATGACAATTCTGCTTGCATTGAATTGATTACATTTGTGTTTCATGGTCCTGACAACATGTACAAGATATTTTAGATGAAGAAGTAGTTTTGATCAAACTGTGTCACTGCATGTTTTAATACTTCAAAATATGAGTTCCATCTGAAGTTGTTGGTGTTTCAAACATTTATGATGTCCTAGATTTTTTGAAGCTTGAGTGTGTAATCAAGACATAAATAAACTTTTTGTGATTTTCCTTAATGTTGGTGGATGAATTAAATTTATTTCTACTGTTTTCATCTGCTCTTGTCTTTAATATTGGTTTATATATTTTGTTGTTTTGCTTTTTCCCCAACACACTTGATTTATGGTTAATGAGCACTTATATATGGATGTGTAGTGGTCAGAAAACACCTTCATTCACAAGGGAAGAGTGACATATTCCTTCCTAAGTGAATCTTATCTCATTGCACTCTGTATCAAATTGCAAAAATCCTGCAGATAGATTCAATGTTTTCTCCACCAGCAGTTTAATACTTGGGTCTATGGTAAAGTCTTAATCAAATCGCTAGATTCCAAAAGTAAGTTTTCCTTCCCCCAGACTCCACTGCTTAATGGAGTTTCAGGCAATCTATTTTTTCTCTTCTTTTTTTATTTGTGAATCAAAGAGACCAGATTAACTTAGAGGAAGAAATATCCCTTTTTGGCAAAGTCCTGCCTTTTGGGAAGAAAGCTTTCTCCATAGTCCTTGAATTTACTCACTCAACTCCAGTGTTTTTTCCTGGTTCATGAGGTGTTATATCTTTTAGAGAAGAAGAGGACAAATAAAACTCAAATAGTCGTAACTTTACTAAGATAGCAGCTCTATTTTCATATTCCAAGTCTCTGAAGGATGATAGAAATCATGTCTTTGCCTAGAAGAAATTTATCTTTGGGAAAGATACACATCAGGAGAATTACCAGTCACCATCTACTGGGAACTTGAACACTGATTTCAAGTTATTCTTCCACATCATCAGTAGACCCTTTAGTGAATTCCACAATAAAGTTAAATTTTATAGCCACACAAGTTGAATTTTATAGCAAGGTATAGAGTGTAATCCACCTCCTGCTCCAACTGCTAGCTCCCTCTTGAACTGTGCTGAGCAGATAAAGCAAAGCTGTGATAAACTCCTTCTCTCACACTGGAATAGATTCAGAGTTCTTAGTGTAAATGTGGGTAGTTTACTTTTCTTTTCCAGATATCAAGCCCTAACTATCTTGGGCAAAATCTCTGCTTCTAATATTGTAACAGGAAAACAAACCAACAAACAAACAAAAAACAAAGGAGTGTACCTTATTGAAATAAACATAAAGGATCAGAGATAGCCTAGAGGTTGATTTTCCTTTCTGACATCAGCGGTATAATTCAGATGAACAATACTGTTTACATATTTGTAAGTTTGGTATGAGCTAGTTACAGTTCATCAAACTAAAATCATAAAAATAGCTGCCTATAAGCCAAAGGTTGAACCCCATATTAATTTGGAGATAAGTGCTACAAAATAAGTTTAATGATTTTTCTTTTATTTTTGAGATTGTAACATAATTACATAATTTCCTCATTCCCCCCATCTCTTGCAACTATCCTATATACCCTCCTTTTTCTCTTTCAAATTCATTAGTTTTCCACTAAATTTTATTAAATAAAAATATGTAATTATATATATGCATACATGCCATTTGGGCTCTGCTTACCCCACCTTCTGGTCGACATTAGCCTGCAAATGTAGGAGGAAGGTTCTGAGAGGAGGAAGTGGTAGGCAGGAGTGGTTAAAGAGATGCTGCTGCTGAGCATGGCTGGAAACAGACATCTTGGGAAGAAGGCTTCATTGAGCAGTAGCTTGTTTAGTGTGTGGCAGGGGGCGGGTTCTGTTTAAACCTTCTGGGAGTGCACCGAGGTTTTCAGGGAGAGTGTACAACACTGGCCTGGGCTAAGATGCTAGGAATGCCTTATTTGCTTGAAAAAGAATTACAAGTGTTGGATGGAGAGTACCTTATATGGAGTGGGGAAGTTTACCCTGGCCGAGACTCTATGACCTTCTCTGGAAGGATTAAAAGCAGTGGCGGGGGCAAGATTACATACACAAGAACATGCAGGCTTCTGCAATTATTAGGATACACAATCTCATAGCGTCTAGCTCTTGGAGTCTTCCCATCCCATTTTTCACAATGTTCCCTAATCCTTGGCTGTAAGTGCTTCGTAGAGCTATTCACTGGGACATGTTTCTACAACTCTGCAATTTGATTTGTTAAGATCTTCTGAAGTCACATTTACCTGTTGAAAAAGATATTTTCTTGATGAAGGGAGAGAAGTAAAATTAACTTTCTGTGGACGTAAGGATACATTTTTTGGATGTGGTTTGGGATTCTCCTGGTTTATCCAAGTGGTGACGGTAGGTTTTCCTCCATGACTTTTTTTGGAAAGATTTGTTTGTTTGTTTATTTATTTGTTTATTTATTTATTTATTTATTTATTTATTTATTTATTTATTATAAGTACAATGTAGCTATCTTCAGACACACCAGAAATGCATATCAGATCTCATTACAGATGGTTGTGAGCCACCATGTGGTTGCTAGGATTTGAAATCAGGATCTAGAAAAGCAGTAAGTGTTCTTAACCTCTAAGCTATCTCTCCAGCCTCTTCACGATTTAAAATTTCACCCGGACTGAGTTGCCTAGGATTCCAGTACTAAGTATGTTTTTCCTCATTGTGGTGGGTCTTAAATCGAATTAGTGAATTGATGGACACTGCCAAAATACGTTGCTATTATTACAACCAGAGGACTATAGTGCCATACTGGTTGCTTTCACAGATATCATAGCTGAGTAGAACTGCTGGTTAAATTTCTTTTTCTGAAGATTTCATGGTACATTTTTTTTTTTTATCTCAGGGAGGAGTCATTCAGGTTAGATCCAGCTAAGGAGACTCTAGGTCTTGTTTTTGAAGCTTATAGTGTCTTTTCCAATAGGAACTTAGATTCCACCTCTGGGTCCTCACTCCTACCTTTCTATTTGTAAACTTTGGGATGAACAGGGTGTGTGTGTGTGTGTGTGTGTTTGTGTGTGTGATATACAGAGAGAGAGAGGGAGAGAAAGAGAGAGAGAGAGAGAGAAAGAGAGAGAGAGAGAGAGAGAGAGAGAGAGAGAGAGAGAGAGAGAGAGAGATTTTAAGATTTACTTCCCCTTTAGCAAACTTTGGATCTACATGTCTAATTTTGTATCTGGCCTAAATTTGCTTTCAAGGTGGAATGGGACATACTCTGTGTCTTATCTTCCTGACATACAGAATTTGTATAATATTGTCATTTGTCTCAGAGGCGTTTGTGTTGTTGAGAATACATTATAACTGCTAAATAGAATTTTAGCTATTAAAATTTTTTGGAATGACACATGACATAGAACCTTTCAGGGTATATTAAATGATTTAGGAATAAGAATGGACACATATAGCTCTATATGACTCATAGGGGTAAGAATTGATACCCGTGTGAGCAAAATCTTTTCATTAAACAAGTACACCTCATCTGAAACTACCTAGATTGCTGAGTCTTTCCTAATATAGAGCATTTAGAATTACAAGGAAGTGATTATATTTGTATAAAGCTGTGCTTAGTCCAATCCTGATTATTTCTCAGAGACTAATTTTGCCTTTAAAATAAAGGTTGAGTTAAGGTGCCATTGCCAAGCCATTTCAGAGTTGATGAAGATAACAAATATTGAATAGTGCAAACAAAAGTAACTTAATAACTGTGAACACCTGTTTGTTTTTACATTGGAAGCCAAAATGAAAAAATAAACAGAAAACTTTTAGCTAATCATAAAAAATGATTAAATTATTCAATACTCTTTACTAATTTGCAAAGCCACTTATTGCCATCATTTACTTTTTTAAATTAAAGTATATAAAAAAACAGTGAGTTTTTATCTGCTTGTTGATTTGCTAAAATCATATGTGGTCTTTTCAACATCTAATATTGAACCAGAAACACATGAAAACATATGTCCATTTTCTAAACCTGTTTGATTTTATATAATGTTATGTTTCTATCTCATTATACAAGTTCTATAATATCAGCATATTTAGCTTATAATGAATAAATGAATAATTCATAGTATGTACTGATTAGTCAGGAATACTGATTTTAGAGACTGTTCAGAAATAAAAGACAAAGTTTCCCTATTGATCATGACTCACACTTTTAAGATAACAGAATTATTTTATAAAAATTACTCTAAAATACAATCTATTTTATATGTTTGAAAGTAATCCAATAAGGAAAAGCCTTTATCTTAATGGACACCTAGAAATATATGTGAATTTATGCACAGAATTTATTATGGTGAAGTACAAAGAGACAATCTTGCCTTAGTGCATTTCCATCTAATTTTCAATTACCCTAAATTAAAGAAAAACAGTAGAACTGATGACTTGTATTAGATAGATGCTGTCCTATTTGGAAAAATACCATTATTTTTGGTAAATGCTATAACCTTGCAGAAGTGCAGCTGTAAACAGCAGTGTGAGGAAGATGTTTTAGTGTATAATTAGAATACTTCACATCTCCAAATCTGAAAGACAGAAAAATTTCTCCTTCAGAGTCAATCCAAATGTCACATCCTTGCAGAGCTTCTTCCTCATAAGGAGTGCATGATGAGACCAACACCCCCTTTAAAGCACTCCGTGAAACATAAATATCATTATAAGGAATGAAGTGAGGAGAGAGCTCATCTCACTATCCCATTAGTAGGTGAAGCTTTTAGCAGGTAGCTAAGGTTCATGTGGCATTAGGCTGGGACACTACTATAAGGAAAACTGGGACTCTATAAAAATATAAAACCTCCAAACTTAGACACGATCTCACCGTGTAAGCCTTCCCACTCTCCATGGAGTCTACTGTTACCACCAGGAAAAAGGACATAATCAGATGTGTCTGCTGAGAAATGCTTCCAGTCTTCTGAAATGGGTACCCAATATACCTTTATTCTGTATAAATTATTCAAAATGTGACCTTCAATTATACCAACAGAGAACTAAGAGTCTAAGAGTCTAGTTTCTTCTTGTTCTTCCTTATCCCCTTCATTTTCATATGAAAAATACTCCTTAGTGTGTTGCCTCATTAATGCGATGGGGTCCTTTTTATGGGAGTATGTGGTTAGTGACAGTCTGCAATTCTTTTAATTTATGCCTGAAATGTTGCACTTGTATTGAAGATCAGCAAAATGCACTGATTATGTCAGTCCCTCTTTTGGCCTAGATGAGATTAAAAGAACAAGTTCATAGTAAAGAAGTAAAGACGCACAATAATGAGCAAATAGACAATGGGAAAAACGATAGACATTGGAAAGAGATTAGCAGACTTGGGAACTGTTCTTGAAAGGATTTGGGGCCATGGTTCTACCAAAGTGAGTAATTCTTCTTCTAATTATGTATTTATATTTCTGCTACCTGTCTTTGAATCAGAATTACTTGTGTTTTTTTTTTTTAGTTTCAATATACAGTTTTAAAGCACTACCATGTATTGTATGTTACCCTTTGTATATTTGTTTGAATTTTCTAAGAGCACTCACAAGGCAACCTAAAAGTCAATTAGGCAATCCACATAGGAAAAGTCAGCTTACGTTACATTTTTCAAATGCCTCTGATGATAATAAATGAAACTAGTTTTCCAAGAAACTAAGTAAGGTACTCATTTACAACAAGCTTTCTACTTCTTGGAAAAACATACAAAAACAACCAGCCAAGTGCATAAATCTATTCCATTTTCATTTTACAATCTGCGTTAGCACAGAAACACAAATGCCCCATATTATCATACATGGAAGATTAAAAGGTTGGCCTGAAAAAGGAAATTGAATGTTAGTAATTACAGACTGGTAAGGCACATTAGAAATGAGATAGGCAGTAGGTGTATATGAGATACCAAAACAAAGACAGGTTAGAGCTTTCATGACATATCAGTGTGAGGAAACTGTAATTTACAATGGATTAATAAAATTTTGGAAAGATCCATAAGGAAAGCACTCAAAATCTTCAACTCTAAAGAATGTCAAGTAAAAGGCGAAGGATTTATATGATCTGAAGAGAAACCAGATGGACCTGGAGGGCAACATCCTGAGCGAGGTAACCCAATCACAAAGGAACTCACACAATATGTACTCACTGATAAGTGGACATTAGCCAAAAACTTAGGATACCCAAGATATAAGATACAATTTGCCAAATGTAGGAAACTCTAGAAGAATAAAGACCAAAGTGTGGACGCTGTGCCCCTTCTTAGAATTGGGAACAAAACAGGCATGGAAGGAGTTACAGAGACAAAGTTTGGAGCTGTGACAAAAGGATGGACCATCTAGAGACTGCTATATCTAGGGATCCACCCCATAATCAGCTTCCAAACGCTAACACCATTGCATACACTAGCAAGATTTTGCTGAAAGGACCCAGATATAGCTGTCTCTTGAGAGACTATGCCAGGGCCTAGCAAACACAGAAGTGGATGCTCACAGTCAGCTATTAGATGGGTCACAGGACCCCCAATGGAGGAGCTAGAGAAAGTACCCAAGGAGCTAAAGGGACCTGCAACACTATAGATGGAACAACATTATGAACTAACCAGTACCCCAGAGCTCTTGACTCTAGCTACATATGTATCAAAAGATGGCCTAGTCGGCCATCACTGGAAAGAGAGGCCCATTGGACACACAAACTTTATATGCCCCAGTTCAGGGGAACGCCAGGGCCAAAAAAATGGGAATGGGTGGGTAGGGAAGTGGGGGGGGAGGGTATGGGGGACTTTTGGGATAGCATTGGAAATGTAATTGAGGAAAATACGTAATAAATAAATTAAAACAAAAATAGTGGAGAAAAAAAAAAGAATGTTAAGGAGTCAGAAAAGCTAGTTAGCCTGATTAGACAAACTACCCCCCCCCCTCTCTCTCTCTCTCTCTCTCTCTCTCTCTCTCTGTATATATATAATGAAAATATCTCATGCCTCCATATGTATGTACAGTCATGGTATATTCAAAAGAATATAGCATCTAGCCTTTGAGACCATAATGTGAAAGACCCCTTCCCCCAGTCATTCTGGGTCGAGTTCTTTGTATTTTATACCTTTTTGTCCCTGATATAATTATTTTCTTTTATTTTAAAACTGATATCTAAGTTTGCATACATCTGAGCATCAGTATACATGAAACACATACACAAACACACACACACACACACTGGGGGGGGAGAGGAGAGAGAATATATGAAGTATCTGTCAAACTAATTGGCATGTGCATCAATGAACATACTTGGCCTTTTTTATGGTAAGAACATTTAAAAACCTATTTTATTACCATTTACAAAAGTGCATAGTATTGTTATGAGCTGCACTTTCCATAAAGTAGGTTAACTTCTAAAAAATTGGATCTGGTTCTATTTTTGATAGTGGTAATTAATTATAATAACCTAAGTGAAAAGTGAAGTATTAACGATTATCAAAGAATTTTTATTACCTTAAAATGAATAGATAAAACACAGAATAATAGGTTCACTAGATCTAGATTTCAAGGATGATTTATTGAGACTGCACTCACTGTGGAGGATGGGCTTCCATTTGTACAGATCAGCTTTCAAAATAGATGCTAAGGAAGGGAAGACAATATGCTTCCTTAGAAGCAATGCAGACCTATTAAGTATTGTCATTTTCATTCCTTGACAGAAAAATGCTTTAAAGAGCACAAAAAATATATATAAGGAGAAAAATGTATCTACATATGCTTATAAGTAAAAACAAATATTGTCATATAACATATCTAATAACAATATCTGTACAAAGATAATTGAGCTATGGGGAACTGTTTTGTCAGGAGCACAGACAGGTTAAAGGGAAAAGTTCCTTATAAGAAAAAAAAGGGGGGTCTGGAGAGATGCCTCAGTGGTTAAGAGCAATGACTGCTCTTCTAGGGGTCCTGAATTCAATTCCAAGCAAACCCTTGGTGGCTCACACTCATCAATAATGGGATTTGATGACCTCTTCTGGTGGATCTGTTGACAGCTACATTGTACTCATATAAATAAATAAAACTTTATTAAAAAAAAAGTCAGACTGATTTCCAGAGTGGTTGTACCAGCTTACAATCCCTCCACAGTGGACGAGTGTTCCTCTTTCTCCACATCCTCCTCAGCATCTACTGTCACCTGAGTTTTTGATCTTAGCCATTCTGACTGGTGTGAGGTAGAATTTCATGATTGTTTTGATTTTCACTTCCCTGATGACTATGGATGTTGAACATTTCTATAGGTGCTTCTAAGTCCTTCAAGTTTCCTCAGTTGACAATTCTCTGTTTAGCTCTGTTCCACATTTTTTAATAGGGTTATTTAGTTCTCTGGAGTCTAACTCTTGAGTTCTTTGTATATATTGGATATTAGTCCTCTATTGGATGTAGCTTTGGTAAAGATATTTTTGCAGTCTGTTGGTTGCCATTCTGCCTTATTGACAATGTTCTTTGCCTTACAGAAGTTTTGCAATTTTAAGAAGTCCCATTTGTCAATTCTTGATCTTAGAGCATAAGCCATTGGTGTTATGTTCAGGAACTTTTCCCCTGTGCCCAAGTGTTTGAGCCTTTTACCTGCTTTCTCATCCATTAAGTTCAGTGTATCTGGTTTTATGTGGAGTTCCTTGACCCACTTAGACTTGAGTTTTGTACAGGGAGATAATAGTGGATCAATTTGCATTTTTCTACACGTTGAACCAACACTGTTTGTTGAAAATGTTGTCTTTTCTCCAATGGGTGGTTTTAGCTCCTTTGTCAAAGATCAAGTGACCATATGTGTGTGGGTTCATTTCTGGGTCTTCAATTTCATTCCATTGAGATACCTGCCTGTTACTTTACCAATACCATGCAGTTTTTATCACTATTGCTCTGTAGTACATCTTGAGCTCAGGGATGTTGATTCCCCAGATGTTCTTATATTGTTGAAAACGGTGTTCACTCTCCTGGGCTTTTTTTGTTATTCCAAATGAATTTGAGAGTTGTTCTTTCTAAGTCTATGAAGAATTGAGCTGGAATTTTTTTTTATGGGGATTTCATTGAACTGTGTACATTTCTTTAGTCAGTATGTCCATTTTTTTTTTTTTACTATATTAATCCTGACAATCCATGAGCATGGAAGATCTTTCCATCTTCTGAGGTCTTCTTCAATTTCTAGAAATCAGTCTGGCATTTCCTCAGAAAATTGGAGATATTACTACCTGAGGACCCAGCTATACCATGCTTGAGCATAAACTCAGAATATGTTCCAACATATAACAAGGACACGTGCTCCACTGTGTTCATAGCAGCCATATTTAAAATAACCAAAAGATGGAAACAATCCAGATGTCCCTCAACAGAGGAATGGATCCAGAAAATATGGTACATTTATACAATGGAATACTACTCAGCTATCAAAAATTACTTCATGAAACTCACAGGCAAATGGGTGGAACTTGAAAATATCTTTGTGAGTGGCTCGGGTTCCTTCCAGTTTTTGCAGGTCCACCTTGGGCACAGACTCGGCTGCTGCCATTCCTACATCTCCAGGGGAGGTTCCATTCTCAGGAGTTCTAGCTCATCCACGATCTTAGGATCAGAGGTGTATATAACACAACATCTGTTACAACACCACCAGGAGTAACTGGGATCATCAGGATCCAAGGACACAGGAACCCCGGCCAACCAGTGGCTCGGGTTCTTTCTGGTCTGCCCTGGTCTACCTTGGGCACAAACTGAGGGGACAGTTCCACAGCCCCAAGAGGAGGATCCAATCCCAGGTGCTCTAGCATGACCAGGATCTTAGAATCCTAGGATCCCAGGATCCCTGGAGCTTGGACATACCAGGATCTAAGGATCTCAGAGGCCGATTGACTCCCAGGAACTCTGACACACCCAGAATCACAGGATCACAGGACCCTGGAATCACAGCATCACAGAGACAGCTGGACTTTGAGGAATTCTGACTTAAACGGGATTACAGGAACGATAGGTTCTAGTCAGATATAGCAAGGGCAGGGAACACTAGAGATAATTGGATGGCAGGAGGCAAGCATAAGAAGAGTAGTAACAAAAACCAAGATTACTTGGCATCATTTGAACACAATTGATACACCATAGCAAGTCTGTGATACACCATCACACTGGAAAAACAAGATTCAGATATAAAGTCACTTCTCATGATGATGATGGAGGATTTTAAGAAGTATATGAAAAAAAAAAAAAACTCCCTTAAAGAAACACAGGGGAACACAGGTAAACAGGTAGTAGCCCTTAAAGAGGAAACACAAAAATCCCTTAAACAATTATAGGAAAATGCAATCAAGCAGACAATGAAAATGAACAAAGCCATCCAAGATCTAAAAATGGAAATAGAAACAAAGAAATCACAAGGTGAGATAACCCTGGAGTTAGAAAACCTAGGAAATAGATCAGGAGTCATAGAAGCAAGTATCACCAACAGAATACAAGTGATAGAAGAGAGAATCTCAGGAGCAGAAGATACCTTAGACAACTTTTACACAACAGTCAAAGAAAATGCAAAATGCAAAAACTCCTAACCCAAAACATCCAGGAAAACTAGAAAACAATGAGAAGTTCAACCCTAAGGACAATAGGTATAGAAGAGAATAAAGATTCCCAATTAAAGGACAGTAAATATCTCCAACAAAATTATAGAAGAAAACTTCCCCAATTAAAAAAAAAGAGAGATGTCCATGAATATACAAGAAACTTATAGAACTCCAAATATACTGGAACAGAAAAGGAATTCCTCCTGTCACATAATAATCAAAGTGCCAAATACATTAAATAAAGAATATTAAAAGCAGTAAGAGAAAAAGGTCAAGTAACATAAAGGCAGACCTATCAAAATTGCACCAGACTTCTCACCAGAGACTATGAAAGCAAGAAGATCCTGGGCAGATGTCATACAGACCCTAAGAGGACATAAATGCCAGCCCTGACTGCTATATTCAGCAAAAAGCTAAATTACCATAGATGAAGAAATCAAGGTATTCCACGACAAAACCAAATTTACACAATATCATTCCACAAATCTAGCCCTACAAATGATAATGGATAGAAGAAAAACATCAACACAAGGTTAGAAACTACACTCTAGAAAAAGCACTAAAGTAATTTTTCAACAAATCCAAAAGAAGATAGACCACAAATATAATACCACCTCTAACAACAAAATTAACAGTGAGTAACAATTTCTTTTCCTTAATACCTCTTAACATCAATGGACTCAGATCCTTGACAAAAAGACATAGAATAACAGACTGAATATGTAAGCAGGACCCAGCATTTTGGTGCATCCAGGAAATGTACCTCAGTGACAAAGACAGATACTACCTCAGAGTAAAATGTTGAAATACAATTTTCCAAGCAAATGGTCCCCCAAAACAAACTGTAGTAACCATTCTAATATAAAATAAAATTGACGTTCAATCAAAAGTTATCAAAAAGGATAAGGAAGGACACTTCATCCTGGTAAAAGGAAAAATCAAGATAAACTCTCAAATCTGAACATCTATGCTCCAAATGCAAGGGCACCCACATTCATAAAAGAAACTTTACTAACACTCAAAGCACATATCACACCCCACACAATAATAGAAAGAGACTTTAACACCCTACTTTCACCAATGGATAGATCATGGAAACAGAAAATAAACAGAGACACAGTGAAACTCACAGAAGTTATGAACCAAATGAATATAACAGATATTTATAGAACATTTCATCCTAGAACAAAGGAATATACTTTCTTCTCAGCACCTCATAGTACCTTCTTCAAAATTGACCATTTAATTGGCCACAAAACAGGCCTCAACAGAGAGAAGAAGATTTAAATAATCCCATGCACCCTATAAGATAATGACGTACTAAGGATGATCTTAAATTGCAACAAAAACATCAGAAAACACACATACACATACACATGGAAACTGAACAACACTCTACTCAGTGATAACTTGTCAAGGAAAGAAGTAAAGAAAATAACAACTTTTTAGAAAATGAAGACGCATCATATCAAAAACTTACTGAACACAATGAGAGAAGTGGTAAGAAGAAAACTCATAGATAGATCTAAGTGCCTCCAAAGAGAATCTGGAGAGAGCTTACACTAGCATCTTGAAAGCACACCTGAATGCTCTAGAACAAAAGGAAGAAAATTCACCCAAGAGGAGTAGACAGCAGGATCAACTCATGGCTGAAATCAACCAAATAGAAACAACAAGAACTATACAAAGAATCAACAAAACCAGGAACTGGTTCTTTCAGAAAAATAACAAGATAAATAAAACCTTAGCTAGACTAACCAGAGGGCACAGAGACAATATTCAAGTTAATAAAACCAGAAATTAAAAGGGAGACATAACAATGAAATATATCTTAAAATAATTAAAAATATTTAATACCTTGGTGTTAAAATTTTATACTCAACTGAATTGGAAAATCTGGGTGAAATGGCGAATGTTCTAGACATATACAAGATGCCAAAGTTAAAATAGGATCAGATAAACCAAATAGTCCAATAACCCCCTAAAGAAATAGAAGCAGTCATTAATAGTCTCCCAAACTAAAGAAGTCCAGGACCAGATGGGTTTAGTGGAGAATTTGATCAGACCTTTAATGAAGACCTAATACTCTTCTAATACTCTTCAAACCATTTCACAAAATAGAAACAGAAGGTACACTTTCTAATTCATTCTTTCAAGCCACAATTTTGCTTATACCTAAACCACACAAAGTCCAAATGAAGAAAGAGAACTTCAGAACAATCTCCATTATGAACTTTGATGCAAAAATACTCTATAAAATTCTTGCCAACAGAATCCAAGAACACATCAAAAGGATGATTCACCAAGATGAAGTAGGCTTTATCCCAAGGATACAGGGATAGTTCAATATATGGGAATCCATCAATGCAATCCACTACATAAACAAACTCATCGAAAAGACGCACATGATCATTTCAGTAGATGCATTTGACAAAATTCAGCACCTCTTCATGTTAAAAGTCTTGGAAAGAGCAGAAATTCAAGGCCTATACCTAAAATAGTAAAAGCAATATACAGTAAACAAGTAGTCAACATTAAACTGAATGGAGAGAAAATTGAAGCAATTCCACTAAAATCAAGGACTAGACAAGGCTGCCCATGGTCTCCCTACATATTCAATATAGTACTTGAAGTTCTAGAGAGGGCAATTAGACAACAAAAGGAGGTCAAAGGGATATAAATTGGAAAGGAAGAAGTCAAAATATCACTATTTGCAGATGATAAGATCATATACTTAAGTGATACGAGAAATTCCACCAGAGAACTCCTAAATCTGATAAACAACTTCAGCAAAGTGTCAGAATAAATAATTAACCCAAACAAATCAGTAGTCTTCCTATACTCAAAGGTTAAACAGGGTGACAAGGAAATTAGGGAAATGACACACTTCACAATAGTCACAAACAATATAAAATGCCTTAGTGTGACTCTAGCCAAACAAGTGAAAGATCTGTATGAAAAGAACTTCAAGTCTCTGAAGAATGAAATCAAAGAAGACCTCAGAAGATTGAAAGATTTCTCATGCTCATGGATTGGCAGGATTAATATAGTGAAAATGGCCATCTTGCCAAAAGCAATCTACATATTCAAAGCAGTCCCTATTAAAATTCCAACTCAATTTGTTCTAGAGTTAGAAAGAGCAATTTGCAAATACATTTGGAATAATGGAAAACCCAGGATAGTGAAAACAATTCTCAACAATAAGAGAACTTCTAGGGGAATCATTATCCCTGACCTCAAGCTGTTGACCTACAGAGCAATTGTGAAAAAGACTGCATGGTTCTGGTACAGTGACAGACAGGTAGATCAATGCAATAGATTGAAGACCTAGAGTTGAACCTACACACATATGGGCACTTGATCTTTGACAAAGGAGCTAAAACTATCCACTGGAAAAAAGACAGCATTTTCAACAAATGGTGCTGGTTCAACTGGAAGTCAGCCTGTAGAAAAATGCAAATTGACCCATTCTTATCTCCTTGAACAAAGCTCAAGTCCAAGTGTATCAAGGACCTCTACATAAAACCTGATACACTGAAACTTGTAGAGGAGAAAGTGTTGAGGAGCCTCAAACATATGGGCACAAGGGAAAAATTCCTGAAGAGAACACCATTGGTGTGTGCTGTAAGATGAAGAATCAACAAATGGGACCTCATAAAACTGCGAAGGACACTGTTAATAAGACAAAAAGGCAACCAACAGATTGGGAAAGGATCTTTCCCAATCCTAAATCTGATAAAGGGTTAATATCCAATATATACAAAGAACTCAAGAAGTTAGACTCCAAAGAACCAAATTACCTTATTAAAATTGGATACAGAGAAAAACAAAGAATTCTCAACTGAGGAATATTGAATGACTGAGAAGCACATAAATAAATGTTCAACATCCTTAGTCACCAGAGAAATGCAAATCAAAACAGGCCTGAAATTCAACCTCACACCAGTCAGAATGGCTAAAATCTAAACACAGATGACAGAAGATACTGGTGAGGTTGTGGAGAAAGAAGAACATTACTCCATTGCTGGTGGAAATGCAAGCTGGTACAACACCTCCAGAAATCAGTTTATGGGTTCCTCAAAAGATTGTATATAGTACTACCTGAGGACCCAGCTATACCACTCCTGGGCATATACCCACAAGATGCTCCAACATGTAATAAGGAAACATCCTTGACTATGTTCATAACAGCCTGATTTTTAATAGTCAGGAGCTTGAAGAACTCAGATATCTTTCAACGAAGGAGTGGATATAGAAAATGTGGTACATTTATACATTAGAGTACTACTCAGGTATTAAACATGATGAATTCGTGAAATTCTTAGACAAAACTAGAAAATATCATCCTGAGTGAGGTAACCCTCAAAAAGAAAACACATGGTATATACTCACTGGTAAGTTGATACTAGCCACAAAGCTCCATAAAACCAGAGTACAATTCACAGTCCACATGAAGTTCAATATTAAGGAAGACTAAAATGTGGGTGCTTCATTCCTTCTTAAAAGGAGAACAAAATACTCACAGGAGTAAATATGGAGAAAATTGTAGAACAGAATCTAAAGGAAAGGCCGCCTAGAGACTGTCCCACCTGGGGATACATCCCATATACAGTCACCAAACCCAGACACTATTGTGCATGCCAAGAAGTGCTTGCTCAAATGAGCCTGATATAGCTGTCTCCTGTGAGGCCCTGCCAGATCCTTACAAATACATAGGCAGATGTTAGTAGGCAACCATTGGACACAGTGCAGGGTCCCTAATAAAGGAGTTAGAGAAGGTACTGAAAGAGTTGAAGGGATTTGTAAGCCCATAGGAAGAACAACAATATCAACCAACCAGACCCCCCAGAACTCCCAGGGACTAAGCCAGCAACAAAGGAGCATACATGGCTCCAAATGCATACGTAGCAAAGGATGACGTTGTTATGCATCAGTGGAAGGAGATGTCCTTGTTCCTATGAAACTTGATCAATACCCCAGTGTAGGGAATCGAGGGAAGGGAGGTAAGAGTGGATGAGTGGGTGGAGGAACACCCTCATAGAAGCAAGGGGAGGGAGGATGGGATAGGGTGTTTCTGGGAGGGAGCGAAACCAAGAAAAGGGATAACATTTGAAATGTAAATAAAGAATATATCCAATAACAATAAAATGAAGAAGAAAACAGATTTTAAAAGATCCTTACACAAAGGCAAAAAGAGAAGAGAAGAGAAGAGAAGAGAAGAGAAGAGAAGAGAAGAGAAGAGAAGAGAAGAGAAGAGGAGAGAAGAGAAGAGAAGAAAATATCATCCTGAGTGAACTAACTCAGTCACAGAAAAAACAAGTTTTACACTCACTGATAAGTGGATTTTAGCCCAAACGTTTGGAATACCTAAGATTCAATTCACAGACCATATGAAGCCAAAGAAGAAGAAAGAACAAAATGTGGATGCTTCAGTGCTTTTTAGAAGGTTGAACAAAACACTCAAAGGAGGAATTATGATGACAAAGTATGGAGCAGAGACTGAAGGAAAGGCCATCCAGAGACTGCCTCACCTGAGGAACCATCCCATATACAGCCACCAAATCTAGACACTATTGTGGATGCCAGGAAGTGCTTCCTAATGGAAGCCTGATATGGCTTTCTCCTGAGAGGCTCTGCCAGAGCCTGACAAATACAGAGGCAGATGCTCTCAGCCAACCATTAAACTGAGTGTGGGGTCCCAGATGGAGGAGTTGGAGAAGGCACTGAAGGAACTGAGGGGGTTTCCAGCCCCACAGAGGGAGCAACAGTGTCAACAGGCCAGAGCCTCTGGAGCTCCTGGGAACTGGACCACCAACCAAAGAATAGCATGGAGGGACCCATGGCCCTGACTCCATACGTGGCATAGAATGGCCTTGTTGGATGTCAGTGGGAGGAGAGAAACTTGGACCTGAGGGTGTTTGATATCCCAGTGTAGGGGAATGCCAGTGAGTGAGGTTGGGAGGGGGTGGGTGGGAAAGCACCCACACAGAGGTAGGGGAGGGGGGATGGTACTGGGTGTTTCTGAAGGGGAGACCTGGAAAGGGGAAAGTACTTGAAATGTAAATAAGGAAAATATCCAATGCCCCCCCCCCCAAAAAAAGAAAAAAAGACAACTGGAAGAAAATACAAAATAACAAAAATTCTAGAGACAAAAAAAAGAAAGAAAGAAAGAAAGAAAGAAAGAAAGAAAGAAAGAAAGAAAGAAAGAAAGGAAGGAAGGAAGGAAGGAAGGAAGGAAGAAAGAAAGAAAGAAAGGAAGGAAGAAAGAAAGAAAGAAAGAAAGAAAGAAAAGAAAAGAAAAAAAAGGAAAATATGTACTCAAGAACCTCTGTTATGTCTGAATGTGGAGAGATATAAGTTATTTGGACAATGTGGAGGTGGATAAGTTGATAAAATATTGTTCCATACACACGAGGACCACAGCTTGAATCCCACTACACCTAAGGTGAATTTGGAGGTACTGTGTCTCTGAAAGCTTATGAGTCAGATAGCCTGGCATACACAGCAGAAACCAAGGCACCTTGCCTCAAATGAAGGTAGAAGAGGCAGAATTGTTATAACTGATAGCCAGTGTCTTAGTCAGGGTTTCTATTCCTGCACAAACATCATGACCAAGAAGCAATTGGGGAGGAAAGGGTTTATTCAGCTTACATTTCCATACTGCTGTTCATCACCAAAGGAAGTCAGGACTGGAACTCAAGCAGGTCAGAAAGCAGGAGCTGATGCAGAGGCCATGGAGGGATGTTCTTTATTGGCTTGCTTCCCCTGGCTTGCTCAGCCTGCTCTCCTATAGAGCCAAGACTACCAGCCCAGAGATGGTCCCACCCAGAAGGGGTCTTTCCCCCTTGATCACTAACTGAGAAAATGCCTTACAGTTGGATCTCATGGAGGCATTTCCTCAACTGAAGCTCCTTTCTCTGTGATAACTCCAGCTGTGTCAAGTTAACACAAAACTAGCCAGTACAATTGACCCCTTGTCAACTTGTCACACAAACACATCACTAGTAAGCCTCAACCCTTACATTCTTATTCATCCCCAAGGTCTAAATAACTTTAAATGTCCCACGGTCTTTACATATTCTTAAAATTTCAATCTCTTTAAAATATCCATCTCTTTTAAAATCCAAAGTCTTTTTACAATTAAAAGTCTCTTAACTGTGGGCTTCACTAAAATAGTTTCTTCCTTCAAGAGGGAAAATATCAGGGCACAGTCACAACCAAAAGCAAAAATCAATCTCCAACCGTCCAATGTCTGGGATCCAACTCACTATCTTCTGGGTTCCTCCAAGGGTTTGGGTCACTTCTCCAGCCATGCCCTATGTAGCACAC
This sequence comes from Mus musculus, assembly GCF_000001635.26. Taxonomy (NCBI): domain Eukaryota; kingdom Metazoa; phylum Chordata; class Mammalia; order Rodentia; family Muridae; genus Mus; species Mus musculus. The sequence continues at coordinate 12,886,226 of NC_000069.6, forward strand.
GCATTGTCCTCTAGGCTCCAGATGCCTGTACTCCACTGCTGCTGTTCTTAGTGGTCATCTCATGGTACTGGCATCTCCAAAACACTGCATGTCCCCTTCAGTCCCAGGTTGTCAAATGCAACTAAGGCTGCACCTTCACCAATGGTCTTCCATGGCCTCTCACAGTGCCAAGCCTCAGCTGCTCTGCATGACGCCTTCATGCCTTCAAAACCAGTACTGCCTGGGTGACTCTTACACATTACCAAGTCCAGCCACAGCACAAGGTACAACCTTGGCTATCTCTGGAACACAGTTTTTGTGCTCTCAGAAAACACTTCCCAGAAGATGTCACCTCAAAGATGCTGGTCTCTTCTTAATCACTGCTAATTTCTTAGCTCCAGCTAACCAGCATCAATAGTCCCATGTGGAGAGTCGTGCCACGAGCAATTGCCATTATAAGATGGCTCTGGCCTCCGCTGTGCCTAACTAGTAAACAAGCCTTGTACGCAGGTGCGAGAGTGAACTCACGCCTAGTCACTGCCCATATCGGGGCATAGTAATGGGGTGATGGGCGAGCAATGAATCATTAGCTGACATGCCACATCAGGTGCTGAAACGCCATGGCTGAGGGCTATATAAACAATGCCATTTTCCGGGGTTAGGGTCTCCCCTCCTGAAGAAGCAATAAAGCTTGCCGCAGAAGAACCGGTGGTTGCGTCTTTCTTGCCAGTCGAGTGGGACATGACAGTCCCAGTAATGCAAAGTTTTTGCTTTAGTAGTTCTGGTATCTTGCTAATCACAGCTGATTCTTCAGTCCCAGATAACCAGAATGGCAGAATCTTCACAATCAAACTAGCAATGGCCCTGAAAAGAGTCTTTAATTTTCCCTCTGAAATTTCACAAGCCAGGCCTCCATGTTCTGCACTGTTCTCAACATTATCTTCCAAGCTCCTATACAACATCTGACAGAGCTCTTAACACCGAATAGATCTTGTAGCCCAAAGTTCCAAATACTTCAACAGTCCTCCCCAAAACATGATCAGGGTGTTACAGGAATACCCCAATTCTGGTACCAATTTTTGCCTTAGTCAGGGTTTCTATTCCTGTACAAACATCACGACCAAGAAGCAAGTTGGGGAGGAAAGGGTTTATTCGGCTTACACTTCCATACTGCTGTTCATCACCAAAGGAAGTCAGGACTGGAACTCAAGCAGGTCAGAAAGCAGGAGCTGATGCAGAGGCCATGAGGGGATGTTCTTTACTGGCTTGCTTCCCCTGGTTTGCTCAGCATGCTCTCTTATAGAACCAAGACTACCAGCCCAGAGATGGTCCCAGCCACAAGGGGCCTTTCCCCCTTGATCACTAATTGAGAAAATGCCTTACAGTTGGATCTCATGGAGGCATTTCCCCAACTGAAGCTCCTTTCTCTGTGATAACTCTAGCTGTGTCAAGTTGACACAAAACTAGCCAGTGCAGCTAGTATTTATAAAAAACATAAACCAAGGGAAGGAAAACTCTTAATTAACTTGAAGCTGGTTGGAGTTAAACTAATAAGGCATTCTGGCTGCAAAATCGAGAGAGAAATCATTAAGAAAGTACACAGTGAACAAAGTGTCCTATACCCAATAATGTTCAAATAAATATTGAAAGAAAAGTAAAATTTCTAATGAAAGGTAAGGATAACAAAAACATAAAAGTAGTATTTCATCTCTCAATCCATAGTAGAAGGTAATGTTAAAAATAAAATGAAATCATAATGGAAAATAATTTCATACAACATTTGTAAAACTTTATAATCACAATTATATTTACAAAGTGAAATTAAGCACTCACTGGTCTATACACCTTTTGATAATAACTGTTTTTCTACAAACTTATCATTGCCATGTTAGCAAGGCCATAATATTTCAACAGTGAATAATAACAGCAAAGGGTGAAATAAAGGAATAGCAAAAGCCTTCCTCCATGCTGGGAATGTCTTTGCTTTCATTCCAGGGTACAGAAGCCTTCATCTTACTGGTTAGAATTGGTGGGTGTGTGCCTCTAGCTCTCTGAAGAAGGCAGGTATACATGTAGGATAGAAAATTTATTGGTTAGAAAAGAACATGAACTCTTACTAACCCAAAGGTGAAAAAGTTGTACCGCAAACACACTGAAGCATCTTGCTATTATGTACAGATGTGGAAATTAGAGTCAAGCAGAGAGAAGTGGTTTGAGGGTAATGCTGGACTGAAGTAGGTTTGCTAGAAAGGTAAAAAGGAAGCTGCAAATATTTTGATAATTAGAAGTACAAGAAAAAGTCAAGCCCTAAATTTAATACCTTTGACATTTTAACCAGAGGTGTGCTGACATGGAGTGAATCAACCTATATTTAGAAATTTATTTAGATGGGAAGGAAACAATTGATAACATAATCCAGGGCTGTCAAGGTAACTAAGCAAGTAATGCTGTGGACCTCAACTGAATTGCCAAAACACATGGTAGAAGGAGAGAAAGTTACTCCCTGACTTCACCATAGACACTGCAGTACAAATGCATTCTCCATTTTATGCACACACATCATAGACACACATGCATATGCAATCTTTATAATAACGATTTTATAACAAATGTTTTAATTAGAAAATAAAAATAATTTACAGTAATGTTAAATGGTTTTCAAATCATTACAAAATTTGTCATTAAAATAGTATAAATAGTTCATTGAGGAACAATGACTAGAGAAACTTATCCACTGAATAAAGGATATTCAATGAAAATATACATAAATGGAAATATGTCACTATTTGAATTATAATTCATCATTATTATTCCATGCATTGTAGAGTTGTGCATTTACTTCTTTTGTGACACTAATTTGCAGTGCTTGCTTAGTACTATAGAAAATCAAGCGTATTTCTTCACACTATGAGATTGAGTTTGGCCTTATTTTGCCTAAGCATTCTATAAACTGAATATATGTTTATACATATACACATGTTAAAGCAGTTATTAAAATATTGAGGCCATTGGTGTGAATGATAGTGAGAAAAGGAGAGTTTGGATGGAGAAAAAGGAAGGGAGAAACGTAATCATATTATAATCTCAAAACTAAAACTGAAGGGGATACTGATGCCCCAAGAAGACCATCAGAGCCAACTAACATAGATGCTTGGACTATCAAAATACTGAATCATCAGCCAAAGAGCAAAAGTAGGTGGATATATTCTCCTGTATACGTGTAGGAAATGTGCATCTTGGTCTTAATACAGATCCTGCCAACAACTGGACTTGAGGCTGTCTCTGAATCTCTAGCATGCTTCTGAATCCGGTTCTCCTAACTGAGCCACATTGTCTGGCCTCAGTGGGAGAGAATGAACAAAGTTACCTGCAGTAACTTGTTATGGCATGGTGAGGTGTTTCCCAAGTGGCAGGGGACTCTCCCTTCTCAGTGTAAAAGGGGAGGGGAATGCGAGGAGGGACTGTGTGAAGGGATACTAGGAGAAGGAGGGCTGCTTTCAGGATGTAAAATGAATACACAAATAAATTAAGGGAAAACAATTAAAAAGGCAGTTTCAGAAAAAAACTTATCGGTTAGTATGATAACAACCACACTTAAAAATAAAAGTCTCAGAATTTGAGAGGTAGAGACAGAAGGACCAACAGTTCAGGGTCATCTTTCATTACAGATAAGCAGAATGAGTCCTCAGCCTGAATTACATAAGATCCTACAACATATAAAAATAAAATTAATAAAAATGGAACAAATGTAGAAAAAGATTGTGAACACAATTAATGAATAATGCAATAAATACTTATTATCATGCTTTAACTTTATGTATTTCTCTTTTGCACAAAAATAAATAAATAATGTTGTGGACCTCAACTCAATTGCCAAAACACATGGTAGAAGGAGAGAAAGTTACTCCCTGACGTCACCATAGACACTGCAGTACATATGCATTCTCCATTTTATGCACACACATCATAGACACACATGCATATACAATGATAAATAAATAAATAAATAAATAAATAAATAAATAAATAAATAAAACCTTTTTGGGTCTTTTAATGGCTCCTAGGATAAAGGTGCTTTCTAACAAAACTAATGAACTGAATTTGACCATAAGGACTCACACAGTGGAAAGACAGGTCAGTGCCTGCAGTGTTCTCCAACTTTCACATAAATAAGTATCACAACCCCACCCCACACACATACATTCACACTTATACACACAATCACACAAATAAAGTTAAAAGGAGGCGTGGTGATAAGAGTACACTTGTACAGAGGACAAGAACTTGTTTCCTAGCTCATAACTGACTCTAACTCTAGTTCAGGGGATCTGATTCTCTCTGGGCCTTGCAGGTACATACACACATACACACACACACACACACACATATTTTTAAAAGTTTCAAAAATAAATACATTTATAATGGTATTTCTTCAAAATATTTATTTTAATAAGTGCGATTGGCATACTGAATGACTATTCCTTCCTATTATCTAATACCTCTTTGTATGAAAATCACTTATTCAAAAATGATTTAATATATTCTTTAATGAAGAAATCTCAAAATTACCGAAATGTTATTGGAAACAAAATAAATGCTATCCTATATGAAAACAAAACACCATTTTTAAAAAAATAGTATACTGTTGTATTTAGAGACTTACTCTATAAACTCCAAAGTATTGTTTCCAGGCTTTAACACATGATTAATTAATTTTGTTGCTACTCTATGACTATAATTTTACTATTATAATGATTTATAATGTATATTTCCATGTTTTCTGATAATCTTAGGTGACCCCTGTATTAAGGTCTTTCAATCCCCCGTCAATGAGTTGCTCCTACCTAATCTAACAGTAATGCATAAAATAAAAATAAAATCCCGAAGTGAAATATCAAGAGACATTCTGGATGCATCTAAAAAGTAAATGACACTATAAATCATTTAATTTATTTGAAAATATTACAAAAATACTATTTGAGAGAGAAAAAATGACTTCGTGTCTATGCTCCCTCAAGGCAGTGGAGCTGAGACTCTTTAAGACAGTTCATTTTGTTGAGGTGACCCCAAATCATAAAATTAATTTTGTTGCTACTCTATGACTATAATTTTACTATTATAATGATTTATAATGTATATTTCCATGTTTTCTGATAATCTTAGGTGACCCCTGTATTAAGGTCTTTCAATGCCCAAAGTATTATAATCCACAACTTGAGAATCACTGCGTTAAGCACTTAAATTTCAGACATAATAAAAGATAAAAATATTCTTGAAACTATACCTATGCAGTACCTTACCACTGGTAAGTTGCTTGCTTTCCCAACAGGATTAGTTGATAAGATCCAGTATCTGAAGACTTTATGTGGTTTGGATGCAAGATATACAGAAATCAAGCTGGAGTTGAATTGGAAGTTTTCTTTCTGCTGGCCAAACTTTGCAGCTCCAGATATCTCCATGCAAGCATCAAGTCTTAAGCAACTTTGAACTCCAAGCAGCCAAGCAAAATACGTCCAGGGAGCAAATAGTGGCACAACTTTATGTGAGCAACTCTTTAGTTGTTATTAAGACTTGCTTCACAAGAGAGAATACATGCCTGCAATAAAAATATGAAAACCAATGACTGAGGAGATCTTAGGTCCTAGTAAAGAATTGATTATTGCTGCTTATCTAAACTGTCATTGTATCAAAACACACAAACAACTATATTTTTAATGTAGACAGAGACTCACTGCCTTAGTCATAGACGCCTGTCTTTGCAGTAATGAAGGTGAGCTCAGAGACCCATCCCTATACAGAAACTGAGAATAATTGAAGGTTGAGTCCTTGCTGCTTTAATTTTTTCCCACATAACTCTTTTACTAAGAGACTTTGGTTTTTTCAGACAAAATTTAAGAGCCCTCATAAAGCCATAAGTATTGATTACCCTCCAATGCACCTGAAAGCAGTGTTCAATCCCTTACAAAGGCTATGTTCCAGAGACCCTGTCCCTATACACTTGTCTTACAGCTCAGTGGTAAGTAAGGTGGCTGTAGACACACAGGGTAAGTGGCAGCAGGAAACGGGGAAGCCCAGGCACATGGCTGCAGGCAGGGCAGGGACACCACATCTACCTTCCTTTGTCTTTTCTTTAAAGCGGGAGGTAAGGTTGGTGGTGTGTGATTGGTTGGAAAGGGTAGAAAACAAATCCCAGAACAGAATGTCAGCTTCAGATGTGACTGTATGAACAGTTTCCAGAAAGGTCAGGGTAATGTTTGCAACATCAAGTTCCTCAGGAGTTTCTGTCTGCCGAGCTCATACTCCTCTGCATCCATGTTCATCAGAAGCTTGATAGCTTCATGGCCCACAGCTTACTTGAAAGACTCTGTGATGAAGATACCTTTCAGTGCCCCTAATAATGAGCCATTAATGTAGCATCGCCAGAATGTGTCGAGGTAGAAGTAGGTGAGCTCATAGAACTTGATGTCACAGATGATGGAGCCCAGGTACCAGGACTTGAGGATAGTGTTGGCCTGGTTAAAGCACTCGAAATGGTGCTCAAGTGTGTCCTGCTTATTGGAGAAGATATTGCCTTGCAGAGCAGTCTCATGCTAGCAGTGTTCCCTTCCAAGTTGCAGCGTGATGTCACAGCTCTGCTTTTCCTTTGGGTCTGGTATCACTGACTCCCGGCATCTTCACTGGCTCTCAAGTGTTGTTTTCCCTTGGGCTGGCTACTTACTATACATTTGAGAACATGTAGTGGAGAAGCACACCACAGGATAGTTGGGAGGCTCTATTTTAGAGGGCTGAGAAGGCCTGGGTTCTGGATCACTGAGGGCTCTGGGGGGTCACATAGCAAGTTGATGTTTCCTCCAGATACTTGTCTACAACAAGATCAGGACACTCAGCCCGTCTCTTCTTGAGAGTCATGTAGGGCTGCAAGTCATGGCAAGCGATGATGCACAGCAGCTTCAGTGCCTGGTGAAAAGTCACTTTTGTCGCAGTGGCCCTGACACTCCAGTGCCAATAAGAAATCATGTCCATTTCGGATGAGTCCACGTTCATGGTCATCAATAATATCAGCGAGGAGAAAGGAAAGTATGCGAACATCTCTGTGTGTAAGGTGGGTGCCCACAATGTCAAATATGAGGTAGAAGCTGTAGAGCCCATGTTCCTGCTCTCTATACTCTTCCGGCCACACCTGGCTTTACTGCCTCTTTAGACCTGCCATGCTACAGGCTCAGAAATGGAGTGCTTTCCAGAATCTCTGCTCAACTCCTGCAATCTCCAGTGATTTTGCAGTGTCCCATTACCTCCCTCTCTGGAGGTTCTCTGGCTGGATAGCACTAGCTCCTCCCCATTCATTTTTCTTCCCTAAGGCCCATGTTGGGGCTTTTTAAAACCAAACATTTTGCCACACACTGAAGGCTCAGGGTTCATCACAGAAAAGGAAATAGGAAAAAAAAAAGGTTGAAGTTTACAAAACATCCTAATTTAAGCATAAGATGACCACAGTTGTGGGGCTGTGAACAGTGAGTAGTCTGGTCCTCAACTGAATCAGACTTGTAAGCCCTGGAGACCCTGAAGGACCAGTAGTAGCTTCACCTGCTCCTGGGATCCAGGTCCCTGTTATTAATCACAGCCTCCCGTGGATTTTTGGCCCAGTCATGTAAGAGCAAGACCTGAAGCCCTTCCACATATATATGAGGAAAAAGACATGCTGTGGATGTGGTCACATAGCCATTCTAATGAGGCACTAGATGCCTGGAGGGCTTAGCCAATAAACTTTCTATCCCAGACATTCCTCTCTTCAAAAGGTATTTACTCTGAGGCCCACCCTGAGAAGTGGGTACAGTTTTATACATCCACTTTTTGCCATGACAGTAAATGCCTTAAAACCATGAACTGCCTCTTTTCATTAGTATCTGAAGTAGAGAGCCTTGAAGAAGGCCTTTGCCTACAGAGCTGCCTTCTAGTCTCCCATAGAAGGCCTCTCTGGATTCCCAGAAATGACTGCCACCAAGTTCAAGCCTGCTGCCATTAAGCTAAGGACACCATGGGACCACCTGGAACTGTCCCCCTTTAGGTCTAGCCAGCATGCCCAGATTACATTCTCAGCTCTTTCTCTACTTCCTGTAGCACCTGGGTGTCCAAGAGCTTGGGAACTCCATGGGCCTGGCTTCTTCCCAGGCCAGGGGGCCACCAATCTCCATTTGTCCCATGCCTCAGACTGTGCTTTTCCACCCCTGATTTGTGGTGTTCTTGGCCTATAGCCCAACACTTCGAGTCCCACCTCACTGAGTGGCTGTTTCCTGTGGCAGAGCAGACACAGGATCTACTACCCTACACACAGCCATCATGAATGTACTTGTATTGGTTCTATACAAGGCTGTTCCAAACTATAGTCAGCTATAGAAAAAGAGAAGTTCAAGGAGTCCTACCACTAAGTACTAAACTATTGGCAACTAACAGATCCTGAAAGAGAAAGAGACTTAGAAACCATTTATGGTGACACTGTTGAACCCAGTAGGCTCTGATTCATAGTTGCAAACAATGGTCACCTACATTGCCTGGGTTGATCTCAATGGGACAGAGTAGGACATGAAAAGTATTGGCTTATAGGGCAAAATGGGGTGGCATTTGGGGGCTACTATATGCAAGAGAAAAGTGAAAGTGTGTTGAACAGTAATAATGAATTATAGACATGTATGACATTGTCAAAGAATGCAATATTTTAAGAGAAAAAAAAAAACAAGAAAAAAGACCATGACAAGGAAAAAAGAAATATGTATGTATAAAAATATGTGTATTTACACAAGCTGGAAAGACTTAAGTGATTCTTCTAGTAAGAAGGAATGACAAAATTGATCATTAAACATACATAGAAATATGATCACTATACTTACATATATTCATGCATATACACATGAATATATACATACATATATAAATGTGTATATATAATATAAATATGCATATATCATATATGTATATATATTATATATAATCACTTGTAATTTCTATTTTTAACTCATAACTACGTTCAATGATTACATGACTACTACAGTATAATTTGAAGAAATTAGATTTTAGACTCACATTTTAGCTTTTATTGTTAAAGGGAAAAACATGGCAAAACAGAGACAAAAACATGAGAAACAAATTCAAAAGTAAATGTAAGATTATAACTACATTCACCAGATTTACAACTAAGAATGTAAAGAACTCAATACGTTTAAAATTATTTATTAATAGTAGAATTAAATATTTGATTAATCAAGGGTAAAGATTACACTGGTATACTGTTCAGTTAGTGATAATTCCATAAATCAATATCTAAAAACTACCTTATCATATATCTTTCAATTCTATTTAATTGTATAAATATAAAAATATTGTTAAAAAGGTCATTTACTCTATATGGTCAAACTGGAAGGGATTTTTATTCATGTATTTTTAAACATTACATTTCAGATAGGGTGACTAAAATTAATTTTGGTGTATTAAAAATTTTAATAGGCATGCCCTAATTACTGCTAGTAAATAGCACATGAAAGAAATGTTTATACAACAAGGACTCATTAAATAATCCTTAATTATTTTGTACTCATGAGAGTAGAAATAAAACAGTACATGGAATATTAAAGCAACTGGAGGGATATGCCACTCTCAAATTAAATATGATAAAATAAAAATGCAACAGAAGTTTGGGAGGAGATATAATTAATAAAGATTTCACTGTAAATGTAGATTGCAATAAGTAAATTTTTAATAATACTCCAAGGGAGAATATCTAAAAACTATATACAGAGAGGGATCTATTAAGTTATCCTAGCTTTTCATACCAGTATGGTATAATGTAGTTACTTTACAAATTTAGAGTACTATATATCACAACCCCAGAATTGTTAGCTATTTTCTTACTCTAACATAGGCTTACTATATTTGTGTGTATATATATCTTATATACAAATGTGCATTTTAATGAGATATATGAGATACATATTAAATGTAATCTGGTGACATTCCCTCTCATCTCATTTAAGATGTTTATTCACTTAAGTAATGCCTAAATAGTCAGAAGACTATTTGTTACTATAACAAAAGTGCTTTAAACAGTATTGGAAATAGTTCTAGTCATTAATTTTCTGAAAGTTAATGTTAAAGTTTCAAACTTGTGGTATCCTTTTCATAGAGACATTTTCTTATAAAGTATCCAGACAGGCAAAAGGAAGTAAATTTTCAATGTTCAGGGCAGAGGACTAGACATGCTAAGACACAAAACATATAAGATAGAGCAAGGAAATCATACACATATGATAAATATAAGGATCTAAATCACAACAAATGTTTATTGTTTATAAAGGAAAAAAGGATGACAGTCATCTGATTCATTTTACACAGAATCCAAACTCTGATGGCATAAGTCTTTAATAATCTAATTATATTGCCTCAAATACTTAAAAGAAAACATTTGAAGGGATGTCTTTCAGAACCTGGCTTATAATATCCTTAATATGATATAAGTATCAAATAAAGAAAGGGTGTCCTTCTGGTCAGCACCAGCTCTGGGTCACTTCGGGCGTGAACTCAGTGGACAGTCCCATGGTCCCCTGAGGACTTTCCAATAGATCTTAGGATCACTGAGGAGTGGAACATAACATCTGTTCCAAACCAATTGTGACAGCCCTGTGACAGCAGGAGCAAGTACACGGGAGCCCTATCTGAACAGAAGCTCTGGTTATTTCAGATCAGTACTGGTATACCTTGGTTTTAAACACACCAGATAGCCACACAGTCCTCAGAGGAGACACCACTTCCAGGTGCTGTAACACACCCAGGATCTTAGGATCCCAGAATCCAAGGATAACGGGAGCTTGGTCATACCAAGATCTTAGGGTCTCAGAGGAAGATTGACTGTCAAGAACTCTGACACACCGAGAATCTCAGGTTCACAGGAGCCTGGAATCACAGGATCACAGCGAAAGCTGGACTCTGGGGAGTCCTGAATCAACCAGTATTATAGGACGGACAGTCTCCAATCAGATATATTGAGGGCAGCAAGCACTTGAGATAATCAGATGGCAGGAGGCAACCTTAAGAAGAGAAGCAACAGAAACCAAGATTATATGGCATCATCAGAACCAAACTCTCCCAACATAGCAAGTCCTAGATACACCATCACACCAGAAAAGCAAGGCATGGACCTAAAGTTACTTCTCATGGTGATGATGGAGGTCTTTAAGAGGACCCTTAAAGAAATACAGGAAAACACAGGTAAACAGCTAAAAGCCCTTAAAGAGGAAGCACAAAAATCTCTTAAAGAGTTACAGTAAAACACTTCCAAAAAATGTGAAAGAATTGAACAAAACAATACAGGATCTAAAAATGAAAGTAGAAACAAGAAAGAAATGACAAAGAGAGGCAACTTTGGAGATAGAAATCCTAGGAAAGAAATCAGTAACCATAGATGCTCACATCAGCAACAGAATACAAGAGCTAGAAGAGAGAATCTCGGGTTCAAAAGGTTCCAGAGAAAACATGGACACAACAATCAAAGAAAATGCAAAATGCAAAAAGATCCTAACTCAAAACTCCAGGAAATCCAGGACACAATGAGAAGACCAAATCTAAGGATAATAGATTTATGAAGGATAATGAAGATTTTCAAATAAAAGGACCAGTAAATATCTTCAACAAAATTATAGAAGAAAACTTCCCTAACCTAAAGAAAGAAGTACCCAAGAAAACACAAGAAGCCTACAGAACTCCTAAATACACTGGACCAGAAAAGAAATTCCTCCCGACACACAGTAATCAGAACAACAAAAGCACTAAATAAGGATAGAATATTAAAAAGCAGTAAGGGAAAAAGACCAAGTAACATATAAAAGAAGACCTATCAGAATTACACCAAACTTCTCAGCAGATACGATGAAAGCCAGCAGATCCTGGACAGATCAAATGTTATATAAACCTTAAGAGGACACAAATGACAGCCCAGGCTACTATACCCAGCAAAACTCTCAATTATCATAGACAGAGAAACCAAAGTATTTCATGAAAAAAAATTCACACATTATCTTTCCATGAATCTAGCCCTTCACACGATAATAAAGGGAAAACTCCAACACAAGGAAGGAAATGATGCCCTAGAAAAAGCAAGAAAATAATCCTTCAACAAACCTAAAAGAAGATAGCTGCAAGAACAGAATACCAACTGTTGACAACAAAAATAACAGGAAGTAACAATTACTTTTTCTTAATATCTCTTAATATTAATGGACTCATTTACCTCATTAAAAAAACGTAGACTAACACACTGGCTACACAAACAGGACCAAACATTTTGCTACATACAGGAAACACACCTCAGGGATAAAGACAGACAATACCTCAGGTTAAAAGACTGGAAAACAATTTTCCAGATATATAGTCCAAAGAAACAAGCTGGAGTAGCCATTCAAATATCTAATAAAATTGACTTCAAACCCAAAGTTATCATAAAAGAGGAGGGGCACTTCATACTCATCAAAGGTAAAATCTTCCAAGATGAACTCTCAAATTTGAATATCTATGCTTCAAATGCAAGGACATCCATATTCATTAAAGCAACTTTAGTAAAGCTTAAATCGCACATTGACCTCCACAAAATAATAATGGGAGACTTCAACTCCCCAATCTCATCAATGGACTGATACTTGAAATAGAAACTAAACAAAGGCACAGTAAAACTAACAGAAGTTATGAAACAAATGGATTTAAAAGATGTGTACAGAAAATTTTATCCTAAAACAAAAGGAAATACCTTCTTCCCAGCACCTCATGTTACCTTCTCTAATATTGACCATATAATGGGTCACAAAACAGGCCTCAACAGATACAAAAATATTGAAATTATCCCATGCATCCTATCATATCACCATAGACTATGGCTGATCTTAAATAACAACATAAATAATAGAAAGACAACGTTGACTTGGAAGCTGAATGGCATGCTATTCAATGATAACTTGGTTAAAGAAGAAATAAAGAAAGAAGTTAAAAACGTTTCAGAGTTTAATGAAAATTAAGCCACAATATACCCAAACTTATGGGACACAATGAAAGTAGTCCTAAGAGGAAAATTCATAGCTCTGAGTGCTGCCAGAAAAAAAAAAAAAAACTAGAGAGAGCACACACTAGCACACTAGCAGCTTGACAGCACACCTAAAAGCTCTAGATCAGAAAGAATCAAATTCATCCAAGAAGCATAGACAGCAGGAAATAATCAAGCTCAGAGCTGAAATCAACCAAGTAGAAATGAAAAGAACTATACAAAGAATCAACCAATACAGGAGTTGGATTTTTGAGAAAATCAACAAGATAGATAAACCCTTAGCCAGACTAACTAGAGGGCACAGGGACAGTCTCCTTATTATTTTTTTTTTAATATTTTTATTAGGTATTTTCCTCATTTACATTTCCAATGCTATCCCAAAAGTCCCCCATACCCTCACCCCCCCCACTCCCCTACCCACCCACTCCCACTTCTTGGCCCTAGTATTCCCCTGTACTGGGCATATAAACTTTGCAAGTCCAGTGGGCCTCTCTTTCCAGTGATGGCCAACTAGGCCATCTTCTGCTACATATGCAGCTAGAGTCAAGAGCTCCGGGGTACTGGTTAGTTCATAATGTTGTTCTACCTATAGGGTTGCAGATCCCTTTAGCTCCTTGGGTAATTTCTCTTGCTCCTCCATTGTGGGCCCTGTGATCCATCCAATAGTTTACTGTGAGCATCCACTTCTGTGTTTGCTAGACCCTGGCATAGTCTCACAAGAGACAGCTATATCTGGGTCCGTTCAGCAAAATCTTGCTAGTGTATGCAATGGTGTCAGCATTCTTATTTTACAAAAAACAAAAGTGAAAAGGGAGACATAATAACAGAACCTGAGGAAATCCAAAGCATCACCTGAACCTACTACAAAAGGCTATACTCAACAAAACTGGAAAACCTGGATGAAATGGACATTTTCTAGACAGATACCAGTTATCAAAGTTAAATCTTTATCAGATTAATGATCTAAATAGCACCATATCCCCTAAAGAAATAGAAGCAGTCATTAATAGTCTCCCAACCACAAAAAGCCTAGGACCAGATGGCATTAGTGCAGAGTTCTGTCAGACCATCAAGAAGATCAAATTCCAATTCTTCCCAAGCTATTCCAAAAATAGAAACAGAAGAAACTCTACCCAATTCATTCTAGGAATCCACAATTAATCTGATACCTAAACCACACAAATACCCAACAAAGAAAGAGAACTTCGGACCAATTTGCCTTATGAATATCAATGCAAAAATACTCAATAAAATTCTCGCAAACTGGATTCAAGAACGCACGAAAATGATCATCTCTCATGATCAAGTAGGCTTCATCCCAGGGATGCAGGGATGGTTTAATATATAAAAATCCATCAATGTAATCCAGTATATAGATAAACTCAAAGACAAAAACCACATGATTATCTCTTTAGATGCTGAGAAAGCATTTGACAAAATCCAACACCCATTTATGATAAAAGTCTTGGAAAGATCAGGAATTCAAGGCCCATACCTAAACATAACAAAAGCAATCTACAGCAAACCAGTAGCCAACATCAATCTAAATGGAGACAAACTTTAAGCAATCCCACTAAAATCAGGGACTGGACAAGGGTGCCCAATTTCTCCCCAGCTATTAAATATAGTACTTGAAGTCCAAGACAGAGCAATTAGACAACAAAAGGAGATTAAGGAGATACAAATTGGAAAGGAAGAAGTCACTATTTGTAGATGATATGATAGTATATGCAAGTGACCCTAAAAATTCTACCAGAGAATTCCTAAACTTGATAAAAATCTTCAGTGCAATAGCTTGATATAAAATTAGGTCAAACAAATCAGTGGCCTTTCTCTACACAAAGGATAAACAGACTGAGATAGAAATTAGGGAAACAGCACCATTCACAACAGTCACAAATACTATAAAATACCTGGGTGTGACTCTAAGGAAGTCAAAGATCTGTATGATAAGAACTTCAAGTTTCTGAAGAGAGAAATCGAAGATATTCTCAGAAGATGGAAAGATATCCCATGCTTATGGATTGGCAGGATTAATATAGTAAAAATGGCTACCTTTTGAAAGCAATCTGTAGATTCAATACAATCCCCATCAAAATTCCAACTCAATTCTTAACCGAGTTAGAAAGGACAATTTTCAAATTCATCTGGAATAACAAAAACCTAGAATAGAAAAGCTATTCTTAACAATAAAAGAACCTCTGGTAGAATCTCCATGCCTGACCTCAAGCTGTACTAGAGAGCACTTTGAAAAAAACTACATGGTACTAGTACAACAAAGGACAGGTATATCAATGAAATAGAGTTGAAGACCCAGACATGAACCCACATACCTATGGTCACTTGATCTTTGACAAGGGAGCTAAAACCATCCAGTGGAAAAAAGACAGCATTTATAACAAAGTTGCTGGCTCAAATGGCGGTTATAATGTGGAAGAATTGGAATTGATCTATTCTTATTTCCTTATACAAAGCTCAAGTTTAGTGGATCAAGGAATTCCACTTAAAACCAGAGACTCTGAAACTTATAGAGGAGAAAGTGTGGAAAAGCCTCGAAGGTATGGTCTCGGGGGAAATTTTCCTGAAGAGAACTGCAGTGGCTTGTGCTGTAGAAAGAGAGGCCCATTGGTCTTGCAAACGTTATATGCCTCAGTACAGGGGAACGCCAGTGCCAAGAAGTGGGAATGAGTGGGAAGTGGAGTGGGGTGGGGAGGGTATGGGGGACTTTTGGGATAGCATTGGAAATGTAAATGAAGAAAATACCTAATTAAAAAAAAAAAAGGAATCGACAAATGGAACCTCATAAAATTGCAAAACTTCTTTAAGGCACAAGACACTCTCAATATGACAATAAGGTCCCCAACATGTTGGGAAAGGATCTTTACCTATCTGGAATCTGATAGGGCACTAATATCCAATATATATTAAGAACTCAAGAAGTTGGACTCCAGAAAATCAAATAAACCTATAAAAAATGGGGTACAGAGCTAAACAAAGAATTCTCAACTGAGGAATACTGAATGGCTGAGAAGCACCTGAAAAAATGTTCAGCAACCTTAATCATCAGGGAAATGCAAATCAAATCACCCTGAGATTACACCTCACACCAGTCATAATGCCTAAGATAAAAAAATTCATGTGACAGCAGACGCTGGTGAGGAGTTGTAGAGAAAGAAGTACACTTCTCCATTGCTGGTGGGATGGTAAGCTGGTAAAACCACTCTGAAAATCAGTTTTGTGGTTCCTCAGAAAGTTGAACATAGTACTACCAGAAGATCCAGCAATACCTCACATGGGTATATACTGAGAACATGTTCCAACTTGTAATAAGAACACATGCTCCACTATTTTCTTTCTTTTTTTTTCTTTTTTTTTATTACCTATTTTCTTCAATTACATTTCCAATGCTATCCCAAAAGTCCACCCCCTCACTCCCCTACCCACCCATTCCCATTTTTTGGCCCTGGCATTCCCCCATACTGGGGCATATAACATTTGCCTGACCAATGGGCCTCTCTTTCCAGTGATGGCCGACTAGGTCATCTTTTGATACATATGCAGCTAGAGTCAAGAGCTCTGGGGTAATGGTTAGTTCATAATGTTGTTCCACTGATAGGGTTGCAGATCTCTTTAGCTCCTTGGATACTTTCTCTAGCTCCTCCACTGGGGGTCCTGTGATCCATCCAATAGTTGACTGTGAGCATCCACTTCTGTGTTTGCTAGGCCCCGGCCTAGTCTCACAAGGGACAGCTATATCACCGTCCTTGCAACAAAGGCTTGCTAGTGTATGCAATGGTGTCATCGCTTGGAGGCTAATTATGGGATGGATCCCTCTATATGGCAGTCTCTAGATGGACCATCCTTTTGTCTCAGCTCCAAACTTTGTCTCTGTAACTCCTTCCATGGGTGATTGTTTCCAATTCTAAGAATGAGCAAAGTGTCCACACTTTGGACTTCGTTCTTCACTTACATATGTTTTACATATTGTACCTTATATCTTGCTATACTAAGTTTCGGGGTTATTATCCACTTATCAGTGAGTACATTTCATTTAAGTTCTTTTGTGATTGGGTTACCTCACTCAGGATGATGCCCTCCAGGTCCAACCATTTGCCTAGGAATTTCGAGAATTCATTCTTTTTAATAGCTGAGTAGTACTCCATTGTGTAAATGTACCACATTTTTTGTATCCACTCCTCTGTTGAGGGGCATCTGAGTTCTTTCCAGCTTCTGGCTATTATAAATAAGGCTGCTATGAACATAGTGGAGCATGTGTCCTTCTTACCAGTTGGAACATCTTCTGGATATATGCCCAGGAGAGGTATTGCTGGATCCTCCGGTAGTACTATGTCCAATTTTCGGCGGAACTGCCAGACTGATTTCCAGAGTGGTTGTACAAGCCTGCAATCCCACCAACAATGGAGGAGTGTTCCTCTTTCTCCACATCCTCGCCAGCATCTGCTGTCACCTGAATTTTTGAACTTAGCCATTCTGACTGGTGTGAGATGGAATCTCAGGGTTGTTTTGATTTGCATTTCTCTGATGATTAAGGATGTTGAACCATTTTTCAGGTGTTTCTCAGCCTTTCAGTATTCCTCAGGTGAGAATTCTTTGTTCAGCTCTGAGCCCCATCTTTTAAGGGGGCTATTTGATTTTCTGGAGTCCACCCTCTTGAGTTCTTTATATATATTGGATATTAGTCTCCTATCTGATTTAAGATAGGTAAAGATCCTTTCCCAATCTGTTGGTGGTCTTTTTGTCTTATTGATGGTGTCTTTTGCCTTGCAGAAGCTTTACAGTTTCATGAGCTCCCATTTGTCAATCCTCGATCTTAAAGCAGAAGCCATTGCTGTTCTACTCAGGAATTTTTTTTCCCTGTGCCCATATCTTCGAGACTTTTCCCCACTTTCTCCTCTATAAGTTTCAGTGTCTCTGGTTTTATGTGGAGTTCCTTGATCCACTTAGATTTGACCTTAGTACAAGGAGAGAGGAATGCGTCGATTCGCATTCTTCTACATGATAACCAGTTGTGCCAGAACCATTTGTTGAAAATGCTGTCTTTTTTCCACTGGATGGTTTTAGCTTCCTTGTCAAAGATCAAGTGACCATAGGTGTGTGGGTTCACTTCTGGGTCTTCAATTCTATTCCATTGGTCTACTTGTCTGTCACTATCCTAGGTTTTTTGTTATTTGAGATGAATTTGCAGATTGCTTTTTCTAATTCGTTGAAGAATTGATTTGGAATTTTGATGGGGATTGCATTGAATCTGTAGATTGCTTTTGGCAAGATAGCCATTTTTACAATGTTGATCCTGCCAATCCATGAGCATGGGAAATCTTTCCATCTTCTGAGATCTTCTTTAATTTCTTTCTTCAGGGACTTGAAGTTTTTATCATACAGATCTTATACTTCCTTAGAGTCACGCCAAGATATTTTATATTATTTGTGACTATTGAGAAGGGTGTTGTTTCCCTAATTTCTTTCTCAGCCTGTTTATTCTTTGTGTAGAGAAGGGCATTGACTTGTTTGTGTTAATTTTATATCCAGCTACTTCACCGAAGCTGTTTATCAGGTTTAAGAGTTCTCTGGTGGAATTTTTAGGGTCACTTATATATACTATCATATCATATGCAAAAAGTGATATTTTGACTTCATATTTTCAAATTTGTATCCCCTTGATCTCCTTTTGTTGTTGAATTGCTCTGAAGAGGTAGGGAGAAAGTGGGCAGCCTTGTCTAGTCCCTGATTTTAGTGGGATTGCTTCCAGCTTATCACCATTTACTTTGATGTTGGCTACTGGTTTGCTGTAGATTGCTTTTATCATGTTTAGTTATGGGCCTTGAATTCCTGATCTTTTCAAGACTTTTATCATGAATGGGTGTTGGATTTTGTCGAATGCTTTTTCCGCATCTAACGAGATGATCATGTGGTTTTTGTCTTTGAGTTTGTTTATATAATGGATTACATTGATGGATTTTCAAATATTAAACCATCCCTGCATCCCTGGAATAAAACCTACTTGGTCAGGATGGATGATTGCTTTCATGTGTTCTTGGATTCGGTTAGCAAGAATTTTATTGAGGATTTTTGCATCGATATTCATAAGAGAAATTGGTCTGAAGTTCTCTATCTTTGTTGGATCTTTCTGTGGTTTAGGTGTCAGAGTAACTGTGGCTTCATAGAATGAGTTCCCTCTACTTCTATTTTGTGGAATAGTTTGTGCAGAACTGGGATTAGATCTTCTTTGAAGGTCTGGTAGAACTCTGCACTAAACCCATCTGGTCCTGGGCTTTTTTTGGTTGGGAGACTATTAATGACTGTTTCTATTTCCTTAGGGGATATGGGACTGTTTAGAACGTTACTTTGATCCTGATTTAACTTTGGAACCTGGTATCTGTCTAGAAATTTGTCCATTTCATCCAGGTTTTCCAGTTTTGTTGAGTATAGCCTTTTGTAGAAAGATCTGATGGTGTTTTGGATTTCTTCAGGATCTCTTGTTATGTCTCCCTTTTCATTTCTGATTTTGTTAATTAGGATTTTGTCCCTGTGCCCTCTAGTGAGTCTAGCTAAGGGTTTATCTATCTTGTTGATTTTCTCAAAGAACCAACTCCTCGTTTGGTTAATTCTTTGAATAGTTCTTCTTGTTTCCACTTGGTTGATTTCACCCCTGAGTTTGATTATTTCCTGCCATCTACTCCTCCTGGGTGAATTTGCTTCCTTTTTTTCTAGACCTTTTGGATGTATTGTCAAGCTGCTAGTATGTGCTCTCTCCCGTTTCTTCATGGAGGCACTCAGAGCTATGAGTTTCCCTCTTAGAAATGCTTTCATTGTGTCCCAAAGGTTTGGGTACGTTGTGGCTTCATTTTCATTAAACTCTAAAAAGTCTTTAATTTCTTTCTTTATTCCTTCCTTGACCAAGGTATCATTGAGAAGAGTGTTGTTCAGTTTCCACGTGAGTGTTGGCTTTCTGTTATTTTTTTCGTTAATGAAGATCAGCCTTAGTGCATGGTGATCTGATAGGATACATGGGACAATTTCAATATTTTTGAATCTGTTGAGGCCTGTTTTGTGACCTATTATGTGATCAATTTTGGAGAAGGTACCATGAGGTGCTGAGAAGAAGGTATATCCTTTTGTTTTAGGATAAAATGTTCTGTAGATATCTGTCAGATCCATTTGTTTCATCACTTCTGTTAGTTTCAGTGTGTCCCTGTTTAGTTTCTGTTTCCATGATCTGTCCATTGGTGAAAGTGGTGTGTTGAAGTCTCCCACTATTATTGTGTGAGGTGCAATGTGTGCTTTGAGCTTTACTAAAGTTTCTTTAATGAATGTGGCTGCCCTTGTATTTGGAGCATAGATATTCAGAATTGAGAGTTCCTCTTGGAGGATTTTACCTTTGATGAGAACGAAGTGCCCCTCCTTGTCTTTTTTGATGACTTTGGGTTGGAAGTCAATCTTATCAGATATTAGGATGGCTACTCCAGCTTGTTTCTTAATACCATTTGCTTGGAAAATTGTTTTCCAGCCTTTTATTCTGAGGTAGTGTCTATCTTTTTCTCTGAGATGTGTCTCCTGTAAACAGCAAAATGTTGGGTCTTGTTTGTGTAGCCAGTTTGTTAGTGTATGTCTTTTTATTGGGGAGTTGAGACCATTGATGTTAAGAGATATTAAGGAAAAGTAATTGTTGCTTCCTGTTATTTTTGTTGTTAAAGTTGGCATTCTGTTCTTGTGGCTGTCTTCTTTTAGGTTTGTTGAGGGATTACCTTCTTGTTTTTTCTAGGGCATTGTTCCCGTTCTTGTATTGGTTTTTTTCTGTTATTAACCTTTGAAGGGCTGGATTCGTGGTGAGATAATGTGTGAATTTGGTTTTGTCGTGGAATACTTTGGTTTCTCCATCTATGGTAATTGAGAGTTTGGCTGGGTATAGTAGCCTGGGCTGGAATTTGTGTTCTCTTAGTGTCTGTATAACATCTGTCCAGGCTCTTTTGGCTTTCATAGTCTCTGGTGAAAAATCTGGTGTAATTCTGATAGGCTTGTCTTTATATGTTACTTGACCTTTTTCCCTTACTGCTTTTAGTATTCTACTTTATTTAGTGCATTTGATGTTCTGATTATTATGTGTCGGGAGGAATTTCTTTTCTGGTCCAGTCTATTTGGAGTTCTGTAGGCTTCTTGTATGTTCACAGGTATCTCTTTCTTTATATTTGGGAAGTTTTCTTCAATAATTTTGTTGAAGATGTTTGCTGGTCCTTTGAGTTGAAAATCTTCATTCTCATCCACTCCTATTATCCGTAGGTTTGGTCTTCTCATTGTGTCCTGGATTTCCTGGATATTTTGAGTTAGGATCTTTTTGCATTTTCCATTTTCTTTGATTGTTGTGCCTATGTTCTCTATGGAATCTTCTGCACCAGAGATTCTCTCTTTCATCTCTTGTATTCTGTTGCTGATGCTCAAATCTATGGTTCCAGATTTCTTTCCTAGGGTTTCTATCTCCAGTGTTGCCTCACTTTGAGTTTTCTTTATTGTTTCTACTTCCCTTTTTATGTCTAGTATGGTTTTGTTCATTTCCATCACCTGTTTGTATGTTTTTTCCTCTTTTTCTGTAAGGACTTCTACCTGTTTGATTGTGTTTTCCTGTTTTTCTTTAAGGACTTGTAACTCTTTAGCAGTGTTCTCCTGTATTTCTTTAAGTGATTTATTAAAGTCCTTCTTGATGTCCTCTACCATCATCATGAGATATGCTTTTAAATCTAGGTCTAGGTTTTCGGGTGTGTTGGGGTGCCCTGGACTGGGCGAAGTGGGAGTGCTGGGTTCTGATGATGGTGAGTGGTCTTGGTTCCTGTTAGTAGGATTCCTACGTTTACCTTTCGCCATCTGGTAATCTCTGGAGTTAGTAGTTATAGTTGACTCTGTTTAGAGATTGTTCTTCTGGTGATTCTGTTACCGTCTCTCAGCAGACCTGGGAGACAGATTCTCTCCTCTGAGTTTCAGTGCTCAGAGCACTCTCTGCTGGCAAGCTCACTTACAGGGAAGGTGCGCAGATATCTTGTTTTTGGACCTCCTCCTGGTCGAAGAAGAAGGCCCAAAACAGGGCCTCTCTCAGAAGCTGTGTTGCTTTGGCAGTTCCCAGAAGCTGTCAGCTTCTGTGGTGCAGACTCTCACCTGTGCAGACTAAATTCCTAAGTTCCAGGGAGTCCTGGAACCAAGATGGCAACCGCAGCTCTTGAGGCTGAGGCCGCCTCCCAAGCCAGGCGGACACCTGTCCTCTGGTCCGGACGGTGGCCTGCTGTCTGTGGCCCGCCAAGGGTGCTGCCTCAGCGGCTCTGTGCTTCTGCCCGACCCAGAAGCTGTCCGGTTCTCTGGCGTACCCTCTAACCTGTTCAGACTAATTTCCTAAGTTCTGCTGAGTCCCGGAACCAAGATGGCGACCGCTGCTGCTGAGGCTGAGGCTGCCTCCCAAGCCAGGCGGACACCTGTCCTCTGGTCTGGATGGTGGCCGGCTGTCTGCGGCCCGCCAAGGGTGCTGCCTCAGCGGCTCTGTGCTTCTGCCCGTCCCAGAAGCTGTCCGGTTCTCTGGCGCACCCTCTAACCTGTTCAGACTAATTTCCTAAGTTCTGCTGAGTCCCAGAACCAAGATGGTGACCGCCGGGTCTTTGATTCTTGTGCCTTTTCTTGAGAACTTCTGTTGGTTTGCCTTGCCCAACTTCTATGTGATGATTTTTGTTTTATCTTACTATGTTTTGTTATTGCTGTTCTATTATCCATTAGAAACCTGTTCATTTCTAATGAAAAATAGAAAAAGGTATGAATCTAGATGGGAGTGGAGGTGTGGAGAAACTAAGAGGAGTAGAAGAAGGGGGAACAATAGTTGTGATATAAAAGAAAATAATCTATTTTCAATAAAAAGGAGAAAAATTGACATTGCTGGATTCTTCTATATGGCATACACAGTTTGTTTTCTTATTCATCCTCAAATCATCCACCCTGTTGGCAGTACTGCCTTCAGTAGATTGGACCCTTCCACACCAATCATTTTTAATAAATCTTCTACATGCTAATTAGATGGAGACATTTTCTTAGTTAATGTTCCCTCCTCTAAGATGACCCTAGCTTGTGCCAAGTTAGCAAAAAATCAAAACAGCACAGCAACTCAGGCACAGGAGAGTTAATTCACCCAAATCTATATAGCCACCAAATAGAACAAGGCTCTGTCTCAAACAAACTAGTATCTCCATTATACTGTTTGCTAAGTTCCCACCTCACAAAAAAGTCACCTGAGAGTCACACCTACTCTGTTAGACTCTGCTCAAGCATGTCATTATGTAACCCATTCTCGGGTCCCTTCTACTTAGAATATGCAGTGGGGGCTCTGTGGATGAGGGTGAGAGACTATTGGCAAAACATCATGACATGAGGTCTTCAGCTGGTTATTATGTGATAGTTACTTAAAATAACATAATTTCTTTGTTGGAAATAACCAACACGAGTTTTAGGAAGTCATACTTGATTTCTCAGTTATATGACATCTGTTAATAATATGTCTAATCAATTACCAGAATCTAGTGTATTCTCAGGACTTTCACTTTTTAATATGTTGTTACTTCCATTAAGTTATATTTCACAGAAAGAAAAAAATTAGCTCTATTGCTAGATATTAGTTGAAACTTATTGAATTATAACTAAAAACATAAATTGATTTGAAAATTAAGATGTAGAGTATTAATCATCCTAATTCATGAAAACCATTGCTTCAAAACTGATTGTTATAACATAAAAACACTGTTTATAACAGTATACCATTTTTTCTTATGTTTTCTTAAAACTTACATGTTTTAATCTAAATGCAGCTTTGGTATTTATAAATTCTTGTAACCAACAACAAATCTTTCCCGTTCATCTGGCTACTATTATAAATGGTAGCTGACTGCATTTTCTTTCTTCATATTAACTATAAAACATAAATTTATTTTTATGGAATAATACAGTATCTTAACAAACTAAACCTACTTAATGCAGAATATGACCCCAGGTAGCTTTTCACTGAAATAATGTACCAGATAGCAGAGCTGAGCATGATGGAGTTTATTCAGAGAGACCCCATTCAGGCACAGCTCTGAGGCACAATTCAGACTTCACAGCATGTTACAAATTTACTGCAACTCCAATGTGAGACAGAGAGGATAAAAAAAAAAAATCTTTAAGAATTATTGTGTTATTGTTACTAGAATTGCATAAAAAGTCAGTCATCAGTAAAATGTAAGGGTGTTAAAAGATACAAAAGATTACAGTACTATGTACATTGGTTTCACTCTCATGTTGTTTAATTTTGTGGGTGTCGTATATAAATATATAGCTAGTGTTTCCATGCTGATTTAGTTAAGAAATACCTGCATTAAAAAGTGACCTGAAAATAAAGCTAAATGGAACAAATACACATTTTTGCAAATACTTCAATAGACCATACTAAAGTTATGTTACTTAATTAATTGCATTAATTAATTAATCCAGTGCATTGATCAAAACTTCCAAAGTTATATTATCTCCAGAAACCAAGTCTTATGCAAGAATTTTAAAATATCTTAAAAGCAGTATATATATATATTTAAATATCTTATACAGGACTTTATTATAAATTATATGTCTTTCATAAAGGTTCTAGGAATCCAACACATGAAGTTGTCATTCTTGTGCTTTTAATGTGCATATGTCATCTTGTTTTTAGACATTATCAAAAATTCTATTCCTGATAATTTTCATTTATTTAGTATTTTACCTCTATTCACTCCTTGTAACTGTTCATTCATATAGCTATATTTGTTTCCCCATACTTTCCTTATAGATTGTAATCAAGAATGTGTTATAAACAATAAAATCAGGGAAAACAATTATTCTTTCATTCATTGCTATGTAATAAAAATAATTTTCTGATTTTTCTCTCTGGTGACTCTCTAAGGCAAGACCAGCCAGGAGCGCACAGGCCACAGAAGTGACAGAGCAGCTGGGACAGGGTCCTTCTTGTCCACATCTGCACCGAGGAGGTGGGTCTGTCCCCACCTGCACCTAGGAGGTGGGGCTGTTCTGCAGCCCTCCATGCACTGTTCTTACCAGGAGAGAGCTGGTCTCCCAGGAGTGCTGACAAAGGCTTACAGACCCACAGGGGAATCAAGTTCCATCCACAAAGAGTAAGATCACCTAACCCCAGAGATTACCAAACAGAAAAAGGCAAAGGCAAGAATCTTACCAACAGAAACTAAGACTATTTGGCATTATCAGAACCCAGTTCTCCCAACACAGCAAGTCCTTGATACCACAGCCCACTTGAAAAGCTAGATTTGGATTTAAAATCGTATCTCATTATGGTGATAGAGGATTTTAAGAAGGACATAAATAACTCATTTAAAGAAATACAGGAGAACACAGGTAAACAGGTAGAATCCCTTAAAGAGGAACCACAAAAATTGCTTAATTACAGGAAAACACAAACAGGCAGAAGAAATGAACAAAACCATCCAAGATCTAAAAATGGAGGTAGAAACAATAAAGATATCACAAAGGGAGACAACTCTGGAGGTAGAAAACCTAGGAAAAAATTCAGAAGACATAGATACAAGAATCACCAACAGAATACAAGAGATAGAAGGGAGAATCTCAGCTGCAGAAGATACCATAGAAAACATAGAACAATCAAAGAAAATGCAAAATGCAGAAAGATCTAACCCAAAACATTCAGGAAATCTAGGACACAATGAGAAGACCAATCCTAACAGTAATAGGTATGGAAGAGAGTAAAGATTTTCATCTTAAAGGACCAGTAAATATCTTCAACAAATTATAGAAGAAAACTTCCCTAACCTGAAGAAAATGATGTCCATGAACATAGAAGAAGCATACAGAACACCCAATAGTTTTGTCCAGAAAAGCAATTCAGCCTGTCACATGATAAACAAAACACCAAATGCACAAAACATAGATTGTTAAAAGCAGTAAAGGAAAAAGTCAAGAAACATATAAAGGCAGACCTATAAAGATGACACCAAACATCTATGCTCCAAATGCATGGGCATCCACATTCATAAAAGAAACTTTACTAAAGCTCAAAGCACACATTGCATCTCACAGAATAAAAGTGTGAGACTTCAACAACCCACTCTCATCAATGGACAGATACTGGAAACAGAAATTAAACAGAGGCTCAGTGAAACAAACAGAAGTTATGAAACAAATGAATTTAACAGATATCTATAGAATATTTTATCCTAAAGCAAAAGGATAAACCTTCTTTTCAGCACCTCATATTACCTTGTTCAAAATTGACCATATAATTTGTCACAAAACAGGCCATAACAGATAAAAGAAAATTGAAATAATCCCATACATCCTATCAGATCACCAAGGACTAAGGCTGATCTTCAATAACAACATAAATAATAGAAAGCCCACATACACATTGAAGCTGAAGTACATTGTACTCAATAACTTGGTCAAGGAAGAAATAAAGAAACAAATTAAAGACATTTTAGAGTTTAGTGAATATGAACCCACAACATACCCAAACATATGGCACACAATGAAAGAAAGAAGTGTAAAGAGGAAAACTCAGAGACTTGAGTGCTTCCAAAAGAAAGTAGAGAGAGCATACTCTAGCAGATTGACAATACACCTGAAATCTCTAGAACAAAAAGAAGCAAATTCACCTAAGAGGAGTATATGAAAGGAAATAATCAAACTCAGTGCTGAAATTAACCAAGTGGAGACAAAAAGAACTAGACAAAGAACACAACCAAATCAGCCTTAGCCATAAACCCTTAGCCAGCCTAACTAGAGGGCACAGAGACAGTATACAAATTAACAAAATCAGAAATTAAAAGGGAGACATAACAACAGAAACTTGGAAATAAAAAAAAATAGATCCTACTACAAGATCCAACACTAAACAAAACTGGAAATCCTGAATGAAATGTAAAATTTTCTACACAGATACCAGGTACCAAAATTAAATCAGGACCAGATTAATGATCAAAACAGTCCCATATCCCTTAATGAAAAAGAAACAGTCATTAATAGTCTCGCAACAAAAAACAAAAAACAAACAAAAAAACCAAAAACAAACAAACAAACAAAAAAACAGGACCAGATGGGTTTAGTGCAAAGTTCTATCAAACCTTCAAAAAGACATAATACCAGTACTCCTCAAGCTACCCCACAGATTAGAAACAGAAGGTATTCTACCAAATTTGTTCTATGAAGCCATAATTACCCTGATACCTAAACTACATAATGACCCAACAATGAAAGAGTCTTTGAGACCAATTTTTCCATTATGAATATAGATGCAAAAATATTCAATAAAATTTTCTCAAACTGAATGCAAGAACACATCAAAATGATCATACATCATGAGCAAGTAGGCTTTATCAATATACTGAAATCCAGCAATGTAAACCACTATATAAACAAACTCAAAGGAAAAATCATATGATCATTTAATTAGATGCTGAGAAAGCTTTTGACAAAAGCCCCACATCTTCAAAATAAAAGTCTTGGAAAGATCAGGAATTCAAGGCCCATACCTAAACATAGTAAAAGCAATATACAGAAAACCAGTAGCCAACATAAAACTGAATGGAATCTTCAAGCAATCCCACTAAAATCAGGGACTAGACAAGACTGCAAACTCTTTCCATACCTATTCAACATAGTACTTGAACTCCTAGACAGAGTAATTAGAAAACAAAAGGAGACCATAGGGATAAAAATAAGAAAGGAAGAAATCAAAATATCACTATTTGCAGATGATACAATAGTCTATTTAGGTGAGCCCAATAAATTCCACCAGAGAACTCCTAAACCTTATAAACAACTTCAGCAAAGTAGTAGGTTATAAAATTTACTCAAACAAATCAGTGGCCTTCCTCTACACAAAGGATAAACTGGTTGAGAAAGAAATTAGGGAAAATACACCCTTCACAATAGTCATAGATAATATAAAATACCTTGGTGTGACTAGGAAAGTGAAAGATCTGTATCATAAGAACTTTAAGTCTCTGAAGAAAGAAATAGAAGATCTCAGAAGATGCAAAGATCTCCATTGCTCGTGGATTGGCAGTATTATTATCACAAAAATGGACATCTTGCTGAAAGCAATCTACAAATTCAACGCAATCCCCATCAAAATTCTAACTCAATTCTTCACAGAGTTAGAAAGATAAATTTTCAAACTCATTTGAAATAACATAAAACCTAGGATAGTGAAAAGTATTCTCTACAATAAAAGAAATTTTGGTGGAATCACCATCCTTGACCTCAAGTGTACTAAAGAGCAGTTGTGATAAAAACTGCATGGTATTAGTATAGCGACAGACAGGTACATCAATGAAAGAGAATTGAAGACCCAGAATTGAACCCACAAACCTTTGGTCACTTGATCTTTGACAAAGGTCCTAAAACAATCCATTGGAAAAATGACAGCATTTTTAACAAATGGTGCTGGCTCAACTGGTGGTTCATATGTAGAAGAAGGAAAATCAATTCATTATTATCTTCTTGTACAAAGCATAAGTTCAAGTGGATCAAAGACCTCCACATAAAATCAAACTTACATGAAAATTATAGAGGAGAAAGTTGGGAAGAACCTTGAAAATATGGTCACATGGGAAATTTTTCTGAACACAACACAAATGGTATATGCTATAAGATGAAGAATCAACAAGTGGGACCTCATAAAATTGCAAAACTTCTATAAGGCAAAGGATACTGTCAATAAGACCAAAAGGCAACCAACAGATTGGGAAAAGATTTTACCAATCCTCAATCCAATTGGGAGCCTATATACAATATATACAAAGATCTCAACAAGTTAGACTCCTGAGAACCAAATAACCCTATTAAAATGGGTACAGAGCTATACAAAGAATTCTTAACTGAAGAATAACAAGTGGCTGAGAAGCAACTAACAAAATATTCCACATCTTTAGTCATCAGTAAAATACCATACAAAACAGCCTTGAGATTCCACCTCACACCAGTAAGAATGGGAAAGATCAAAAACTCATTGACCACAGATGCTGGAAAGGATGTTGAGAAAGAGGAACACTCTTCCATTGTTCATGGCATTGCAAGCTGGTACAACACTCTGGAAAACAGATTGGCAGCTCCTCAGAAAATTGGACATATTACTTCTTAAGGACCCAGCAATACCACTGCTAGGCATATAGCCAGAAGTTGCTTAAACATGTAATAAGGACACATGCTCCACTATATTCATAGCAACATTATTTATAATAGCCCGGAGCTGGATAAAACCCAGATGTCCCTAAACAGATGAATGGATTCAGAAAATGTGGTACATTTACAAAAGAGAGTACAACTCAGCTGTTAAAAACAATGAATTTATGAAATTTAGGCAAAAAGATGCATTTGGAGGATATCATCCTGAGTGAGGTAACCTAATCACAAAGAACAAACATGATATGTACTCACTCATAAGTGGATATTAGAAGCTCAGAATACCCATGATATAATCACAAATCCCATGAAACTTAAGAAGAAGGAAGACCAAAGTGTGGATACTTTGATCCTTCCTAGAAGTGGGAAGAGAATACCCATGGAAGGAGAGTTACAGGGATAAATTATGGAGCTGAGACTGAAGGATTGACCATACAGAGACTGCCCCACCTGGGGATCCATCCCATGTACAATCACCAAACCCATATACTATTGTGGTTGCCAACAATTGCTTGCTGAATATGGAACCCCATATTCCAGTCTCCTGAGAGGCTCTGCCAGTGCCTGACAAAAACAGAAGTGGTTGCTCACAGCTATCCATTGCATGGAGCACATGGTCCTGAATGAAGGAGATAGAGAAAGTACCTAAGTATCTGAAGGGGTTTGCAGCCCCTTAGTAGGACCAACAATATGAACTAACCATTTCCCCCAGAACTCGCAGGGACTAAACCACCAACCAAAGAATACACATGGAGGGAAAGATGACTCTATGTAGCAGAGGATGGCCTCATTGGTTGTCAATGGGAGGAGAGGCCCTAGTCCCTGTGAAGGCTCTAAGCACCAGTGTAGAGGAATGCTAGGGCCAGTAAGTGGGAGTGAGTGGGTTGGTGAGCAGTGGAGGGGGGGTAGGGATAGGGGGTTTTCAGAGGGAAAACCAGGAAAGGGCATAACATTTGAAATGTAAATAAAGAAAATATCTAATTTTAAAAAAAGTTAAAAAAAACAAAAAAATTCCCAAATTCGAATTTGAAAGTTTTTGTTCTTGAAGGATCACAAGGCAAAATATTATTTTGCTGTATTATAAAGCTAATGAGTCAAGGGAATATACACTGATCCT
This sequence comes from Mus musculus, assembly GCF_000001635.26. NCBI lineage: Eukaryota > Metazoa > Chordata > Mammalia > Rodentia > Muridae > Mus > Mus musculus. Next base: position 12,916,624 of record NC_000069.6, read on the forward strand.
TTTAATTGCTATATGTTAATTGAGTCAATTAGGAATTGCAGCTAGTTCAGGAATTTTAAGATAATTCAAAACATTTGTGAAGTATGTCAGAGAACAAATATACGATAGATGTCAGAAAAAATATGACCGTGGAATAAAATGTGAATAGCTAAATGTTAAAAAAAATTCAACAGCAGAAATTCTTTCCTTGACTCCCTAAAAAATGTTACGTTAGCAATATAAAGTTATATTAATGGCATTTATTGATGCTGTGATAAAATACTCAGCTGAAGCTTCTTAAGAGAAGGTTTTATTTTGGCTCAAAAGTTAAGGAGGAATACACACTATAGTGATGGGAAAGTACGATGGTGGGAATGAAAGGCATGTTACAGGCACCACAGGAGACAGAGAATTGGATACTGACTTTCTCTATATACAGAATTATTCTCTCTAGGACATAGTCAGTGGGATGGTAACTCCTTCATACATGATATAAATATCTTAAGGTAAATCAATCTGTCAACACCCTCTCAGACACACCCAGAATTTTACCTACTTTGGCATTTGTAGTCCAACTGTAATAATAGAGGAGATTAATAGTCTACTAAAACAAGAAATTATTCTATCAGAAATTAAGCTGGAATTAACCATATAAATTCTTATATTTCTCATCATACCCAGCACATAGGAATTATTTGCTCTAAGTTATCAATCATTACAATTTTAAAATGGATTTTTTCATTAATAATTAAGAATTTTTGGACAGATCAATAACCAAATATCAGATGTTCTTGATATTTTTTATAAATATAATAGGCCAAATATATTTCATTATTTTAACAGCAAGCAGCTTGACTGGGATATTTAGCTTAATATATTTTAAAAAGTAGATTATATATATATATATAATAAAATTTCATAGACAGAGTTATATTTAACTATCTCAAAATGTCTTCTGAATTGTTTCACTCTAAGAAATGTGTTTAACTAATTTAAGCATAATGGAGAATAATGATTTGAGGCAGACCTTGAATAGAAACCAAGGGCCACACTTGTAAGCTTCAGTAAAATGAAGGATGTGCATTATACCTTCAAGGCAGGGCTCAAAGGAAATATCAATTCCTCCACCTTACTGCGCAAAGAAAAGGTTCTTTTGTTTTAATTTAGAATTTGTCTAGATTAGTTTCTTCAGCAAAATAGGACATTATTTCCCCTAGGTTATTTCATCATCAGAATTAAACCCATTATACCCACAATACACTCAAAGCATTGAATTATAGCAGTTTGTCTGTGTCTAGATTTGTTCAGAATAAAGTCATGTCATGTGATCCTTTATCTCCTTGTGCAGGTGCTATATGACCAATCTTACTGGGTGGCTGCAACACACATGATTATTTACTCTAGATAGCATACCAACGGGGGTTTAAAGTGTGGATGCCACCAAAGTTCACCTTGATGAATTATCAGGCATTTTGTTGGTTTGTTTGTTTCCAGTGGGGATTACTTACAGGAACATGGATGATGGGTTTCTTACAGGAGCATACATGACTCAAAGAAAGGTCACCAAAACCAACCTCAGCACAGGTAACAGCTCCCAAAAGCTGGGAACGTGAAACACATGGCACAACCTGCAGGCTGATCATCAACTTGGAGAGTGTCCTTTCAGAGGCTTCAGTTGGGTTACAAACTTCTTCCAGGTAGCTTGATGTCGCGCCCGCTCTCAACCAGCAAGAACGACGCGACCACCAGTCCTTCTAATAGCAGTTTATTCAGTCCTGATTCTTCTTGTTTATACCTCACCCAAACCCTGGGCCTCTCACTCCTTTTATACTCTCTCTCATCCATGCACCGCAGGCCACGCCCCCTCGCCAGTCACGAGGCTTCAGCTAATCAGGGCAGCAGGGGCAAATCTCCACCAAATTGGATTCACCTGTATCCTGGTACACCTGCGCAGCACTCAAGATGTTTGTGTCTTATATGAGGAAGTCAGGTGCAAGTCATATGACTTAGCTGCAGTCCCTGGCGCCTTTGGGACTGCTGCCACACCCGATCCCCACAGCTTGACTGGATTTTACATCATTCAGGCAGCTGGTGTGAGCTCATATTCTTCTTTGCAGTTTGGCTTGTCTGAGTCTTCTTTTGCAACTCTCTTTGTTTGTTTGTTTGTTTGTTTGAGAAGTATTCTCAGCTTTTATTGCTTGCACTGACAGGGAAAGGCCAAGTGAGTCTGGTGATATTCAGAGATTTTCTGAAGATATTTTGAGTTGTTTATCTTCCTGATTAAGGAGCTGCCCTACAAGATGGAATGCTTCAATCTCAGAGGAAACTGTAAAAAAACAGACTGACCATTTTGGTCTGAAAATATTTGGTTTTATATCTAAAAACATCAAAAAAAAGTCATTTTGAGCTTCATTGTGTGTGTGTGTGTGTGTGTGTTTGAATTTGCAACTATTTAAAAAAGCAAATATGTGTGTTTAGACATTTAACTTTTCTTTCATTAATAAAAATAAAAATTGTATTTTTATTAATATTTTTGTATTTTTATTAATATTTTTGGACAAAAATAGTTAATGGTATAATGTCACTGGTGTATTGATTAATGTTCAACTTCTTGATTCTGCAAAGGGTTTGCACACAGAATATAATTTGTGATGGACTGAATCTAGAAAAATATAAGATAAGTTTGTAGGACACATATCATCAGATATGGGGGTAAGTTTAATGTTTGAATTAGTAAGGAAACTATATGCTAACATTTTGTCTAGCACCAGTATCTATATGGCTACTTTTAGAGAAGATTAATTTTTTTCTAGTTATCTTTATTTCCTTTCTTTTCTTCCATACAATACATTCTAACCACAGATTCCCCTACCTCTATTCCTTCTAGGCCTTTCTTCTGTCATAGTATCTGTTATTTGTTAGATGATGATATATTAATGATGCAAATAGGGAAAGTTCACATCTTCAGGAAAAAGTCATTCTAGAGTTTTTGGTTGCATCTTGACCAATGTACGGAATGTAATGAAGAGAAAGAGGTTAAAGAGTTGTTAATCATGTGCTCAGAGGCAGTCACTCAGATAATGGTGTAATTGCCGCGGACCAGCCTCAGTCGGCCTGCCCTCAATACACGGGAGAAATCAGGGTTCCGGTCAGGTTGGCAAGGAGTTGGCATCGAAAAGGGTGACAGACTCGGACACAAGGGAGTATGCTGTATCTGAATGTAATTTCTCTCAAAGTGAGCACCAGTCTTATACGTGGCTTTAAACAAAACAGAGGAATGCATACAAAAAGCTAATAAGAACCAGCTGGGATAAAATCAATGTTAACAACTGGGATCAAAAGCAGCCCTACCTAAGGTCAGCTTAATCTTAGAAGCCAGGGGCAAGGACTTCACGCCCTTGCCATAGTTCTAATTCTAGTCTATTGTATAGTCCAACCTTCCCCCTAGGCCATTGTAAATTCCTGTGTATGGGTGTAACTCAGCTATTTAACTAAGTATTTACTCTAGTTCCTTCTTAGACCACAACCTTCCTTCTTCCTACATCATTGTAAATTCTTGCTTATGGGAGTAACTCGGCTATTATTCTAAGTGATTGTGTGTGGGAATTTCTACTAATAAGTAATGTAGTCTGCCATACATAACTATAATAAGAATTCTAAACTTACTTTGCTAAGCTTGCCCTGAGATTTCTAACTCTTTGTAGTAGATAGTAATGCCTGATTTCTTTCACTCTCTCTCTTACAATACTAGAGGCAATTCTGAATGTCACTGAATAGGCAACATTCTTACTGAATTCCAAACCCAGGGTCAGCTCAAGGACTACCTAGCACGTTGGTGAAGGACAGAAAGCAAAGTTCAATTTTGCTTAGGGATTTGGCAAGTCATTGATTGCATGGAGGCACCTATAATAAAGCAATATTAAAAGAAAATACACAGATCCATTCGTAAGAACAAGTTTGGAGCTTTTGTTATACAGGATGCCGCAGTTCCAGGAGACTAAGTTTCTGTGAACATTTTGCGTCAGGACTGCGTCCAGGTTTCTAGCCTGTCACATGAGTTACTACTGGAGTGGATATAGCAGTGTCATGGTCTTTATTTTCAGTGAGAAATTATTTTGGAAGAGAGTTTAGTTTGGATTTGGTTTTGTGTTTTATTTCTGATTTTCTTTATATCTTATAATTTATTTCATTATTATTTATGTTTTATAAATGTTTATATATTATTCAACGCATTTTTGTAATTTATATTTTATTTCAGCACTGCTGCTGAGCCTAGATTTATCCAAAGAAAGGGAACTGAAGAAACCAACTTTGACACTACTCTCATATTTCAGATGGCAGCAGATGGTGTGGCTATAATCAAAAAAGTAAAGCAGTGACTATGCTTCCTTTAATATAGATTTGAAGATGAACCCAAAACATATGTTAAATAATGCAAATAAAGTATTAGATATAATGGAGAATTTTGTAGTTAGAAGGTTGGATTTGCCATCATTATAATTATGATTTGATATGATTTGGAGGTGTACAAATAGCTAATATGTAAGCATTTCAGTGTTTAACCTACCTAATATATAATGACTAGTGTCAGTTTCCTTGACACTTTGGTTGAGACACTAGTCTTTAACAGCTGAGGCATCTTTATAGCCCCTAAGGTGGAGCCCTAATGTGCACTAAATATATTACTCTATCATATGAAAGAATGTAAACAGGAAACCTCAGGAAATAGGAGGTTGGTGGGACTCCCCAGTATGTACCGGAGACCTGGAAGGTGAGATACTCCCAGGACTCAAAGGGAGGAATCTTAGATGAAATGCCTGACACTAGGGAAAGGGAACTTATAGAGTCCACCTCCCGCAGGAGGACAGGGCATAAAGTGAGGGACAGGGTTGCCATCCCACAGTGACATCTCTGACCCATAGTTGTTCCTGTTTGAACGAATTACAGGGATGGAAATGGAGAGAAGCCTGAGGAAAAGAAGGTCCATCCACAGGACCAAATTGGGATCCATATCAAGGGGAGGTCCCAAGGCCTGACACTATTACTCAGGCTATGGAGCACTCACAAAAAGGATCTATCATGGCTGCCCTCCGAAAGGCCCAAAAATCAGCTGAAAGAGTCAGATGCAGATATTTGCACCCAACCAATGGACAGAAGTAGCTGACCCCTGTTGTTGAATTAGGGAAGGCTGAAAGAAGCTGAGGAGCAGGGTGAACCTGTAGAAAGATCAGCAGTCTCAATTAATCTGGAACCCTGAGATCTCTCAAACACTGGACCACCAAACAGACAGCATACACCAGATAATATCAGGTCCCCAACACACATACAGTAGAAGAGTTCCTTGTCTGTGTTCATTCAGAGATGATGCATCCAAGCCTCAAGAGACTGGAGGTCCCAGAGAGTTTAGAGGTCAGAAGGTATGGAGGCTGGATGCATCCACATAGAGACAGAGTGGGGTGGGGAGGAGGTGTGGGATGTGGAGCAGTTGAAGGGTGGATGGGAGAGTAGGGAATGGAATATGGAGTGTAAGAAATAAATTAAAAATAGAATTTTAAAAATAGAGAGGTCAGAAAATGCATGGCAAAAATTTGTCTAGCTAATATAAATATAGAAAACTGCAGTAAATAATTGTAATTAATTTGCTAATTAATTAGTGCTGAATAACAGTATATATTGAGAGAGACTTATTTGTATCTTACTATGAAAATAAGTGATAGAAATCATACAGATTGTTGATATTTTCAACAGACTGTGTTTGACTCTTACTTACTAGAGTTTATTTTTAGGTCACCATAAGTAGTATAATCAAATCACCAAACATAAATATATGTTATTTATGCTTATACTTATAAGTGTGTATTTGTGGGGTGTGTGTGTGTGTGTGTGTGTGTCCTCAATGTAATAATGCCAGGGCAATCACTATCATCTAAACAGCCAAACCAAAAGGGTCTCCATAATGCATCATGAGTATAAATTAAACTGAAATCACTCTGCCATACTGGTGAGCATGAAATGATGTACAGACCTATAACCATCCATCTAAGGAAGCTACTTAATAATATCAGTAGAGGATATGCTTGTTGGCCAAGCACTGTTTTTAAAATACATAAACAAATATAATGATTAGTACATAAAATAGAAGACTGGGTACCAAACAGCACTGTGGTTATAATAAACAACATTAATAAATCCCACAAACACAATTTCCACTAAAATAGTCCATTTATAAATTCTGAAATCATAGAAAGGCTGCTAGATAGTATTAGGAATTATGAGAGCTGGGGATTGTAAAAGGCTCCATGGGTAAGGGTGCTTGCTGTCAAGCAGAGCTTGAATCCCCGAACTCAATCCCTGTGGCTCACATAGCAGAAGCTAATAACTGACTAGTGAAAATTGTCTTCTGATCCGAACAAGCATACTGTAGCATTTGAGTAGACAATTAATTAATAAATAAATGTAAAGGGGAAAAATAAAATAAATGAAGAAATTCTATCACTGTGGGAAAAGGAAAAGGCAGGTTTGAGAGCAGTCACAAAGAGACCTTGGCAAAGCACATTATTTCAATACATCATCACCTGAGAATGTTTGTAAAAATGCATTTGGAATATGCATTTTTCTTATGCATGTTATATTCTATAAATTGTTTATTTTAAATAACTCTAAATACCACAAAAGAAAAAGTAAGGATAACATGTTATTCTAAAGGTTACAATCTCTGCAAACTTCTTAAATACCGATAACTATGACCTAAAAGAGATATTCTTTTTATTTATGTAACTATTTTTCCTCTTATAGTTTTTAATTAGATTTTTTTCATTTACATCTCAAATTCTATCCCCATTCCTAGTTTCCTCTTCGAAAGTCCCCTATACCCTCCCCCTTTCCTGCTCCCCAACCCCCCCACACCTGCTTCCTGGCCCTGGCATTCCCCTTTACTGGGGAATATGATCTTCGCAAGATCAAGGGCCTCTCCCTCATTGGAGGCCAAATAGGCCATCCTCTGCTACATATGCAACTAGAGACACAAGCTCTGTGGGGTACTGGTTAGCTCATATTTTTGTTCCTCCTATAGGGTTGCAGATCCCATTAGCTCCTGGGGTACTTTCTCTAGCTCCTTCATTGGGGCCCTGTGTTCCATCCAATAGATGACTGTGAGCATCCACTTCTGTATTTGCCAGGCACTGGCATAGCCTCCCAGGAGGCAGCTACATCAGGGTCCTGTCTGCAAATCTTGCTGGCATATGCAAGTCTAAGTGGATCAAAGAACTTCACATAAAACCAGAGACATTGAAACTTATACAGGAAAAAGTGGGGAAAAGCCTTGAAGATATGGGCACAGGGGAAAAATTCCTGAACAGAACAGCAATGGCTTGTGCTGTAAGATTGAGAATCAACAAATGGGACCTCATAAAATTGCAAAGCTTCTGTAAGGCAAAAGACAATGTCAATAAGACAAAAAGGCCACCAACAGATTGGGAAAAGATCTTTACCAATCTTAAATCTGATAGGGGAATAGTATCCCAGAAATATTCTCTAGAATTTGAAAACTATAAGCTATGTAGCACAGCACATACAGGGGAAACAGTGATCAGCAACTGTCAGGATCCATGCATATGAAAGAGCTCTGGGTCTATAGAAGACTATAGGGAGGAAAAGTCTAAACTGGAAGAGAAAATATGCAGGCATAAGAGTTCAGGAATTTTAGAATGGGCACAATATAATCCTCAGACAAACAAGTATCAGTCATGATACATAAAATCAAAATCTGAATTCATGTGATCAAACTGAAACTGCCAAACATCAGAAAGAGCTTTCTCAGAAATATCCAGAAAAGAGAGAGAATTTTTCCACAAAGGAAGAACAATCGACATAAATGCCAGAAGAGGCTTGAAAGATATCCTTTTCAAAAGAGAGAAAATAGCTGTCTAGTAAAAACTCCACAAATAAGGAAAACTATCTTTCAGGAATGCATTTAAGACACACATATGACTGCACAGAGGAAGAGGAAGCCGGCAGCACTACAATGCAGTCAGCCTTAGCCACAGCTGGGAAACAGCTACTTATGTCACCCAACAGAGGAACGTAAACCGTGTAAGAGCACCAGAGAGGGTCAGACTCAAAGTTTCTAAGTCAGTATTACCTAACATTCAAGAAGGCAATTCCTAGGCAAATGGGTGGACCTGGAGGGCATCATCCTGAGTAAGGTAACCCAATCACAAAGGAACTCTCACAATATGTACTCACTGATAAGTGGATATTAGCCCAGAAACTTAGGATACCCAAGATATAAGATACAATTTGCTAAACACATTAAACTCAAGAGAATGAAGACCAAAGTGTGGACACTTTGCCCCTTCTTAGAATAGGAAACAAAACACCCATGGAAGGAGTTAGAGAGACAAAATTTGGAAGTGTTACGAAAGGATGGACCATCTAGTGATTGCCATATACAGAGATCCATCCCATGATCAGCTTCCAAACGCTGACACCATTACATACACTAGCAAGATTTTGCTGAAAGGACCCAGATATAGCTGTCTCTTGTGAGACTATGCCAGGGCCTAGCAAACACAGAAGTGGATGCTCACAGGCAGCTATTAAATGGACCACAGGGCCCCCAATGGAGGAACTAGAGAAAGCACCCAAGGAACTAAAGGGAACTGCAACCCTATAGGTGGAACAACAATATGAACTAAGCAGTACCCTGGAGCTCTTGTCTCTAACTGCATATGTATCAAAAGATGGCATAGTCGGCCATCACTGCAAATAGAGGCCCATTGGACTTGCAAACTTTATATGCCCCAGTACAGGGGAATGCCAGGGCCAAAAAGGGGGAGTGGGTGAGTAGGGGAGTGGGGGGGGTATGGGGGACTTTTGGTATAGCATTGGAAATGTAAATGAGCTAAATACCTAATAAAAAGTGGAAAAAAAGAAAGAGAAATAAAGTATTAAAAAAAAAAGAAGGCAATTCAGGAACACTATAATGCCATAAAAATGCTTAAAATGTAAATATACAATAAACAACAATAGATATATTGGTATGTATGCTTTCTCTGGTTTAGAAAGTCAGAGATAAGTGGTACAGTTTAAGAATCTTAAATTTGAACATAAAATGTTAAATAGTGGACATGAGAAAATGTTTTAATTCTAAGCAATAATCACAATTTGGTTATATGAAAATTACTTTATATAGAGGTAACTGAAAGTTTAATAAAGAAATCAGGCCTGGAGATCAAAGCCAGAGCCTACCATGTTCCAGGTAAGCCCTGAGGTTTTTGAGATAAGTTCCCACATTTTTCAGGTTAGCCTTGAACTAACTCCTCTGAAGGTCCTACTTCTGAAGCTCCTGTCTACTATTGATTGTCTGTTCTCAGTGTTTATGGTGTAATTATAGACATGTATCATCACTACCAGTAAATGAAATCAAAACAAAACAAAACACCCTTCAAAGTATATATTTGTGTGTAGTGTGTGTACATGTGCGTGCATGTGTATGTCTGCAAATGTGTGTGTCACATCACATATGAGGTGATTAGAGATCAACTTCCTTAAGTAGGTCCCCTCTTTCCAACATGGAGTCCATGGTTCCAATGATGTCATCAGACTTGCACAGCAGTTACTCTTACCTCAAAGCCATTTTGAACTTCCTTCTAATATTTTTAAAAAGCAAAGTCATTTCCCACTGGATAAATAATGTGAAGATGTAAAGTATCAGTATATTTTCCAGGAATATCTACATAGTACATATTAAGATCACATAATATTTTGAGACACTAATTTGTTTTCTTTTTTTCATGTCCCAACATCAAATATCTAGCAGTAGTGTCTATAATTCAGACCTGAAAATGAAAAAGGATGATGATGCATCTGTGTTGACAGGGCACTCTTATATTTAGTTTGTCTTTCAGGCTAAGGTAAATTATTCTCCCAAGTTTATATTTGTAACAGGCTTAATTTCTCATCTATATACAGACACTATATGTTATTTTATTCCTCATAAAATTGAGCATGTTCAGGGTGGTATATCAGAAGACAAGTTATTTTATTTGTAAACTGTTAAAGAGTAATACTTTCTTTTTATGATTCGACAAAATCAGAAATATATAACCTGATATAAAATGTTGAGAAATATATAAAAATAAAAGTTTGAAAATAAAAAATGGCACTTGTTTCAGGACATAGGTAACTAAGTTGCATGGTTAGAAAGTTATGTCCTGTTTTTCATTATGTATATTCTTAAGACTTTTTTAACGACAGAACTATTACATTTTCTCCCTTCTGTTTCTTTGCTATATAGGCCATATTTTTAAAGGCTGAAATGTTCAAGATGACTACAGTGAGTGTGCAACCTATAATAAATTTTGATGTGAAGAATAGAACAGAATGTGTAATAGTGAGAGACGCAGGGACAGGGAATTCTTTTGTATTTGGAAGGAACGGACATGAGAATTGCTGAAGAACTGGTCTTTTATGAACCTTCTGCCCAGACACATTGCAATAAGGGACACTGAGGCAAATTGATGACAGTTCAGTTCATGTCTGTATCACTTCGTTGGAACAGAAATTCTTTGTAAGAATGCCCAAAATTGGGTTCCTTAACACGATGGATGTTTTAGGGGTAGATTCAGAAGTTTCTGATGTTATAGGTCAAACTATATAAGACTTTATGAGACTTAGAATGAAACCTACCTTATAAAACCTAAAGTCTCATCCAGAAATTTATGACAAAGTAAAGGAAGTCCTTAAATGTAGTTACAGTGCTGGCCATTTGCAGAAAAGAAGGATCAGCTGAGTATACTTAAAATTGTTTTGGATGAGCAAAGGTGCCATGCTAACAGAGACCTGGCTCACTGTAGCAGAATGTGATTGCTAGGCAACCCAAGTCATAGTGGCACTCTGGAAATAGTGCAGTGCACATCACATACCAAGGACACTAAGAGAGAAGATATTGTGCCTGTACATCACTGGGCAAGTACCTTCCTGAAATGAAGGCAAAACAAGTGAGAGAGGTTTCCCGAGGGAAGCTTTACAGACACAGCACATCATCTGGCAAGAGAAACAAAACCAGTATGTCACAGGACAGAAAATGTCTTCAGGTCATCAATAGGGCAATCTGTTTGCCTAAGAGTCATAGAAACACAGTTACTATTTCTGAGTGTATTATGGAAGACACTGTAAAAGAACCTCACTCCAGCCCAGGACTGCTTCTCAGTGAGTCTTCTTAGTTGGGAAATGAAATCTTTTAAAATTCCATCCAGTAAATGCTTTCTCTGTTAGAACAGAGTAAGGATGCACATCATCATTGTTCTGTTTGGGGAAAGCTGCTGGGTGGTCTCCAAATTTGTAGTTTTATAAATTTTAGAAATACAGCTAAGACTATTTATTATGGGTGTGATTTTGAAGTTCCACGTCTTCAATATGTACTTCAGTTGAATTCTTTGCAAAACTTTGGTATGTTGATCTATTGAACTATCTCCTTCAATACCCCTATTGTGTTGCTCTGCCAATATCATTGCATAAACCAGCTGACTACTGATAACATCAGCTCCCTCCAGTTTTATTGAGTGCCCATCTTTTCCATTACCCTCTCCCTGCATTCTTTGGCTCAGTTCTGATATTAGACCATCAAGTTTGCTATCAAGCTCTGCCATCATCTCCCTTACTAGGCTACCACAATTTTTAAAAAAAAAATGAATTATGGAAAAGTCTTTTGTTTTCACACACATGCACACAAATATGGCAGAAAGAAAGCACCCCACAACCTGAAACCACTGAAATTCAATAACTCTTCTATGTAAATTGAGTTATACTCATAATTTCATAAGAAAAAATTAATAATAAATCAGAACTATCTACAGACAATTAGTCTGTATTCATTCTAACTGAAAAATTTAATGAACTTAGAATGCTAAGAGCCTTGGTGAGTAACAATAAATAAAAGATAAATGCAAAATGAATAAACATAAGTTAGTTATTCACCAAAAGTCACTAATAAGACAACTGAAATGAATATTGGAAATGCATTTACAATAATAGGGATGGATATATTTCTTCTGTCCAGAATATATCCTAGTATCTATCAATGAAGGAAAAATGACAGGTTTTCTTACATTGAAATGTGGAAAAAAATCTCTTTGCCATTATCTTCAAGTGAGGATCTCAAGTTCCACATGGACTGCTAACCAAGAACTCAAAGATAGTATTCCCAACAATACTTATGGAGAAAGAAATTTAAACTAAACTAATCAGCTTCCTTGACAATTTACTATGAGATGGCCTTTGTAACAGTAGAATGAGCATGTAAATCGCAACCCTCCTAAATTATATAACATACAAAAAGATATGCAATGATATATGTGCATATTAAGAAATTAGAAATTATTTGGATTGTTGAAATTGAACAAGATTGGAGATTTGGGAAGATTTTCTATGGGGATGCTGTGAGATTAAATGCATTTATAAGAAGGTTTGGGATGCTCAAAGAGTATAGACTGTAAAAGAACCTCATTGTAGTCTAGGCCAGTTTCTTAGTGAGTTTCCTTATTTGAGAATGAAGCCTTTTAAAATTGCACTCTGTTGACCCATCCAGCAGGTCCAGTTATTTGAGGATCTCGAGGGGACCTCCTCCTAAGAACCAAATGGGGGGTAGAGAGAGACGAGGGTCTTGTATGAATAACGACACGGAAACCGTTCTGAAGTTGTATCAAGACCCCCATGTATTGAGAAAGGTCTAAGGTTTAAATGCACAAGCAAAGGGGGAAGTACAGATACTTATCAGTGGGAGGGGTAGGGCAATACAAGCAAAAGGAGAAGTATTTATCAGTGGGAGGGGGGCAATAGAAATTCTTCCTTTTGACAGCTACACCGGGAAGCAGGAACTTGGTGGTATCAGGGTGTGGTCAGGACACCGGTGATGACCTAGGGCTGGAACCTCCCGTGGTTCTCGGAATCCATGTGTCGGTGGCCCGCTTTTGACCCCCTTTTCTTCTTGGGGGGAGAGGCCCAATTCAGAGATCAGGACAATAGCGTTGCCTTAATGGCTCCCAACATCTCCCCCGTTTTAATATTTTTATAAAGGCATATTGTATAATAAATTTGTAGCCACGTTTTTAAAGATCACCTAAACGTCTGTTTGCTCACTGGATGATTCTCTAAAACCACGAAGGACACAAGGACAAGTCATCTATGAGGCTTGAATTAATGGTCCCAGTCTGTTGGATATTACTTGGGCTAGCCAAGGGATTTAGGAATGAAGCAAGCTCCGTGGGTAGAGGTAGAGGTCTGATCCCCAGTGTGTAATGTTAGGGGCCATGTACAGGATTGACTCTCAGGCCCACAGATCTTTACCCAGAGTAACCCTGACCTGCTCTTGTGCCGTTTTTTCTGGAGAAAGGACCCTGGGGCACTCAACCTTTATGCAATCAGACATGCCTCTCAGAGACTGTCTAACAGCTTTTAGACTAATCTCTGTGCAGTACTTAGTCTTACAACTCTCACGGGCGACGGCTTCAAGTTTTAATTTTTTGATGTGTCTAGCCTGGGATGACTGTTTAGTTTCCAATGTGGCGAGAACGTATATTACCATGTCGGAAAAGCACAGACTACGGCAATCTATAAATGATTTGTGGCATGAGACTGATGGCCGAATTTAGGGGGAGGGAAATGATCTTACTTAAGCATCTTATGGAAATTGAGTCTCTCTTCCCCAAGAAGAGGGTGATGAAGCGGTATCCACGTCTGTCTCTTCTCCAGTAACCTGTTTGTTATCGCTAACTAAGGCCGATGGTAATGAACTGAAACAAATGCACTTGAAAGAGAAGAATCAACTTGAGATTTAACAAATCGGGTCAATTTCTGAAATGCCCAAGGACCGAAGAAGATCAATAATAGGAATTCCAATAGGGGTCCCAAAAGGGAGGACAACAAGGTCTAAAGCCAGGGGGAGGTTGAAAAACCAGTCTTGGTAGTCTACCTTCCCTCTAGGCCATTGTAAATACTTGTGTATGGGTGTAACTAAGCTATCTACAGTTCTAAGTATCTACTCTGGTTCCTCTTTAGGTCTTAAACTTCCTTTTTCCTAGTTGATGCTAAATTCCTGTGTAAGGCAGCGACCTAGCTTTCATTCAAAGTGATAGTGTCTTGAATTCTAAGCCCATGGTCTGCTCAAGGACTTTCTAGGACAGTGGAACACCGGTCAAGGCTTGGCTATGTCTAAAATTTTCACCTTTCTAGCCTTAATGTATGTTATATCCTGTCTTCTTACTAAGACTACTATTTCTAAGACATCTTTTGTCTCTAAATTTTTATCTATATAATATGTTGCTCTGACAAAGCTATGGAAATATTTTTATGCTTATCATTAGCAAAATGGGCAGTATGTAGCTGCTGATCTAAAGCTGTGGTAGATACCCTTTTAAAGTTTGCATTCTCAGATTTTAAAACCAAGGATCATTTTCTAACTCTAATGGGCAGCAAAGCATAAGCAGGTCTCTAACAAAAACATAACAGTAGATTTTTTATCTAAATTAGGATCTATATAATTAGTTAATTGACAAGAATTACAATGAATATAAAAAGACTTGCCAAGATTGGCGATCTTAACTCTTAAAATTATCTAACAATAAGCATATAGATAAGGTACACAAACTTTCATAGCTATAAGGAGCTGGCCTGAGTGGCCAAAAACAGTGTCTCTGACAAAAGCATCTTGTACATTTTCTGTACCAGTCTTTTTGCCTCGAGTCAGCTTTTTTAGTTGTTTTTATTTTAAGTTGGCACCAGGTTGGTACTCCTTGCTGCAGCGCATGGTGGAGATACGAAGTTTCTTTATCTGTTTGTAAGTGGATGCTCTCCGATTTCTCCTCTTTTGTGCACTCAGCACAGCTTTTTGGTCACCACTGTCAGGCACTCACAGGTCACAGGTCAGCCTGTCACATTGGAAGCTAGCATGCTCTTGTAGCATTCTGTGGAAAAAACAGAAACATTCCCCCTTTTCCCCATATTAAGTATCTGAACAGGATCATGGCAAGTGCCAATAAGTGGATCCTTTTTATCTGCCCTAGACACTATTCTATCCAGTTTTTCCAAAACAAATATGTGATCCAAATAATGTGCACAGGGATATAATTTCTCTCCCCCTCTTTTTTGTTTTTAAAGAAGGTATAGTTTTTAAAGTTTTACAATACCTTCTCTTTGAGAATTATAAAATATCTCAGTAACATGTGTAACATTAAATTGTTGACAAAACATCTTTTGGAGGTTTTGAAAATAAAAATTTTGAAGCAAATAAATTTTTCTTTTTTAGATTTTCTGTAACTAAGATCTTAAATATTAAAAATGTTGCCTCTAAGTCTTATGGAGCAACGATTACTTTTTAGAACTTTAAACTTCTCTTTGGAGGCATTAGCTAATAGAATACTTTTTTTTTTTAACTTAGGAAACAATATACACTGAAAGATTTAAACTTTGTTTCTTGTATTGAAGCAGACAATAAAAATTTCATACATATTGTAAAGCTATGTTAGCCATACCTACAGGCAAAATTATCTAGTGATCACCAGTTCACTAAAAGTAAAACTCTTTGAATTTAAGCATTATTTTAAACATTTGAATAGATCTGTAACAAAGCTAAAAAGAACTTTTCTTGAACACAGGGAAAAACTTTCTTAGGCACTGTTTGCAAAATAAAAGAAGGCCACAAGCTTCTCTGGGCTACATTAACTTAAACGTAGAATATTTTTTAATCTGAGCATCTTGGCCTTCCTGTAATAAGGACCGATTTTAGAGGAACAACTTAACTGTCTATGCCTCTAATTTTTGATACTCTTTCTTAAGGATGATTACTCTTATAATTATCTTAATTACAATATACAGGTGAATTAAAGATCTTAAATTTGTAATCAAACTGCAAGCTGCAGTCAATGGAACACTGGCAATTTTAACCCTAATTTTTAAGTTTTCGTTGTAATATTAGAATGTATCTATAACTTTTGAAAAGTAAGACCCAATTTTAAACAATATTTTTTCTTTAAAATCAATACTAGAAACATCACTATCACGTTACGAAGTTTGGCTGTCAATTCATGAATGTATGACAGTGCAAATTTTAATGTTTTATTAAAGAGACATTGTTTTAAAATCTTATCTCTATAAGTCTACTTTCTGGGATAAGAATTACACAAAATTTTATCTCAATTTAGAAGTATCTTTAGAGGACTAGTTTTCTGGGCTGTTTTATGTCAGGTGCTTTTGTTTGAAAATGACTCTAGCCTTGAGTTATTACTTAAGCTAACTTTGTAACCAGTGTTATACCTTTTTAATCATACCCAAATAACTTATAAGCCAATTCTCTATGACCAAGATATGTAGATCATATTTATACCGTTAAGACCAATCAAAAACCAAATGAAGTGGCTTCACGAATCTTATAAATTTAGATCAATTAAAGACTTTTACTTTTTATAGCTATACATACTTATAAGATAAAAACACACTTTGTCATTTGCTAAACACAATAATCACAAAATTGCAGAGAATTTTTTAGGAAAAAACAACTATCAGCTTATTTGTCTTAGAACTAAGAGGTTGTAGATTCTTTTTCTTTAAAAACAAGTTTTTCAGCAGGACCTCTCTTGCTGTGCTTGATTTTTAGCTAAAGGGAAGGGCCTCTCAGCCTCAGTTGTGCAAACTGAGAGTGATTTAGCAGGTAAAGTTTTTACCATTTTTTTTTCTTTTCTTTTTAACATGAAACATAAAACAGCCAGTCATTCAGACAACGAAACAATCATTTAGACAACGAGACAAAAACATACATGAATTGACGTGATTGGTGCACCAAACAGACAATAGAAAGAGGGTAGAGAGCTTCTCCTGTAGGGGCCAGAGAGAATAAAACAGGGCGTCCCCCGATTTCTCTCTGTCCCTGGGAGAGTTTTAAAATCCATTTCTCTATTTTTTTCTTTCCTTTCCTGCTTGTAAGAGGCAGCTTGTCAAACCAAGATTAAAATCTAAAATTTTCTAACAGCTTTTGGCAAGCATCTAAAACTTTTAATTTATTTAATCTGAGGGTAAATTTTTGAGAAAACACACAATCTCTATACACTAAATGTCTCAAATAGCCTAAAAGTTTACCATGCTAAATCTTTTTTGAAGTCATTATTAGTCCACACTTAGTTAAATATTTTATAGCCATCTGTAAAAACGCTCTCTATTTTTTGTAACCAACAAAAACACCATTGACAAAATGAATTATATAGTTTTAGGAAATGATTTCTTAACTTTCAATAAAACCTAATCTATGAATTTTTTGACCTTTACAAAGTCTCTTTAAAACCCATTTTTATTTACTCTAAACGTGTTATTGCAAATCTCTAGCAAGGGCCTCGAAGCATGCCTGGGCCCAACACACAACTTTTTACCCCAGAGAGTTCTGTCAAGGCAAGCTGAACTGACTCAAGGGGAAGCTGCCTAGCGTCTGAAAGCAGGGTAAAATTTTCAAATAAGGCTATGCCCTCATAAAAGGGCGGGGAAGCAGAAAAGCACATCTAACAATCTTTAGATTCTGACACATTATCTCTTTGTGTCTTATACAACAAGGCTAAAGCAGAAGCATTTAATATAGACCACAGTAAATCACTGGAAGAGGGGGGCCTCCCCGCAGGGAGAGTGGGCTGAAACAGGGTCGTAGCACACCCTGGGGCAGGAACAGGGGGGCAGGTGCCTGGAAGTCCTATGGATGCTTTATGATTGTTAGGGATGGTTTTAGGAAGCAGAACCTTAAAGGTCAGGCCATTGTCATAGTTATCTTGATACAATCTTAGGCCCCAGGTGAGAGGGCGAGAACTTTTTCAAGCCTCTAAGTTTCTCCCCTTAGCAGTAAATTTTATGATCAGTGGATTACACCATCCCTTAGTGGGCTGTAAGGGCCAGGCTGCAGGCCAGTGTGTTGAGGAAATTACTGTCGCATCTGCCCTGGTATCTAGGAGTCCTTGAAACTGTTTGTCCTCATGAATCAGTTATTTTCTGTGTTTAGTAGACTTCTGAGGATCTCAGGAAGGATGGTCCTTGCTCCTCTTTCATATAAGGGAAATGGCCGAATAGTGGGAGTGGTAAGGCTTGGGCTATGCGCTCTCCAGCCCTAAGGGTAAGTGGTCTCTGCATGGCGGAGACTAAAATTTTTATCTCCCCATGGTAGTCGGTGTTAACCACTGTAGGAGTCACCATTAGGCCTTGTAAAAGTCTGGACACTCGGCCGATGATGAGAAAAAACGTCTTTTGGGGAGGGGGCTCAAATTCACCTGTGTTAACTGCTGTTAATTGAGGCATATAATAATCAGGGGTGCCCCAGGCGGCATCTATACCCAATGTGAGGACACAGATGTCTACTTTTAACTTGGGCCAATGGGGCTTGACACCAATCTTGGAGCTGGAGTTAGAGCAGCCCCAATGGCCAGGTTAATAGACTTAGAAACTTGTTGAGAAAACACATCTACCTCATTACAAAGCTTGATCATACCATTTATATCTAAACTCTTGGTTTTACCTCTCAGAGCAGCCCTACATGCTGAATTGGCGTTTTTAAGAGCAAGTTGTCGGACTAACAGACCCTCAGGTCCCAAAATTTTCTCAGCTGCTTCCTGCAATCTGGCAACAAACTGCGCATAGAACTCATGGGCCCTTGTATAATCTTGGTTAGGGGCATAGTTAGCGCCCTTGCTGCAGGGACAGCGCGCCAAGCTCGAAGGGCCGCTTGTGCTGTCTGGGCAAGGACAACAGGGGAGAGCCCTAATTGTTTTATGTCTGCAGCGAAATTGCCTTAACCACAGATTTTGTTAGCAGTCTAGGAGGCTGTCTTTCACAAACTCTGACTTTCAAGTTAAATATTGGCCTCTGAGGACAGACTGAATAACTTTATTCCATTCATTGGGTATCAAGTAGCCTTCTGCTAAACCTTCCAATAGAGATACTGTGCGCCGGCAGCTTAGTTTTGCTTTTGTGAGATGGCGATTGGGAGTTTTCTAAAAAAATCCCCAGTAAGGGCTAAGAGGCGAGCACCTTTTCTGCCCTTTTCTGCCTGCTCAAGGAGGTCTCTGATGATTCCCCAATAACTAAAAAAGGACTCATGGACATCTTCTCCTTGTTTTATTAAACTATTGATTTCTTTGCCTACTTTATTCTAAGTTTCAGAACCATTTAATACCAGCCATGGACATCTCTTGTCCACAAAACAAAAATATATTATTAAATTCCCCCCCTTTTTTTTTAAACTTTTATCCCTCTCTCCTTAAGAGAACCCTTTATCTCTTCACTAAATGCCCCATGGTTAATGGGACAACAACTGAATGCCTAGGCTTACCTCCCAACATCCGTACTCGACACTCGAGTGAAGTGTCAGTGGACTGTCCCACTGTTTCTCTGTCTGCACGGTACCTCTTTAATCCTTAATCCGTTGTCCGGAGGGCAGTCGTACCTCGTGCCCCACGTTGGGCGCCACTTGATCCATCCAGCAGGTCCAGTTATTTGAGGATCTCGAGGGGACCTCCTCCTAAGAACCAAATGGGGGGTAGAGAGAGACGAGGGTCTTGTACGAATAACGACACGGAAACCGTTCTGAAGTTGTATCAAGACCCCCATGTATTGAGAAAGGTCTAAGGTTTAAATGCACAAGCAAAGGGGGAAGTACAGATACTTGTCAGTGGGAGGGGTAGGGCAATACAAGCAAAAGGAGAAGTATTTATCAGTGGGAGGGGGGCAATAGAAATTCTTCCTTTTGACAGCTACACCGGGAAGCAGGAACTTGGTGGTAACATTTTAGGCAGTTACACGGGGAAGCAGGAACTTGGTGGTATCAGGGTGTGGTCAGGACACCGGTGATGACCTAGGGCTGGAACCTCCCGTGGTTCTCGGAATCCATGTGTCGGTGGCCCGCTTTTGACCCCCTTTTCTTCTTGGGGAGAGAGGCCCAATTCAGAGATCAGGACAATAGCGTTGCCTTAATGGCTCCCAACACTCTGTGAGAAGGGAGTAAGAATGCATGCCAATATTTGTGTTTGGGGAAAATGCTGGGTGATCTCCAACATCAAGTTTTATAAATTCAATTCATGGATTGATATGGAATGTAGATAAACTAAGACGCTTCACAACTTTTTATTACCTCAAAAACTGAGCCTATTTCTTCTCCTAATAATTTACATTAAACTGTAAAATATAATTATTGAGAAATTTAGTACTTTCTAGGTTTATATTTTGAGGATGAATCACTTCAAAAAATAGTTTATTTTTATACACTCTAACAACAATTACCCCTCCCTCCATTTGCTTCCAACTTCCCCTAATGTTCCCTTCATTTGTCCATCAGCAAGGGGCAGTCCTCCAAGAGACAACAATCAAACACAACAAAACCAGATAAAATAAGACATAGAAAAGGCCCTCATGTATATGCTGGAAAAGGCAACACAACAAGAAGAGTTTCCGGAGCAGGCAAAAGAGTCATGACACATCTGTTCTCACTGTTAGGAGTCCTACAAAAGCATCAAATTAACAGCTATAAAATATATGGAGAGGACATGGTACAGACGCATATATACCCAGTGCTTGCCAATTCAGTTACTAAAGCTATATGAGCCCTAATTAGTTGGTTCAGTGGATCATGTTCTTTTGGTTTCTTCAACTCCCTGTGATTTCTAAAATTTATTCACCCTCTCTTCTGCATGGCTCCCCAAGTTGCCTGATGAGGGATCTGAGGGAAAGCTCTGATTTTGACTCTCTTTCACCATTTTGACTGTCAGTGTGTCTGTACATCCACACCTTTCTGCTGTCTGGGGAAGCCTCTGTGATAATGAATTGACAAGGCTCAGATCTTTGAGTATATAAGAATATCATCAAGAAATATTTCATTGATTTGATTGATTGATTGATTGATTAGTTGACTGATGGATTTTGCTAATTGTGTTTGGTTCTACTCTAAGTTTCTGGCCTTTCCAATCTCCAATTCCTGGTCTTCAGTGCAAGGCTGGGTGAGGAGTCCTCTCCTGGTATGAGCCTTGAGTTAAATCAAATATTTGTTGGCTAATCCACTAAGCTTTGTACCACCATTGCCTTAGCACATCTTGCAGGGGAACAAATTGTAATTTAAAGGATTTGTGGGTGAGTTGGTGCACTGGTATCAGTTTGGATACCATACAGAGTATCTCCCTTCAACAAAGAGAATAGAATGTAGTAATGTAGAATGAAGGAATGCATACATGAGCTTGAACTTTCCACATTTTATGAGCTGTGTAGATGTTGTCCTTTGCAATGTGGTCATACAGTCAGTTTGTACAGGGCATTATTCTGAACCCATGATCGTGGGCTGTTTGGAGATCTCCACTGGACCCCCTTAGGCAAGAACTCAACCAAATGTAAGTGTTTAGCCACTGTAAGCTGTGGTTGGCTAGAAGAGATGGCCAGTTCTATGTTGTACACTCCATAACTAGAAGTCTTCACTAGGATCACCTTCATACATTCTAGCAATTTTCCTCTGAATGAGGTTTGCACACAGCACCTGCATATGAACACATTTCCAACATTGCCCCCTAACTTTCTCACTTCATCACTCCCCACCAACCTGATTCTACCTGATCCCATCTCCAAATTCCCTTAGTCCACCCCCCAAAACTATTTCTTTTCTCCTGTCCAAGGAGATCCATGCTCCTTATAGCCCATTTCTTTATCTAACTTTTCTGGGTCTATGGATTCTAACTTATTATTTACTTAGCAGTTGATATCCACTTATGAGTGAATACATACTATATTTGTCTTTCTGGGTCTATGATACCTTTTTTAAGATGATTTTTTTTTGGTTTCATCCATTTTCTTGAAAATCTCATAATGCCATTGTTTCTATTAGCTTAGTACTACTCCATTGTGAAAGTGTAACACACTTTCCTTATCATTTTTTTTTTTTTTGGTTGATGTATATCCAGGTTGTTTCCAATTTATGGTTATTATGAATAAAGCCACAATGAGTATAGTTTAACAAATGTCCTTGTGGTAGAATGGATCACCCTGTGGGTATGTGCCCAAGAGTTGTATGGTTAGGTCTCTAAGAAAATTGATTCCCAATTTTCTGAGAAACTGCTATATAGATTTCCATTGTGACTGAATAAGTTTGCACTCCCACCAACATAGCATGAGCTGTCAGTTGTATTATTATTATTAGTCATTCTGATAGGTGTAGAATAGAATTTCATGGTAGTTTTTATTTTATTTATTTGTTGGCTAAGGAGGTTGAAGTTGTGTTTTTCAGCAACTTAGAATTCCACTGTTAAGAAGTCTCTAGATGTGCACCCCACTTTGAAATTGGATTAGTTTGGTTGACATATAATTTCGTGAGTTCTTTATATATTTTGGATATTAGTCCTCTGTCAGATATGGAGTTGGTGAAAATCTTTTCCAATTCTGTAGAATTAATTCTGTCTTGTCCTATTGACAGTGTTCTTTGCCTATAAAAGCTTTTCAGTTTCATAATCTACCAATTTTCAATTATTGATCATACTGCCTGTCTCATTGGGGTTCTGTTCAGGAAGTTCTCTCCTATGCTAATGTATTTCACACTTTCTCCTCTATAAGGTTCAGTATGTCTAGTTTCATGCTGAGGTCTATCATTAACTTGGACTTGAGTTTTGTGCAGGATGATAGATATGGATCTATTTCTATTCTTCTACATGTTAACACCCAGTTAGACCAGAAATATTTATTGAAAATGCTTTCTTTTTCTATTGTATGTTTCTAGCATCCTTAACAAAAATAATGTGCCTATAGGTGTGTAGATTTATTTCTGGTCTTTAACTATATTTCATTGATCAAACTCTCTGCTGATACCATGTGTCTTTTTTATTATTACTATTATTATTACTACAGTAAGATCTTGAAATCAGGGATTGTAATAGTTTTGGACTTCCTTTTATTGGACTGGAATTAAGTTATCCTGGGCTCAATGATTTTTCATATGAAATTGCATATTGTCCTTTTAAGGTCTCAAATAATTATGTGGTAATTTTTATGCAGATTACACTAAATCTGTAGATTGCTTTCAGTAGGTTGGCTGTTTTTACTACATTAATCTTATTGATAGCATAAGCATTGGGCATCTTTCTATTTTCTGACATTTTCTTTAGTTTCAAAGATGTGAAGTTCCATTATTTTATACTATTTGTCTTATTTAGCATTCTATTGCTGTGAAGAGACACAGTGGCTATGGTGACTCTTATAATGGGAAACATTTATTTAGGGCTGACTTACAGTTCAGAAGTTTAATCCATTATCATCAAGGCTAGAAACTTGGTAGTGAGCAGATGGACATTACTAGAGAGATAGCTTAAAATTCTACATCCAGTTTCAAAAGCAGAAAAAGAGAAAGTGACACTGGGATGGTTCAAGTTTCTTAAACATCAAAGCTCACCCCCAGTAACACACTTCCTGCAACAGAGCAACACTTACTTTATAGTACTACTCCAGATTGGCCAACAAGAGCCATTTTCATTCAAACCATTATATTTCACTCTGTGACCCTCCATAGTCCAACTTCAAAGGTCCTCATAGTCTGTCATAGTGTCAATACGGAAAGTCAACAGCTTCGAGCCTCTAAGGCAATCCAGACTTCATCTTCACAGCTTCACACAATGACCTCTCTGGACCTCCATTCAGGACCTCTGACATAGGGGTCAACTATTTTTAAGTCTACATTGGGAAGCCTGTGTTCCATCCAGTAGATGACTGTGAGCATCCACTTCTGTATTTGCCAGGCACTGGCATAGCCTCAGAGGAGACAGCTATATCAGGGTCCTTTCAGCAAAATCTTTCTGGCATATGAAATAGTGTCTGCGAATACGTCTTTTCTTACTGATGATTCTGGCCCGTCCCTGTTAGGTCAATACTGTAGCTTGCAAGCATTCATCTCTCTTAAAAGTTTATATCCTTCTGAGACTGAAGATATGTATATCCATATCATATTGATAAGAGTACTCACTGCTTTGTAAAGGACTAGAGTTAAATTCCAAACACACACATGGTAGCTAATAATAATCTATAACTGTAGCTCCAAAAGATCTGCCACACTCTTCTGACTTCCACAGGAAGTGCATGTACAGCATGAATAGAAGTAAATGCAGGAAAAATACACAGATGTACTATATGTGAATTTTGTTCATATGAGCTATGTTCACAACTATTCATAGAACCTTCATTTCTTTATGTCCTTCATCTGCACTGGCACTTGCAATATTTCTATTTAGACTTTCATGGGATTCTTTGAGTACTAGGAAAAGGATTTGATGGAGATGTTCCAAGAAGGGCTAAGTGTTCCAAGATGTCTCATTCTACATGTAATATTTGGCTATGATTTGTTTTTGTTCCCATCTGCTGCAGAAGGAAACATTTCTGATTATTGTTGAACAAGGTATTGATCTATGAGTATAGCAGAATATTATTAGGAGTCATTTCATCATTTTATTGTTTTTTTAAGATCTATAGAATTCAGTTTATGCTAAGCTAACTAGTTCCTGGTTATTGATCACATAATCACATTCAGGTATATGTTCCATATTTTGTAGTGGGCATTAATTAATATCCAATATAGATTACTGGAATAAGTTTTGTACCAGTTAGTCCCATACTAAATATATATGATCTGTTCTTCCGACTCAAATTATCTTTATTTGCAAATGGTATGAAACTATACATAAATGACCTAAAAATTCTACCAGCAAACTGCTACAGCTGATAAACAAGTTCAGGAAAGTAGCCAAATACAAACTTAACTCACAAAATCAGTATCCCTTCTATATAATTACAAATGACAAATGGACTGAAAACAAAACAAGGAAATAACACTTTTCAGAGTCGCCTCAAACAATATAAAATATCTTTGGGTAACTAATCAAGTAGGTGAAATGCTTGTATAATAAAACCTTCAGACTGGGCAGTAGTGGTGCACGCCTATAATCCCAGCATTTGGGGAGGCAGAGGCAGGCAGATTTCTGAGTTCGAGGCCAGCCTGGTCTACAGAGTGAGTTCCAGGACAGCCAGGACTGCACAGAGAAACCCTGACTCAAAAAACCAAAAAAAAAAAAAAAAAAAAAAAAAAAAAAAAAAAAACTTGAAAATTTTGGTAAAAGGAAGTGAAGAAGATATCAGAAGATGAAAGGATCTCCTATTCTCATGGATCAGTAGAATTAACATGGTAAGAAATGTTCATCCTACCAATAGCATTCGATAGCTTCCTTGTGATCGCCATCAAAATTCTAGTACAGTTCACAGATTTTGAACAGGTTATTCTCAACTTCATGTAGAAATGAACATGCATGTGCACACACACAGATACATACACACACAAGGATATCTAAAACACTCAAAAATATTAAAGAGCATGGTAGGGGCATAAAAAGAGTCACCTTGATCAATGGAATTGAACTGATGTTCGACCATAAATCCACATATTTATGAAGGATTTCATCAAATTGATGTCTGCATGCAGAAGACTTAAAATAGATTCATGCTTATTACCCTGTACAATACTGAACTCCTAGTGAATCAAAGACTACTACAGTAACCAGATACACTCAACCTGAAAGGAGATGTGTAGTGAATAACTGTGATCTCATTGGCACAGAAAATGCTTTCTGAACAAGATGCCATTAGAGCAAATGCTAACACTAAAAATTGATAAATGGGATGTCACAAAACTGGTAAGTTTTACAAGCCAAAAGACACTGCCATTAGACAAATCAAGAGCCTACAGAATGGGAGCAAATACTTACCCAACACTACATCCTGTAGAGAACGAATATCCAAAGTATATAAATACAAAAAAAATCAAATAAAATATGCAAACTTGTGCATTCTCTATGAAAATCTTTGTGAAGGTTTCTCAGAAAGTTTGGAATCCATTTATCTCAAGATCCAGCTATACCATTCTTCAACACATACCCAAAGGATATTTCATCCTACCTTTATTAGTAACCTTTATTCACCTAGAAGTAAGAAAAATAGATCCATATAGGAAATCCTCAAAGTTACAATCAATCTGAAAAAAAATCTGAATTTTTGCATTAAAATATTTCTTTATCTATGGTAACATATGCTCTATTTGCTAGTTTCCTTGGACTGGAAGGGGTTTTTAAACAAAACTTTATATAATATATGACTTATATGAGCAAATAAGAAAATTTATTTTTGAAGTTTAACTGTAGATTTGTGGTTCTCTCTTCACCCTGGAGTTGTTAGGCACTGGTTCACCAGGATGAAGGGACCCAGTGTGGATAAGCAAGGTTTCAGATGGTCCATAAGTAAAACAGAAGTATTACACTGACATCAGCTTTCAGGTGACAGACAAATTTTATTCTGGTGAATCAATGATTTATAGTTTTAGAGAAGCATACCCAGAGTGGGCAAAAGTAATTAGAAGAAGGCTATGATAGTGAGCTCTTTCATTAGCATGGGAGGCATTCCATAGATCTCAGGTGCTTGCTGAATGGGTTATTATTAGAAGAAAGGAAGCTGAACTTGACATCTAACTAAAGCCATATAACATTTCTCAGTAGATGTGTATTATGTTACCATACTTGGAGTCTATTATTAGAATACTTTCCTGAAGTAAATTTCAGCAGCAGATAGATGGAAAATACCTCTTTAGCACTGAGTGTCATTGAAAGTTTGGATAATATTAAAGAATTTACTCTACAATATAGGTAAGATAATAAAAAATCTTATAGACCACATATAGTCTACATCACAGCTTGTGTTTGTTTAATTTTTACTTTATTACTGTGATTAGTATATTTAAATAGTTACAGCAAAAGGGTTTACTTACCTATAGGACTGTTTTCAAAAAGATAACATATGTTATTATACTATTTGGCAGAGAAAATGTTCATCAGGTATAATATGGCTTTAAGAAATAAATGCAAGAATTTGACAAATTATTAAAATTTCAAGTGACTCATAGAAAATCATGCAGATAGTTTACCTAGAATAATTAATGGGCTAGTTTTGAGAAGATTAAAGTCATACACACATAGCCGACGCATATTCGTTTGTCTAGCATATGGGATTTGAACTTGATTCTCCACACAGTTTGTTCCCAGTGCCATTTTGTCGTTATTTTTAATATGAAACTTGTTCTCAGTATAAAACTTGTAATAACTTCCTAATTTTTAAATATAGCAGGTAATTCAGAAATACAGAAATTAATACATAATGGTGGTTTTTTTTAAGTTAATACAATCTCTGATAACATTAAAACCTGTACATAACCTGTACATAAGGCAGATTGTCTACATTAGCTGTCTCTTGGTTTTCTGCTAAGCACAAATCTTTGTTTTAACCGTGAAGCTCAGTGTTTAGTAGAAAGTGTGACCTATTCAGATTAAAAGGCAAAAGATGTTTGTTCAACAGGACCTTAAATGTCAGACATTGTTGAATAGAAGCATTTATTTGTGTTTCACATGTCCTTTTGTTTCCCATCTTATTACCAGTTTATACAAACAGAAAACAAGGACAAATGATCCATACTAAAGATCTATAATGAAAGTCACTTCTCTGTACACCTTATATCTCTAGAAGAAAAGCACCATTAACAACAAGAATCCCTAATGATAACTTTGGGATGATATTTTACCAAGAACCACTTTAAGAAGTTTTTTATTAGAGTGAGTGAGTATTATATTAGGTACAATATGATATTTACCTATTTTTAAAGAAACTATTGTGACAATAAAATCTGGAATTAGGAAAAAACTTATAAAGAATACAGAGACTATTATAAAATCACTTCTCCTTTAAAGTTTACATCTTTTATTTCCAAACATGCCTTCATCAAAGAATGAATAAATAGGTTTTTATTCAGGAATATATAAAACAATATATGCTGTTATTTTATATATATTTAAATGTTCCAAAGGATTTCAAGATCTCCATCTGAAATATGATATATGAATGGAAGATGTATTGTTTCTTTTTTTTTTTTTTTTTTTTTTTTTTGGTTTTTGAGACAGGGTTTTTCTGTGTAGCTCTGTTTCAAGACAGGGTTTTTCTGTGTAGTTGTGGTTGTCCTGGACCTTGAACTCAGAAATCCACATGCCTCTGCCTTTCAAGTGCTGGGATTAAAGGCATGTGCCAACACACCTGGCTATTCTTTCATTTTTTTATAGAACCTATATTATATGCTGAAAATATAGGTTCTATATTTTCAGCATATAATAGGATTGCAGATTATAAAAAAATGTATGTAATAGATGAACTAAAAATATCAAGGATTGATAAATAATTATACTTGAACATTATACAATGGGAAACTGTGGAAGAAAACACTCAGGCTGGATAGAATGCCTTTCTCTAGAAAACTAAAGTGGATTTCAGTACATAGTGAGGTCCTGGGCAGTGCTCTTGGGATGAGAATCCAAGTGAAATATAGAAAGTGAATGAACCTTGGACATTAGTGAAAGAGTGAAGAGGTAGTGCTATCATAGACTTAGACTATTATTTAGACGTTTCTGTACTTGTTATTATGTCCATTTTGCACTAATCACATGTGTGTAAGTTTTCCTTGAAAACAGTAATCTTGATGAACTGCCTTCCTTTAGCAGACAGATCAGGGTAAAGAGATTGCTGTGGAAAGTATCTGTCATGAATACTATAAATACTGGGACACACATTGCTAGGTAGCAATGTAAATGATGTATAGTACAAGACCATGCATTATAAGAAAATATTCTAGTGAAACACCACTGCCAAAGTGCTCTATCATCTGACCTTTTGACCTTGGGAGAGCAACACTGACTCAACAGTTGTGAACTCTTCTTCAGGGTTTGAAAGAGGACGTTGGTTTCTTGGATCATTCACTGAGCCTCATATTTCTGGTTCTTCCAGTTTTTCACTGGAGTCTAACAAAATCTGAATTGTCTGACAAAAACTAAAATAATTCATCTATGCAACTTTTAAATGACATTTCTAGTTGGATTCGCCAAATCTATGACCTAGCACTTTCATTAGATCAACTTAGTTTATAAACAGAATTTTATTGTTAGTCACAGAACATCATTTTGTCTCTCTACCTTTTGATAATCACATGTATTTTGACCTAGCTTTCAATTTGTGATAGAAAAAGAAATACCATTGTTTATTAAAACATCTTCATCACTGGGACCATTTTGAAAGATCCATTCAAATACATTGATAAATTCAAACTACCCTCTAAAACTATTTTTCTACATCCCTTATAATTACAAAAATAATTATTAATCTCTGAGTGAAGTATTCATATCTTAGGGCACCTTTATTTTGCCAAACATAGTATAATAGTCTTTAAACCCTACAATAAAGAAAGGAGTTCAGCTCCATCGCAAATTGAAAGATAGCTTAAGTTGCACATGACTCTGCTTTCTTCGTGTCTGTTTTCAATGAAGCAGCCCCTTACTGGGTCACTATAAACTTATAAAGCCCGCCATGTTCATTCTGCTAGCATGTCATTAAGTTATGATCACATTGGAGTTAGTTCTAAACCATAGAAAAGACCTTATCTATCAACTCCTAAATAGTTTGTATGAGAGAAAGCAATGTTACTATAAGAGAAGAAAATGTATAATAATATAAAGTTGTGAAAGTAGACAGTAAAACTTTCATGCTTGTTTTATTTTTACCAAGATTGTATAATATCATATGTTTGAGAAACGTTTTTCTGGTGTGCTGGTTAGTTTTAATCAACTCGACAGAGTCACCTAGGAAAAATAGTGGACTAGCCTTCGTGGATTAACCCATGAAAATATTTGTGAGAGATTCTCTTCATTTGTGATGGATGTAGGAGAAACCAGTTCTCTGGAGCTAACATCACTCCTTTACATATGGTTACAGGTTTTATAAGAATGAAAGTGAGGAAGACTCGAAAATCAAGAAGAAAACAGTTTTATTCATGGTCCTTGTTTTAGTTTCTGGCCCTAGAATCCAGTTTTCAATTTCTGCCTCCATCCTTCAATGATGGACTGTAACTTGTAAGATGAATTAAACCTGTTACTCCTCAAATTGATTTTGGTTATGGAACTTAATACAGGAGAACAGAAGCAAACTAGAATATTTGAGCTTGTAGCATAACATTTTCTGTATATTTGTTGGTGTTTTGTATATTTGTGTGTATCTTTTAAAAGAAATATCTAATCAGAATTTTTGTGCAGTTTTAATCATATCACCAATTTTTATGATGAAAAGTTTTATTTGTCCTTTTTTTTTTTCTTTTTTAAAATCATTTCATTGGTTTTCATTTTAAATAATATCCCAATTCCTGGTTAGCCCTCCACAACTCCCCCATTGAATCCCCACTCCCTCCACTCCCCTTTGCCTCTATGAGGGTGCTTCCTTACTCACTCACCCACTCACATCCCACAGCTCTAACATTTCCCTAAGCTGGGACATCAAGTCTCCATAGGACCAAGGGCCTCCCCTCCCATTGATGTCAGATAATTCCATCCTCTGTTACATATGTATCAGGAGCCATGGGTTACACCATGTATACTCTGGTTGGTGGTTTGGTCTCTGGGAGCTCTGAGTGGTCCGGTTAGTTGATATTGTTTTTCCTATGGAGTTCTAATCCCCTTCAGCTTCTTCAGTCATCCCCCTAACTCTTTCATTGGCTTGGTGCAATGGTTGGCTCTGAGTTATCTGCATCTACATTAGTCAGATGCTGGCAGGGCTTCTCAGAGCAAAGCTATACCAGGCTCCTGTCAGCAAGCACTTCTTAATATCATCAATAGTGTTGGGGTTTGGTGCCTGCAGAGGGAATGGAACCCAAGGTGGGGCATTCTCTGGTGGCTGTGAGTATCTGCATCTGTCTTGGTCATGTGCTGGTAGAACTTCTCAGGGAACAGGCATACCAGGCTCCTGTCAGCTAACATTTTTTGGTATAAGCAATAATATCCAGGTTTGGTGTCTGCAGATGAGATGGATCCCTAGTTGGCAGTCTCTGGGTGGCCTTTCCTTCAGTCTCTATTCTAGTTTTTGTCCCTGTCTTTCTTTGGACAGGAACATTCTGGGTTAAAAATTTTGAGATGAGTGGGTGGTCTCATCCCTTAACTGGGGGCTATGTCAATCTACTGAAGGTTGTCTCTACAGGTTGTATCTTTCCTGTGTTGCTTATTTCTGATGATGTCATCCCTATTGGGTCCTGGGAGCCTCTTGCTACCTGACAGTGCCAGTTCCTCATCCCCCACTGGTACATATTTTTATTCAATATCTGGACCTTCTGCACTTCTTTCCTGTCCCTTCCAGTACTTCATCCTGAACCCCCCTTTTTTCCCCCTCCTCTTTCCCAACCAGAACCCTGCCTCCTTCTACCTCCTGTGATTATTTTCTTTCCCCTTCTGTGTTTGAGTTAAACATCCACACTATCATTTCATTCTTAAACTCCATATGGTTTTTGGATTGTATTATGGGTATTATGAGCTTTGGAGTTGATATCCATATATCAGTGAGTACATACCATGTGTATTGTTTTATGTCTGAGTTTCCTCACTCACAATGATATTTTCTAGTTCCATCCATTTGCCTGCAAATGTCATGAAGTCATTTATTGGAAAAGCTGAGTAGCATTCCATTGTATAAACGTATCACATTTTCTGTGTCCATTTTTCTGTTGAGAGACATCTGGGTGGTTTCCAGATACTGGCTATTATAAATATGGCTGCTATGAACATAGTGGAGCATATGTCATTGTTATATGTTGGAGCATCTTTTGAGTATATGCCCAGGGGTAGTGTAGCTGGGTCTTCAGGTAGAGAACTATTTGCAATTTTCTGAGGAACCACCAGATTGATTTCCAAAGTGCTATTTATCATCTTGAAGTTCTACCAGCAATGGAAGAGTGTTCCTCTTTTTTCACATCCTCGCCAGCATCTGCTGTCACTATTCTTACTGGTGTGAGATAGAGTTACAGGGTCAGTTTGGTTTGCATTTCCCTGATGACTAAAGATGTTGAACATTTCTTTAAGTGTTTATCAGCCATTCGAAAGTCCTCAGTTGAGAATGATTTGTTTAGCTATACACCCCCATTTTTAATAGGGTTATTGGTTCTCTGGAGTCTAACGTTGTGAATTCTTTGTATATTTTGGTTAGTAGTACTCTATCAGATGTAGGGTTGGTAAAAATTTTTACATAATTTGTGGGTTGCTGTTTTGTTCTATTGATCCTTTGGCTTACAGAAGCCTTTCAATTATATGAGGTCCCTTTTGTCTATTATGATCTTAAAGCATAAGCCATTGGTGTTCTGTTCAGGAAAATTTCTCCTGTGCCCGTGTATTCTAGGCTCTTTTCCAATTTCTCATCTAATAGATTCAGTATATCTGGTTTTATCTGGAGGTCCTAGATCCACTTGGATTTGAGCTTTGTACAAGGACATTAGAATGAGTCATTTGCAGGGTCTTCTACTTGCTGACCTCCACTTTAGCCAGCACCATTTGCTGAGAATGCTACCTTTTTCCCGTGGGATGCTTTTAGCTCCTTTGTCAAACATCAAATGATCACAGGTGTGTGGATTTATTCTTGGGTCTACAATTCTGTTCCATTGATCTACCTGTCACTGTACCTATACCATGCAGTTTTATCACTATTGCTCTGTAGTACAGCTTGAAATCAGGGACAGTGATTCCCCTAGAAGTTATCTTATTGTTGAGAATAGTTCTTGGTATCCTGAATTATTCTTTCTATCTCTGTGAAGAACTGAGTTGGAATTTTGACGGGGATTGAATTGAATCTGTAGATTGCTTTTGGTAAGATGACAATTTCTAGTATATTAACCCTTCCAATCCATGAGTATGGGAGATCTTTCCATCTTCTGAGATCTTCAATTTCTTTCTTCAAAGACTTGAAGTTCTTGTCAGACTGATCTTTACTTGATTGGTTAGAGTCACACCAAGATATTTTATATTATTTTTCATTGTTGTGAAGAATGTCTTTTCCCTAATTTCTTTCTCAGCACATTGATCCTTTGAGTAGAGGAAGGCTACTGATTTGTTAGAGTTAATTTTATATCCAACCACTTTGCTGAAGTGGTTTATCAATTGTAGGAGTTCTCTGTTAGAATTTTTTGTGGTGGCATATATATATATATATATATATATATATATATATATATATAATCATATCATCAGAAAATAGTGATATCTTTGTTTCATCCCTCTAAATTTGTATCTGTTTGTTCTCTTTTGTTTCCTAATTGTTTTGGCTAGAACTTTATGTACTTTATTGAATAGATAGGGAGCAAGTGGGCAGCCTTGTCTTATTCCAGATTTTAGTGGGGTTGCTTCAAATTTCTCTCCATTTACTTTGATGTTGGCTATTGGTTTGTTTTTTTATTGCTTTTATTATATTTACATATGGACCTTTAATTTCTGATCTATCTGATACTTTTAACATGAAAATATTTTGTCAAATGCTTTTTCAGTATCTATTGAGATGATCATGTATTCTTTTTCTTTGAGTTTGTTTATATAGTAGATTACATTGACCAATTTTCATATTCTGAACCATTACTCCTTCCCTGGAATAATGCCTACATGATCATGGTGAATGATCATTTGACAAGTTCTTGGATTAGGTTTGAGAAATTTTTATTGAATATTTTTACAATGATACTCATAAAATTGACCTGAAATACTTTTTCTTTGTTGTGTCTTTTTGTGGCTTATCTATCAGCATAACTGTGACTTCATAGAATGAACTGGATATTATTTCTTTTGTTTCTATTTTGTGGAATAGTTTGAGGAGTATTGGTATTAGGTCTTCTTTGAAAATCTGATACAATTCTGCACTAAAACCATATGGTCTTCAGGATATTTATGATCAGGAGACTTTTAATGACTTCTTCTATTTACTTAGGGGTTATGGGTCTGTTTAGATGGTTTATCTGGTCCTGATTTAACTTTGGTAGCTGGTTTCTATCTAGAAAATCATCCATTTCATCTAGATATTCAAAATTTGTTGAGTATAGATTTTTGTAGTAGGATCTGATGGGTTTAAGGATTACCTCAATTTCTTTTGTTTTGTCTCCCTTTTCATTCCTGATTTTGTTAATTTGGATACTCTCTCTGTACCCTCTAGTCATTTTGGCTAAGGATTTATCTATCTTGTTGTTTTTCTCAAAGAATTAGCCCCTAATTTTGTTGATTCTTTGTATAGTTCTCTTTGTTTCTACTTGGTTGATTTCAGCCCTTAGATTGATTTTTTTTTCCTTCTGTTTGCTCCTCATGTATGTATTTGCTTCTTTTTGCTCTAGAGCTTTCAGACGTGCTGTTAAGATGCTTGTGTATGATCTCTCAAATTTCTTTATGGAGGCACTCAGAGCTATAAGTTTTCCTCTTAGCACTGCTTTCATTGTATCCCATATGTTTAGGTATCTTGTAGCTTCATTTTTGTTAAGTATGTGGACTTTCTGTTGTTTTTGTTGTTATTGAAAATCTGCATTAGTCCATTTTTGTCTGATAGAGTACATGGGATTAATTCAAATGTTATTGTATGTGTTGAGGCTTGATTTTTTTGTATGTGTTGAGGCTTGTTTATTTTGTGTCTGTGTGATTATATGATCAATGTTGCAGAAGATATCATGAGGTGTTGAGAAGAAGGTACATTCTTTTGTTTTAGGGTGAAATGTTCTGTAGATATTTCTTAAGCCAATTTGGTTTATCACTTTGTTAGTTTTGTTATATATTTTAGATATTCATTATTTGTCACATGAATAGTTCACAAATATATTGTCCCATATATCATGGTTCCCTTAACTTTGCTGTCTGTTTACATTTTTCTGAACAAATCCTTTTCAGTAATTGATTTGTTTACTTGCCTTTGCTTTCTATGTTTGAAGATCATTTCTAAAAGACCATCTACACTTAAAAGGACATTGCTTTTATTTGCTTCTAGTCATTCACAGATTAAAAACTTGAACTATATATGTAGAGTTGACATATTAGGAGTCAACTAATGTTGACATCTCTACACATTTTAGATTTTATAGATATGTTCCATTTGTTGAGAATTAGTGGTAAATAAACATATATGTCTATTTTGTACTCTGTCCTGCTCCACTTGCCTGCATGTTCTTATGCCAGTATTATACTGTTATGGTTACAGTAGCTCTATGGTTATTTTATGAAATCAAATTTTGTGACCAACCATTCTTTGGTCTCCTTATTTGTGTTTGGCTGTTTAATTCAAGGTTGCCATGTTAGTTAAAATTCCATTTCAATCTTTCCCTCCCTTCCTTCCTCCCTCCTTCCCTCCCTCCTTCTCTTCCTCTCTCTGTCTCTGTCTCCATCTCCATCTCTGGCTCTGGCTCCAGCTCTGTCTCTGTCTCTTTCTTTCTCTCTCTCTTTTTCTCTCTCTCTCTTTCTCTCTCTCTCTCCCTCTTTCTCTCTTGCTCTCTGTTTGAATTTTGTCTGTGGTTGTTTCTCTCTGACTCATTTTTCTCTGTCTGTCTGTCTGTCAGTCTGTCTGTCTATTTCTCTCTGTCTCTCTCATGCTTGTATGTGTCCTTGTGTTTGTGTGTGTGTTTTTTACCACTGTTGTGATTCATACTTGAAGATTACATTGAATCTAAATTCAAAATCACTTAAACTTTTTGAGAATCTTAATAATGTTTTGTTTAGCCCATTCTATAAACATTAAAAAATGCCTCCATTTTAGGTCTTCAGATTCTTTTACCAATAAGTTTTAATAGAAAAAGTTTGAGTATTTTACATCTGTGGGCATATTTTTTCTAGAATTTAATCTTTAATCTTCTATTTTCATTTATATTCTGTACCTAGACTGGGTTCATTCATTTGTGATAGTCTTTTGGTGAACTCATCAGGTTTCTTGAAAGGTAGATTCTTACAGCCTTGCCATTAATAATAATTATTGTTATTATTAATTTCTTCCCTTGGCATTTGTATTTTTAACCCCTTTTCTAGGAATTACTGTAGCTGTAATTTCAGGATTAAATAATATAAGTTCCACAAAAGTGTATGCCCTTACTTTGTCTCAACCTTAGAAGATATTCTTTCAGTTTTTCTCTAAACAGCAAAATATCCAAGTCTTTGTCCAAGTCTTTGTCATACATAACCTTTATTATGTTGATTTTCTTTCTATATGTATTTCATACATTTTTTCTATATTTTGTTTAGTTTATTAAAATGTATTTATATTCATTTTGTATGTTACGTTAGGGTAGTTATTAATAATAACTAGTTGATATACTGTTAATAAGTACTACAGTACTGATTGTACCCAATGCATTTACTTTGGGAAGTTCTGTAGACTGTTTTAGACAGGTGCTTTCTGCAAAGGTGCAGTTGAAGTCAGATGTCTGAGTTAACACATTTATGAAAAGGAAATGAGGAAGGAGGAAAATGGTGGAAGTCCTATGCTGAGTGAGTCTATGAGAAGAGAATGAGGAATCCCCAGAGAATGGCATGAGGCTATCAGATCACTGAAATCAACAACACTAGTTAAACACACACACAAACCAGTGTGTGACATTTTCAGTGGTACAGCACACAGTGATAAAGGCTCATACTCTTGGACATTTTGTTCAGTTATTTTCAAACTATTTTCAATTAAAGAAGAAAAGGAGAAACATTGTTTATTTTGTTGTTGGTTTTTTTCTTTGTTTGTTTTTTTATTTAATGTCCGATTAGGTTTAGAGTATGGTATCTAACCTTTCCATAAATTCCGTATATCAAGTTTAAAATTTATAGTCAAAGAATGAGAAGCTCAAATAATTATTTCAAGAAATTAAATCAATGGATATCTTAAAACAAATTTGTAAAAAAAAATATTGAAATTTGTCCATGTTGACAATAGTAATAGTTGCCTCTAGGAAAGTTTTTTTTTTTTTTTTTTTTTTAATTGAGTTCACCACTGTTGGGAACTCTAGCTATTACTTCTTCAACAAGCTTGTTTGGATCAGTAATAGTTTTAGTCCTATTTCATTCATGTTTCTAAGGCAACAGAAATCTATTGCTAAATATAAGGTCCAGAGCAACTATGAACACAAAATGCTAGTCTCAAATAATGTACAACAAAAAAGACAACTGAGTTCGCTGACTGTTCACTCCAAGTAAAACCAAAAAGATGGTGCGACATATTTAATAAACGTAAGCAGCACCACACAATTGCGATGTCTTGGAGAAATATCCTTTAGAATTTAGCTGAATAACAGAATTCAAAACAGCTAGTCCACACTGTATTCTTAGTCCATAGCTGCAGCGAGGTAACATTCATTTTAGTTTTCCATACTATTTATAGATTGTAGAAAGTAATTGTATGTAATTATGGAGTACAACACGATTCTTCAATTGCTTCATTTTGTGCTTAGTATGTGGAATGATTAAATTAGGCTAAGTAACAATTACAGTGAAAGACAGAGAGAGAGATAAAGAGAGAGAGAGAGAGAGAGAGAGAGAGAGAGAGAGAGAGAGAGAGAGAGAGAGAGAGATTGTATCTATTTGGGATATGCCAAATCTTTTGGTAGAAAAAAAACTGTAAAGAATAGAATGTACAATGATATACAGTGTTTCAGTTAGTCAAGTATATTTTTATATAATTTTTGGTTATTCTGATGTTTGTTGTGCAACCATAGTAATATGATATCTATACAATAATAGTTCTATTTAGAATTTACCACTACTTATGTAGCATTTGTTGTGTAATGTCACTTTGAAGGTGTGAGAGTTTTCCCACTAAGTGATGTCATTCTTTGTATCCATTCTCTTGAGTGGCAATCAGCTACTAAGGTTTTCTTAGAGACCAAAATTTATTGCACTTTATTGTATTTTTTGAAAGAATACCTGTAAGAAGAAACACACAAGAAGATTTGCTATGTAGAACAAATAAACTCTAACAAAGACCGGGAAGAGAGAACATCATTTGCAATCAGAGTGTTTGCTCAGTAATGTAGCCAAGGACACAATATAAGCAGTTCCAAATAAATAAGTTGGCTAACCACACCCTACATCTACTAGTAGAATTCAAATTCACAGTACATTTTTCTCCTCATTGCTCTCCTCCGTTCCTGTTGGCCAGGAGGCCCAGCAGGAGATGAGGCAACACACTATTCTTCCCTGTCACAGATGTCACTGTAGTGGGCCAAAGGGAAAAAAATCTAGGTTGTCTGGCTTTGAATCAAGTACAAAGTAAAACTCTGACATGGCATTAAGATAAATGCACCTTAAAGTTCAAAAATGTGAGAAAATAAGCCATAAGAAAAAAGTGAGACATTGTATCCAGGAGTAGAGGAAAAAAAAAAAGCCTCTGTCTAAGAAACAGAAGCGTTAGAATAAAAAACAAAATTGCTTTTATGAACAAATCCCCAAACTCATATGCTTTGTTACAAAAGTATGATTGTAACATTACATAGACCCCCAAGTAGATAGCAATTTGATTGATGTAGCCAGTACCCTAAAACCTGTAAGCTAAAATACCTTTAGCTGTAAATGTAACTAAATTGAAGCAACATATTTTACCAGACTAAATGGCCTTTTCTGTTCTTGTTTTATTTTGTAAGGCTGTATTAACGCCCTACCCCCCTTCCCCGGTGTTTTGCTTTCTCCCATGGATATAATTGGTTGAGATTGATAACCAGACATAAAAAGCTCTGTAAAACTTTTCCATGAATATTCCCCTCTGCTGTATTTTCCTTACAGTTTTTAGTTACATTCTGAGTGGATAAATAGATGCATTAGCTCATTTGCATA
Organism: Mus musculus; assembly: GCF_000001635.26. Taxonomy (NCBI): domain Eukaryota; kingdom Metazoa; phylum Chordata; class Mammalia; order Rodentia; family Muridae; genus Mus; species Mus musculus. Next base: position 12,955,350 of record NC_000069.6, read on the forward strand.
ACAGAGGCATTGAGTCAGCATAGCTGTTGCACTTACTAACCTGTCACTGAGAGTCTTAGAGCCTCTGCTGAGGTTTAAAAAGAGAACCCACATGCATTCAAATCAGTTCACTATAGAGATATTTTTTACATTTTCAAATAACAACCTAATGTTTGAAGTAAATTGATTTCTAGCTCAAGCTAACTTGTTTAAATTGATTGAACTGAAGAAACACATGGCATGCATCATACTTATTCCAGGCTTCTGCTCAGTGTGAAAGGATGTTTTATAATAAAAGTTTTATGTTAATAGGGAAAGATGCAAGATCTCTGTGTAAATTATACCCAGAGTCAGTAAATAGCTACATTTTCTCAATTCTAAGAAAAGAGAAATAACTCTTGATAGTGTGACTGTTTTTGTTTATGACTAAAATTCATTTGCTTAGGAGACCTTGAGGGAAAAAAATGAACAAACATTGAAGTCCCAAAGTGAAAGGAGCATAAGACTCTACATTCTCATGAAGCCCAAACTTTCACCTGAATAGCAAGTAAATAAAGTCTAAAAAGTAGATGTATTTCTTCTCCCTTTTCCTTCTTAAAACAGGATAAGTCATTGCTTAGGCTGCCAGATCCCTTGGTCCATAGTCTGTGGGATGACATGAAGCTTCTGATTCTCCTCCCTCTACCTCCCTAACACTGGGGTTACAGGCATGCCCAAGCCTTTTTGAGTGATTATCAGGCACTTTTCCAATTAGGTTACAAACACACCTATGAGTTTTTTGTAACACACACACACATACACACACACACACACACACACACACACACACACACACACACACGCACACACACACACACACACACACACCTCCTTGATTTGCTTGTTAGTATGTATTAAACAAAAATAATTTTTTTATAATTTTGAATATGTAAAGATCATTTTGGGCTGACAATTGCTTTTTAAAATTTTTTATTTATTATTATTGGATTATTTATTTATTTATTCATTATTTATTTACATTTCAAATGTTATCCCCTTTCCTGCTTTCCCCTCAGCAAACCTCCTATTCAATCCCTCCTTTTCCTGCTTCTATGAGGGTGCTTCCCCATCAACCACCCACTTCCACATCACTGCCCTAGCATTCCTCTACACTGGGGTATTAAGCCTTCACAGGACCAAGGACCTTTACTCTCTTTGATGACAGATAAGGCCATCCTCTGCTAATAATTGCTTAATTAATATCTTCTTTAACTCAGAATCTTCACTTTCTACCTAAAAAATGTTTGATAGAACAGTAAAAGTGATGAATTCTTTAACATTTTTACCATGAAGAAAAATTTTATCTCTAAAAGAAAATTAAAAAGAAATAAAATGCTTACTCAGAATCCTTGTGAGTATCTAATAGCAAATTCCCATTAGTGTCTATTTATGCATAGCTAATCCCTTTAACTTTAAAAACTTACCTCTAGCTTCTGATAAACACAACACAGACTGTGTTAAGTATTACATATACTTTTCATTTAAAATGTTTATCTAATATCAAACTATAAATTTAGATTGAAATAAAAATAAAAGCAACCAAGTGGATGCAGCAGTAACTTTGTTTACTGTGTTTGGAGTTAAATGAAACATAGTATAGTCTTTTGTGGAAAGTTACTATATTTATCTATAGGGTAAAGAAATTTGCACTGTTAGAGATCCTGCCACATATTTCTGCTGAATAACTAATTAAAGATGTGGAGATTAGACCAGACAAGAATGTAAAGTTACTGTATGTATTATTCTCATACACCTTTTGGTTTGATTTGATTTTCAGCTAAATCATGCTGCACAAAGATGGATAAGTAATGACTCTTATATCAAGAAAATGCTGAAGAGAAGGCAAGGACTTGAACATACCTGAAGAATTATGTCCTGGTAACTCATAATTTGTGTTTACTTAATAACACATTGTTATAATTTCTTTTAAAAATCATAAATTCTTCCTCTTAAGAGTTTGAAATTTTAACATACTTTACATGCATTTTTAGTACACTTTCATCTTATGTTTTGTGCACATGAGTGGGAACGTGGAGAACGCACTAGAAGTTTACAACAGATGTCTCACTTCCTACAATGTGTATCACAAGATGGAACACAGGGCATCGACCTTGGCAGCAAGAACTATTACCTACTGAGCCATCTCATTGGAACTATAAGGGTGTGTATCCATTTACTTATGCCTATTTTCTCAATTACTTGAAGAACTCACTTTTCAATTTAAAATATATTAACAATTTTTAGCCAATAGAAAAATTTAGTAAGATTTAAAAATATTTGTTATTATAGTAAAAATGGCTTTAATAAAGTACATATTTCTTTTTTATCAACTAAAATTACCTTAATACCAGACAATATTCAAAATAGACTTATATAAGTCTCTTCATCGTTTTCATTAAGATCAACAAAAACTAAAGAAGTCTGAAAACAGTAGAAAAATAACTTATTTTTCCTGTATTTCTGACCTTTTTCCTGTGTTTTTTTAGATGTTTTCTTCATTTACATTTCAAATGCTATTCCCTTTCCTAGTGTCCTTCCAAAATTCCCCTATACCCTCCCTGCTCTCCCTGCTCCGCAACCCACCTACTCCCACTTCCTGGCACTGGCAACACACTATACTAGGGTATAGAATCTTCACAAGACCAAGGGCCTCTCCTCCAATTGATGGCCAACTAGGACATTCTCTGCTACATATGCACCTAGAGACATAAACTCTTGGAGTACTGGTTAGTTCATGTTGTTTTTCTTCTAATAGGGCTGCATACCCCTTTAGCTTCTTGGGTACTCTCTCTAGCTCCTTCACTGGGGACCCTGTGTTCCATCCAATAGATGACGGTGAGAATCCTTTTCTTTATATGCCAGGAATTGGTAGAACCTCCCAGGAGACAGCTATATCATGGTACTGTCAGCAAAGTATTGATGTTATGCAGTAGTATCTGGGTTGGTTGTTTATGGGACAGATCCATGGGTGGGGCAGTCTTTGGATGGTCGTTCCTTCAATCTCAGCTCAGAACTTTGTAACTCTTTCCATCGGTACTTGGTTCCCTCTTCTAAGAAGGAACAAAGTATCCACATATTGATATGTTCTAGGATTCAGTTTGCGAGGATTTTATTGAGTATCTTTGCATCAATATTTATAAGGGAAATATCTGAATGTCTGAAGTTCTCCTTCTTTGTTGGATCTCTGTGTGGTTTAGGTATCAGAGTAATTGTGGCTTCGTAGAATGAACTTGGTAGAGTAACTTCTGTTTCTATTGAGGAGAATTGGAATTAGGTCTTCTTTGAAGGTCTGATAGAACTCTGCAATAAAGCCATCTGGTCCTGGGCATGTTTTGGTTGGGAGAATATTAATGACTGCTTCTATCTCTTTAGGGGATATGGGTCTGTTTAGATCATTAACATGATCCTGATTTAACCTTGGTACTTGCTATCTGTCTAGAAAATTTTCCATTTCAACCACATTTTCAAGTTGTACTGAGTATAGGCTTTTTTAGTAGGATCTGATGATGTTTTGGATTTCCTCAGATTCTGTTGATATGTCTCCCTTTTCATTTCTAATTTTGTTAATTAGGATACTGTCCCTGTGCCCTCTAGATAGGCCAGTTAAGGGTTTATATATTTTGTTGATCTTTTTCAAAGAACCAGCTCCTGGTTTGGTTGATTCTTTGTTTACTTCTTTTTGATTACTCTTGGTTGATTTCAGCGCTGAGATTAATTATTTTCTGCTGTCTACACCTCTTGACTAAATTTGATTCCTTTTGTTATAGAGATTTAAGTTATGCTATCAAGCTGCTTGTGGATGCTTTCTGCAGTTCCTTTTGGCAGCACTCTGATCTATGAATTTTCTTCTTAGGAATGATTTCATTGTGTCCTATGAGTTTAAGTATGTTGTGGCTTCATTTTCATTAAACTCTAAAATGTCTTTGATTTCTTTCTTTATTTCTCCTTTGACCAAGTTATCATTGAGTAGAGCTGTATTCAGCTTCCACGTGAATGTTGGCTTTCTATTATTTATGTTGTTATTCAAGATCAGCCTTAGTCTGTGTTGATCAGATAGGATACATGGTATTTTTCAATATTTTTGTATCTGTTGAGGTTTTATTTGTGACCAAATTTTTGGAGAAGGTACCAGGAAGTGCTGAGAAGAAGGTATATTCTTTTGTTTTAGGATAAAATGATCTATAGTATCTGTTATACCTTTTGGTTCATAACTTGTGGTAGTTTCACTGTGTCCCTGTTTAGTTTCTGTTTCTAGGATCTATCCATTGATGAAAGTGGGGTGTTGAAGTCTCTCACTATTATTTTGTGCTGTGCAATGTGTGATTTAAACTTTACTAAATTATCTTTAATGAGTGTGGATATTCTTACATTTGGAGCAAAAATGTTCAGAATTGAGAATTCATCTTGGTAGATTTTACCTTTGATGAGTATGAATTGCCCCTCATTGTCTTTTTTTATAACTTTGGGTTGAAAGTCGATTATATTCAATATTTGAATGTCTACTACAGCTTATTTCTTGGGACCATTTGCTTGGAATATTGTTTTCCAGCCTTTTACTCTGAGAGAGTATCTGTCTTTATCCCCGATGTAGGTTTCCTGTATGCAGGAAAGTGTTCGGTCCTATTTATGTAGCCAGTCTGTTAATCTATGTCTTGTTATTGGGGGTTGACTCCATTGATATTAATGGCTACTAAGGAAAAGAAATTGTTGCTTTCTCTTATTTTTGTTAGAGTTGGGCTTCTGTTCTTTTGGCTATCTTCTTTTAGGTTTGTTGAAGGATTACTTTCTGGCTTTTTTAGGGCATAGTTTCCCTCCTTGTGTTGGAGTTTTCTCTTTGTTATCCTTTGAATGGCTGGATTCCTGGAAAGATATTGTATGAATTTGGTTTTGTCATGGAACACTTTGGTATCTCCTTCTACGGTAATTGAGAGTTTTGTTGGGTACAGTGGCCTGGGCTGGCATTTTTGTTCTCTTAGGGTCTCTATAACATCTTCACAGAATCTTCAGGCTTTCATAGTCTCTGGTAAGAAGTCTGGATTAATTCAGGTAGCCCTGCCTTTATATGTTACTGAAAGACCCTAGTGGAAAAACCCCCACTCTTATCCTGAGTGGGTGTGCACCCAAAGAATCACGAGAGTTCATCTTGATGCAAACAAATCAGGTAGTTTAATGACAGAGCTCTGGGGCCAACATGTATCTCACATGGGAGATAGTGGTTGTTGACCATGAGGCTCAAAAGCTAGGGGTTTTTATAGAAAAGGGTCTGGGGCTGGGGTAGGAATTGGCACGATTTCACACAATTGGTTCATTTAAACATCAGCAAACTGTACATGCAGATCAAGGTAACAGCAGAGCATATGTTTAACATTTAACCTATGTCAGAAGGGCAGGAGATAGGGAGGCGCCAGGACAGTCTGGACATGTCTTTGCATTCTCTATATCTTTATGCCCAAGCAGCCTCAGGAATGTCTTAACGACGGGCCTGCCCAGGCATGTCCTGGCCTGTTCTACTATGTTCTCAGCCCCAGGTTTCAAAGCTCACAAACAATTCCTTGGGCTATTTGACATAAATTACATGAATCACAGGTCTCAAGTTTTATTTTCTTTCATTCCCCACTTCTACTTGTTAGTAGTTCTAATCTTAGAACTAGACACTATCTTCTCCCAGACACACTTGATCTTTCTCAAAACTAAAAGTCACACTGTGCTGATTCTTGTTCTAATAAAGGCAACTTGCTTATTTAACACACATGGACCTCTAAATAAAAGCAGAAGCAAAATTAAAAGGGGTCCCATAAGGGTAGAAAGTAGGATGGTTAAGAATACAAGCTAAGGGCCTTTCCACATAGTTTCAAGGTTTTCTGCATGGTGGCATCTAATGTAGACTGAATCTCTAACTTGGAAGAGATGTGGGGATTGCAGGTCTCCTTCTCTTGAGTAGGCCTTCTGCAGCTGCTTCCATGCTCACTCGCTGTCTCACCCACTTGAGCACCTTGAGCCTAGAGAACAAAGGCTGGGAAAGCAGCATGTCAGCACTATGTAGAAAGGCTATTTTTACCAGTGCCCCCTCCCTCCCATAGAGTAATTTATAGGGGGTCAGTCCAAACTGTACAGGAGTGTTTCTAACCCTGAATAGCACAAAGGGTAGGAGACCTATCCAATCATTAGCGCCAGTCTCCGTTGTCAATTTGATAAGGGTCTCTTCATGGTTCTATTCATTCTCTCTACCTGTCCTGAGCTTTGGGGCCTGTATGCACAACGTAACTTCTAATCATTCTCGAATATCTTGACCATTCTCTAACTTACCTGGGCAACAAAGGCAGGCCTGGTAACCATACTTTTTAATTTTTTGGCCCACAAGTGGGTCAAGTAATGTAAGTTGTTAACATACTTGTGTCCTTCTTCCCATGGTAGGACTAGTTTTCCTTCTTCTGTTTCTACTACTCCATACAGGATTTCTTTTACCAGTCCTAATTTGTCCATAACTTGGTAGTCTTCAGGGGTGTATCTAAAGCTGGTCTCTCTAACATCATAATAATCTTTAGGCTCCTTGACTGCCAGGATCATTGTTCTTTGGTCTGCCTGTTTGGTGGTTAGAACTGCCATCTGATTCCATTTAGCCACAGCATCTTAGGTCTTTCTCTGCAGATGTTAACAGTCCTCTTTGTATATTACTCCATGCAGTGGCAAAAGCATACCTGCTGTCTGTAAATGCTGATAGACTTCTCTTTTGCCATTCGTAGAACTTGTATCAAAGCAACAAGTTCGTCTTTTTGGGCCGACTTCCCTACAGGGAGGCTGCTGGCCTAGATCGCTTGCTTTCTGTCCACCACTGCACTGTTCTCCCCGCCTTCTGCTTACCTTTAACCAGGAAGCTAATGCCATTCATGTACCAGCTCGAACTCTCAGGCCAAGCCTGTTCTGATCCTTCAGATCATTTCGAGTACCAGTTTCTTCTGCCAGAATGTCAGTGCAGTGATTGAGTAGGTGAAGTCTCAAGCAGTAGGGTAGGAGCATTGAGGACAGCAGCGGGAGTGAAGGTCAACAAAAGCTCTGATAATGTGTCATACAAGCACTGGTCATTCATCCATCCATCAGGGGGCTGTCAGATAGTGATTTCAAGAGTGTGGGGTGCCACTACAGTTATTTGCTGTCCCAGAGTGAGCATATCAGCATTTTTGACAAGCAGAGCTATGGCAGCAATAGCTTTCAGGCAAGAAAACCACCCGCTGGCAACAGGATCTAACTTCTTGGATAGGTAAGCCATTGGCATTTTTGAAGGCCCCAAAGTCCAAGTAAGGACTCCTCTGGTGACCCCTGATCTCTCTTCCACATAAAGAGTAAAAGGCTTGGTTAGGTCAGGCAAAAGCTGGCCATCGGTAGGGCCTTTTTCATTTCTTTAAAGGCTTTCTGGTGATCTGGGATCCACACAAACACTTCCCATTCTTTGGTTAGGGGATAGAGCGGGGCAGCTAAGGTCGCCAACCCAGGTATCCAGAGTCTGCAGAAGCCAGTGGTTCTCAAGAATTGTCTTACTTGCCTTGGTGTAGTTGGGGTGGGGATCTGAGTTAGTCTTTTTTCTGGCTTCCTTTAGCCACTGCTTCCTGGCTCGAAGGGTGTATCCCAAATAAGTAACTTAAGTCTGACACAGCTGAGCCTTTTTAGGTGAGGCTCGATACTTTAACTCACTTAATTCTGTTAAGTACCTTGGTGTTCTGTTGCCCATGTTTCTAAGTCCTGTCTTTCTTTTTCTTTTTCTTTTTCTTTTTTTTTTCCTCTCCTACCACTGTGGTCAAAATTTTAGTCAAAGTACTCTCTTGTCTACAATCCTTCCTGTTCTCTTTCTTCTGCCTCTTTCACTAGATCACTTATTTGTCTCCCTCTTGTCATATACCTTCCAATCTCTAAAGTTTCTTTCTGATATCTGGAGCTGACTGCCTTATCGAGCCCAAGGCCACTGAGGCCTTCGGGGCTCCTATGTAAGATCAAAGGGAGTGAACTGCCTGAAGGCTTCTATAAGCCTTTCAAGGAACACTGAGGGAGGTTCAATTGGCCCCTGAATTACCTCTTATCTTAGCCAAATTAATGGGCCATCTTGAGGCACCTTGGAGACCAGAGCCTGGCATGAAATTTTCAAGCTCTCCCTACCTTCGGCCATGTTGCAGTCCCAAATGGGGCGAGTCAAAGGGAATCCCATGTCGATCTCCTTTTGTAGCTGTGTAGGCTGCCCGTCAGCTCCCAATATGTTTTTTTTTTTTTCTAGCCTGTAACAGAATTATCTCTCATTCTTCGGTTGTGAAGAACATCTGCAAACAGCTGTTGACAATCATCCCAAGTAGGCTGATGATAGAACATAAGGGTCTCCACCAACCCTGTGAGGTGTTGGGGATCCTCTGAGAAAAAGAGGGTTGTTAGTTTTCCAGTTATAAAGACCAGCAGAGTAAAATGACCAGTACTGAAGGATTTGAAGTTTGGGGGGTCCACCAGAGTCTGCCCAGAAAATGTGCTATGCGGCTTCATGTACCCTCAGTGGTCTGCCTTCTGCCACCCTGAGGAGTTCTGGGTTCCCCTGGAGGCTGGGGTTGAGGCTGTGGATAAGGGGGAGGTAGTGGACTAGGCCACTCAGGAGGCGTCATAGATTTTTGTAGGAACTGATGGATTTAGATGGTGGCTCCTATTCGGAAGAAGCCTTCAATTCCTCTTGTAACATGAGAGTACAACCACAATTTTGGGAAGCAAAACCCAATTTTAACAGTGTAAACAATCCATTCTCTTTAAAAATCAACACCAAAAACACTACTTGTGGCAAAGTTTGGCTGCCTTTTCCTGCACACAAACGCAAGAAGGTGCAGCCCCCAATACTTGAAAGATACACTGCCCTAAGTCCTATCTTTTATATGTCTGGTTTCTAGGATAAGAATTACATAGAATATTACTCAATTCAGGCGTATCTTTAGAGACTTGTCTTCTTGGGTTGTCTCATGCTGCATGTTGTAGTTCTAAATTATTTCAACCCAGAGTTACCATTTTTAAGCCAACTTTTTGTTACCAATGTTACAAATTTTTAATCATAACCAACAACTTATGAGCCAACAATCTATAGCCAAGACATGTAAAACATATTTATACCTTTAAAACTATTCAGAAACAAAAATGAGATGGCTGCATGCATTTGCTTATTAAAACGAAACAAAATTCTTAATTTTTCTAGATGTAATTTCAAAAGAGGAGCACCTTGTCACCTGATGAATCCAATAATCACAAGCACGGAGATTTTTTTTTTTAGGAAAAACAGCCATCAGTTACCTTACCATAGAACTTGAGAAGCTGCTGGTCCCTTTAAGAGCAGTGTTTACAATCAGCTCCTAGCAGGGCTTCTCTAGCCACACTAGACTCCTAACTATAGGTGCAAGGCTCCAAAGACCAATTGATACTGTCTATTTATTTTTAATTTTTCTCTTTTACCAAATTGTCTCCAGATAGTCAGAGAGTACTGCTTTTCTCAAACTCATTTTCTCACATGTAAACTATCTCCAGTTCTAACTTCAGTTCAATGGTTAAGAGTCAGTCGAAGGGGAGAGTGCTAATGGTCTTCCCCATCGTCTAAGTCACATACAGGAAGACAAACAAGACACACACACAAAAAAAGATTATGATAACCGAGATCAGAACCCACCTCCTGGGGGACTTCTAACACCCAGAAACAGAATCAGATGGCCGAGTGAGCACAAAATCTCTCCTCTCCAGGAGGAATTCCAACTCAGCACCCAGATGGGGAATCTCCAGGTGTCTCTGGAGCTCCCTCAGAACTCCTGGGATATCTCCCAGGGTAGAAGCTTGTGGTCCTCCTAGCACATCTGCAACCACAGTCCTCCAGTCCTCATGGCCCAAAAGGACAGCTGCAAATACAAACGTCGCGAATTTCAGAAAACCCCATCGTCTACAAACACTATGGTCCACTTCCACGTAGACAATCAAAACCAGAGAAACCAAACTCAGGTGGATCCAAACTCAGACTGTGCCGTACTTCAGAAACATAGGACAAGACACAAACAGCCCAACACAACAAGCACATGTTCGCATGTTCATTTCTGAAAACAGACCCTCAAAACAGAGACACCGGCTGGCACACATTCAAGAGGGGATCCCCATACCTCCAAGTCAGTTCTCGGGTGTGAGGGGTGGTCATGTTTCCTGGCCAATGCACCAAATGAAAGACCCACAGTGTGAGGACTCTCCGACGTTCTGACTCAGGAGAGTTGACATCCCAAATCACTCATGAGAAATGGTCTTGCTGCAAACTACAAGAGGACTTTTAATTCAAGAGCGCTCTTGGGCCCACAGTCATACACCACACAGGGGTAGATGACCATGGCACCCCAAGTAGCTGGGTAAGGGGGATTTTAAAGGAAGAAACCACAACTCAAGGAGGTAGGGAGGGCGTTGTTGGAAAATACCAAAAATACCAGTTAAGAGTCACAAGGAGGTGCAAACTCACAAAAGTCACAAGGAATAACTGGTAACTATCACTGACAAATTCTGTCCTAATGTCAGTCCAAGTCCACAGTCAGAGACAAGGGGTTGACACTGTCTGTCCCATAACAAAAATCAGAAGAAAAAAAAAAAAACAAAACAAAACAAAACAAACAAACAAACAAAAAACAGAAACAAAACAAAGACACAAGAAACTAGTACAACTAAACACATGTGTCCATGTCTGGACTTATACAGCCAGCCAAACGCGACTTCCTGATGGGAGTCAGATTCCACATTGACCCCCTTCCTGATGGGGGTCAGATACCACATCGACCTCATGGAACGTCTTCCAGGGTTGCAGCCTATGGGCCTTAGGACATCTCACTCTGTGGCCGCTGGGTCCTTATGTTCCACAGTGGTGGCTGCCAGATTACCTGTCTCAAACACTTAGACAACAGACAACATACAAGACTCACACAAACGTACCTGCAAAGGGTCTTCCAGGTTCCTGGGTGTCACGCACATCTCAGTGGGACCTCCAAATGAAAGAACCTAGTGAGGAAACCCCCACTCATATCCTGAGTCGGCATGCACCCAAAGAATCATGAGAGACTGTCTTGATGCAAACACGAGGTAGCTTAATGATGGAGCTCTGGGCTGACATGAATCTCACACAGGAGATAGCTAGGGATTTTTGTAGAAAAAGGTCTGGGGCTGGGGTAGGAATTGGCGCGGTTTCACACAATTGGTTCATTTAAACATCAACAAACTACGTGTAGATCGAGGTAACAGCAGAGCATCTGGTTAACATTTAACCCATGTCAGAAGTGCAGGAGACAGGGAGGCACCTGGCAAGTCTGGACATGTGTTTGCATTCTCTTTATCTTTATGACCAAGCAGCCTCAGGAACGTCTTAACGATGGGCCTGCCCAGGCATGTCCTGGCCTGTTCTGCTATGTTCTCAGCCCCAGGTTTCAAAGCTCACAAACAACTCTTTGGGCTATTTGACATAAATTACATGAATCACAGGTCTCAAGTTTTATTTTATTCTATTACTTGAGCTTTTTCCCTTACTGCTTCTAATATTCTATCTTTATTTAGTGTCTTGTTGTTTGATTATTATGTATCAGGAGGACTTTCCTTTCTGGTCCAGTCTATTTGGTGTTTTGCAGGCATCTTGCATGTTCATGGACATCTTTTTCTTTAGGTTAGGGACATTTTCTTCTATAATTTTGTTGAAGATATTTACTGGCCCTTTAAATTGAAAATCTTCATTCTCATCTATAGTTATTATCCTCAAGTTTGGTCTCCTCATTGTATTCTGGATTTGCTGGATGTTTTGAGTTAGGATCTTTTTGCACTTTGCATTTCCTTTGACTGTTGTATCCATGTTTTCTATGGAATCTTCTGCACCTGAGATTCTCTCTGCCAAATCTTGTATTCTGTTTGTGATGCTTGCATCTATGGCTCCTGATTGCTTTCCTAGTATTTCTATCTCCAGAGTCTTCTCCCATTGGTTTTACTTTATTGTTTCTATTTCTGTTTTAGATCTTAGATGGTTTTGTTCAATTCCTTTACTTTTTTGGTTTTGTTTTCCTGTAATTCTTTAAGGGATTTTTGTGTTTCCTCTTTAAAGAGTTCTAGCTGTTTAGCTCTGTTCTCCTGTATTTCTTTAAGGTAGTCATTAATGTCCTTCTTAAACTACTCTACCAGCATCCTGAGATATGATTTCAAATCCAAATCTTACTTTTCTGGTGTGTTGGGGTATCAAGGACATGCTCTGGTAGGAGTACTGGATTCTGATGATGGCAAGTGGTCTTTGTTTCTGTTAGTAAGATGTTTGCCTTTCACTATCTGGTAATCTCTGGTGATAGACATTCTAGCTGTCTATGTCTGGAGCTTTTTAGTCCTGTGTATCTGTAATCCCACATTAGCACTCCTAGGAGAATAACTCTCCTGAGTCCCAGGGATCAGAGCACTCCCTGGAGGCCAACTCACCTCTGGCAGGGAAGGTACACAGGGGATTGAGGATCAGCTCCTCCTTTTGGCTGAGGATGAAGGTTTGAAACTCTATTGCTTCTGGGACCTGCAAACTCTCCTGTGAGGACCACCCTCAGAAAGACCCCAGAAAGAAAATGGTGATCTCTTTCAATCTCAGCTCGGAACTTTGTCTCTGTAACACCTTCCATGGGTATTTTGTTCCTCCTTCTAAGAACTTCTAAAGAGGAAGGAAGTATCCACAATTTGGTCTTTCTCCCTCTTGAGTTTCCTGAGTTTTGCAAATTGTATCTTGGGTATTCTAAGTTTCTGGGCTAATATCCACCTATCAGTAAGTGCATATCATGTGTGTTCTTTTGTGGTTGGGTAACTTTGTTCAAGATGATATCCTTCAGATAAATCCATTTGCCTAAGAATTTTATAAATGTATTGTTTTTAATAGCTGAGTAGTATTACATTGTGTAAATGTACCACATTTTCTGTATCCATTCCTCTGTTGAGGGACATCTGAGTTCTTTCCAGTTTCAGACTATTATAAATAAGGCTACTATGAACATAGTGGAGCATATGTCTTTATTACAAGTTGGAACATCTTTTAGGTATTTGCTCCCAAGAGTGGTATTGTTAGATTTTCTGATAGTTTTATGTCCAATTTTATGAGGAATTGCCAGACTGATTTCCAGAGTGATTGTACCAGCTTACAATACCACCAGCAATGTAGAATACACACCACCTCTTTTTCTACATCTTCTCCAGCCTCTGTTGTGACATACATTTTTGATCTTATCCATTCTGACTGGTGTTAGGTGGAATCTCATGGTTGTTTTGATTTGCATTTCCCTAAAGATTAAGGATGTTGAACATTTTTTCAGATACTTCTCAGTCATTCAGTATTCCTCAGTTGAGAATTCTTTGTTTAGCTTTGTACCCCATTTTTAATAGGGTTATTTGGTTTTCTGGAGTCCAATTTCTTGAGTTCTTAATATATATTGGATATTAGTCCCCCGTCTTAGTCGGGGCTTCTATTCCTGGACAAATATCATGACCAAGAAGCAAGTTGGGAAGAAAGGTTTCATTCAGCTTATACTTCCATACTGCTGTTCACCACCAAAGGAAGTCAGAACTGGAACTCAAGCAGGGCAGGAGGCAAGAGCTGATGCATAGGCCATGGGGGGATGTTACTTACTGGCTTGTTTCCCCTGGCTCGCTTAGCCTGCTTTCTTACAGAACCCAAGACTACTATCCCAGAGATGGTGCCACCCACAAGGGGTCCACCCCCTTGATCACTAATTGAGAAAATGCTTTACAGTTGGATCTAATGGAGGCACTTCCCCAAATGAAGCTCCATTCTCTGTGATAACTCCAACCTGTGTCAAGTTGACACACAAAACCAGCCAGTACATCCCCTATCAGATTTTGGATTGGTAACAGGGATCCATCCCATAAACAACCACCTCATCCAGACACTATTGCAAATACGAACAAGATTTTGCTGACAGGACCCTGACATAGCTGTCTCCTGGGAAGCTATGCCAGTGCCTGGCAAATACAGAAGTGGATGCTCCCAGTCATCTACTAGATGGAACACAGGGTCTCGAATGAAGGAGCTCGAGAAAGTACCCAAGGAGCTAAAGGGGACTATAGCCCTACAGGAGAAAAAAACAATATGAACTAATCAGTACCCCAGAGCTCATGTCTCTAGCTGCATATGTAGCAGAGGATGGCCTAGTTGGCCATCAGTGAGAGGATACACCCTTGGTCTTGCAAAGATTATATGCCCTAGTACAAGGGAATGCTATGGCCAGGAAGCAGGAGTGGGTGGTATGGGGAGCAGGGCAGGGGAGCGTATAGGGGATTTTTGGAGAGGAAACTAGGAAATGAGATAATATTTGAAATGTATATAAAGAAAACATCTAATTTTAAAAAAAAGGAAAAGAAAATGGGATCTCACCTGAGTCCAGAGGTCAGAGCCCTCCCTGTAGGCAAGCTCTCCTCTTGTGGAGAAGGTGCACAGAGGTCTGAGGATCAGCAAAGTCTCCTAGCTGAGGATGAAGGCCTGAAGGGACCCTGTCCAAGAAGCTCCGTTGTTTCTGATACCTGTGCTGACCTGCCTCAGAGAAACACCACAAAGTACATATTTCTTAACCTTAAATTTATAATGCTTGCATTAATATGTTTCATATTTATATGTGAATATTACCTACAGACTTGAAAATAGAAGCTATATACTGTGCTAAATTGTAGTTGTCAATAATGCCAGTGTCATCACTAATTTAAATATAGAAAATAACTATACAGTAACATTGAATATCCCAATAATGAGCTGATAAATGAAAGGAATAAGACACTGAATTTCGAGGTTGAGGGTTATGATGTATGTGTTTGTATATAACTGTGCTAATAAGCATCCCGAGTTAAATAAAATACAGGGTGATAAATATCTCTACTCATTAAAATAAGAACATTTTTCCCACTTAAAGCCATATGCTCTCCTACACAATAGCCTAAAAATACAGGATTTCTGAGGTTGTTGATATTGCACACATACTTTAGAAACTGACAGTTTACAAAACACAAATGTGCAAATAGAAATTCTACTATTAAAAGCAAATGTAATTTAACCATTTAATTGTCACTTATGGCTGCATTTTTTTCATTCATTGGTTATGCTATTTAATTACATTTCAAATGTTATCCCCCTTCTTTGTTCCTCCTCCACAAGCCCTCTACCCTCAAACCCTCCCCCCCTTCCCCTGCCTCTGTGAGTGCGCTCACCCACCCACCCACCCACTCCTGGCACTGTTCCCTAGCATTCCCCTAAGCTGGGTCATCCAAGCCTTTACAGGACCAAAAGCTTCCCCTTCCATTGATGCCATAAGGCAATCATCTACAATTTACACAGCTGGAGCCAAGGGTCCCTCTGTATGTACTCTTTGGTTGGTGGTTTAATCCCTAGGAGCTTTAGGTGGGTCTTGTTGGTTGATATTGTTGTTCTTCCTGTGGAGTTTCAAACCCTTTCAGCTCCTTCAATCCTTCTCCTAACTCTTCCATTGGGGTCTCAGGTGCAAGCATCCTCATCTATATCGGTCAGGCTCTGGCAAAGCCTCTCAGGGGACACATATACCAGGCTCCTGTCAGCATATACCTCTTGACATCCACAAAAGTGTTTGCGTTCAGTGTTTATAGATGGGATAGATCCCCATGTGGGGAAGTCTCAGGATGGCCTTTCCTTCAGTTTCTGCTTCACTGTTTGTTCCTGCATTTACTTTTGACAGAAGCAATTCTGGATTAATATTTTTGAGATGGGTGGGTTGCCCAATCCCTCAACTGGGGGGCCATGCCTATCCACTGGATATAGTCTCTACAAGTTCTGTATCTCTTTTGTTGGGTATTTTGGCTAGTGTCATTCCTATTAGGTTCTGGGAACCTCTTGAGTTCCAGGCATTGGGACTTTCTAGTGACTACCCCCAGTCCCCTAACCCACACTGCTACACATCTCTCTTCAAATTTCTGTCCCTCTGTATACGATCCCCATTGTCTCCTCCCATACTTGATCCTGGCCCCCTTTTCTTTCTTTCTTTCTTTCTTTCTTTCTTTCTTTCTTTCTTTCTTTCTTTCTTTCTTTCTTTCTTTCTTTTTTTCTTTTTTTTTTTTTACCAGAGGATCCTGCAATACCTCTCCTGGGCATATATCCTATCCAGAAGATGCCCCAACTGGTAAGAAGGACACATGCTCCACTATGTTCATAGCAGCCTTATTTATAATAGCCAGAAGCTGGAAAGAACCCAGATGCCCCTCAACAGAGGAATGGATACAGAAAATGTGGTACATCTACACAATGGAGTACTACTCAGTTATTAAAAAGAATGAATTTATGAAATTCCTAGGCAAATGGATGGACCTGGAGGGCATCATCCTGAGTGAGGTAACCCAATCACAAAAGAACTCAAATGAAATGTACTCACTGATGAGTGGATATTAACCCTTTTCCCCTCTGCCTCTTGTCACCTCCCAGATTCCTCCAACCTCTTCCCTCTTCTGAGTTAAGTATAACTAAAACATCCACACTTTGGTCTTCCTTCTCCTTGGGTTTCATATTGTCTATGAGTTGTATCATGGGTATTCTGAGCGTTTTGCCTAATATCCACTTTTAAATGAGAACATACAATCTGTGTTTCTTCATCACTGGGTTTCCTCTCTAAATAATATTTCCAAGTTCCAACAATTTGCCTGCAAATTTCATGAAGTCATCATTTTTGCAGTTTTAATCCTGCCTATCACTATCTACTGTTTATAACTGTGTGTCTGTGCCACTGGTGGAGTGTATCCTATCCAAATGCACTCCTGCACTCAAGGAATCTTGTAGAAAGGTGCTGTTCTCCTTTGTTGATTCTCACAGTGTTTGAGTTCAGATATTGTGTATAGGCATATAAAGTATGCCTTTTATTACCTGGTTCAGAGATTTTCCTTATATACACTGACTTGAGCTTTCCATTTGCAGGTCCTCACTATTTTCCCTCTAATTCCTTGTGATATATAAAAACCCTTCATTCTTTCTGCTACCACTCACCATATTGTACATTATTCAATGAATGCCGACCTGCTCCCATTCTTTAACAAATTCAGAATTCTCTGTTCTGAAATAACCGTTCACCCAATGATTCACAGTGCATATCTGAAACTTAATTAACACTTTAAACAGTCATGTCTTAGTCCTAGATTAAGTGACTCCTGTAAACTGTTGTAGGGTTTGTTTCTGAACAATACTCTACTTCTTCAGAGTAATACTTTAGTTTTGCCACAAGCAAACAAAAGCAGGACATGGTACTTCCCAAACATCTATACTCTACTGCTCTTCCTAACTCCCCTTCAAGGTTTTTCACCATTGCATTATACTTTTTGATTGACCTGGTGTTTGGACTACAGATTGCTAAATTAAAATTTGATAGCTGCAAGTCAAAATTTACTGGAATTAAATGTTTTGAAAGATTCTTGAAAGTGTATAGCTTTGCAGTCAAATTTGAAATTGCATTTCAAGACTGTTTTTACCCTAGTACTCAGCAATTTCATATGGTAGACTCTAATTAGTTTCTTATTTCTATGTTTTTAAAATTCTTTATTCTCCAGACATGAGGTTATTTTCCTCTGGTCAGTTATTGGTGGAAAAAGAATTACATGAAAGAGTTTAATTAAAAAATAGGAAAACGACACACATGCAGGTGTCAATTAGAACATGCAATTTTCTCTAGTTATATGGGTATATCTGATGAAACAAAACAGGATACTAAAAGGGTACATTATTTTTTTACAATATAGATGTTATAGTGTTGACAATTTCCTGTCAAAAAAAGAGTGACAAGATAAAGTGGATTATATATAAAATAAATCAATAGATTTTTTTAAATAAAAAAAAACAGATAAAGTGAATTAAGGCATTATCAAGAACGGTTGTAAGCAGTCAAAGCACAAATAGTTTTAACTAACAGGCATATGGCAGGGATTTTCTGTTCAATATCTAATTTCCTCCTGATTTATGTCTACTTCCAACCATATCTCTGATACAAAGCAGTTTTGTTGTTGAGAATATGGTTCAAGTAAACAGAATACCAGTTTTTTTCAACATTAGAAAATTAAACCAAGGCCAATTGAATCTTTCTTTTCTTCATTGTAAACAGTTTCTACAAATATGACCAGTAAAATTAATTTCAGAAACTCACAGCATTTAAAGTCAATATATTCATATTGTCTTTCAAAACCATTTTATTAGATTTTTTTTCATTTACATTTCAAATGTTATTCCCTTTCCCAGTTTCCTATCTGAAAGTCCCCTGTACCCTCTGACACCCTACACCACAACCCACACATCCCTGTTTCTGGCCATGGCATTCCCTTGTACTAGGGCATATAATCTTTGCAAGATCAAGGGCCTATCCTCCCATTGATGGCCAACTAGGCCATCCTCTGTTACATATGCAGCTAGAGACAGTAGCTCTTGGCAGGCAGGGGTCCTGGTTAGTTTATATTGTTCTTACTATAGGGTTGCAGACCCCTTTAGCTCTTTGGGTACTTTCTCTAGCTCCTTCATTGGAAGACCTGTGTCCCATCCAATAGATGACTGTGAGCATCCACTTCTGTATTTTCCAGGTACTGTCATAGCCTCCCGGGAGACAGCTATGTCAAGGTCCGGTCAGCAAAATCTTGTTGGTATATGCAATAGTGTCTGGGTTTGGTAGTTGTTTATGGGATGGACCCCTGGGTGGGGCACTCTCTGGATGTGTCTCTTATATCTGTCTCAGATCAAAACTTTGTCTCTGTAACTGCTTCATGGGTTTTTTGTTCCTCATTCTAAGAAGGAAGGATGTATCCATACTTTGATCTTCCTTCTTCTTTAGATTCATGTATTTTGCAAATTGTATCTTGGGTATTCTAAGTTTCTGGGCTAATATCCACTTATCATGTGAGTGCATATCATGTGAGTTCATTTGTGATTGGGTTACCTCATTCAAGACAATATCCTCCAGATCCATCAATTTGCCTAAGAATTTCAAAAGTTCATTGTTTTAATAGGTGAGTAGTATTCCATTGTGGAAATGTACCACATTTTCTGTATCCATTCCTCTATTGAGGGACATCTGGGTTCTTTCCAGTTCCTGGCAATTACAAAAAAAAAAAAAAAAAAAAAGGCTGTTATGAACATAGTGGAGCATGTGCTCTTATTACTAGCTGGGGCATCTTCTAGGTATATGCCCAGGAGTGCTATTGCAGGATTTTATAGTAGTACTATGTCCAGTTTTTAAGGAACCACCAGACTGATTTCCAGAGAGGTTGTAGAACTTTCAATCCCACCAACAATGGAGGAGTGTCCCTCTTCCTCCACATCCTGGGCAGCATCACATGTCACCTGAATTTTTTACCTTAGCCATTTTGATTGGTATGAGATAAAATTTCTTGGTTGCTTTGATTTGCATTCCCTTGATGATTAAGGATGTTGAAAAATTTTTCAGGTACTTCTCAGTCATTCCATATTCCACAGTTGAGAATTCTTTGTTTAGCTCTGTACCCCATTTTTTAAATAGGGTTATATGATTTTCTGGAGTTCTGCTCCATGAGTTCTTTTTATATATTGGATATTAGTCCCCTATCAGATTTAGGATTGGTAAAGATCCTTTCCCAATCTGTTTGTGGCCTTTTTGTCTTATTGACACTGTCTTTTGACTTATTGAAGCTTTGCAATTTTATGAGGTCCCGTTTGTTGATTCTCGATCTTACAGCAAAACCATTGCTGTTCTGTCCAGGAATTTTTGCCCTGTCCCCATATGTTCTAGGCTTTTCCTCACCTTCTCCTCTATAAGTTTTACTGTCTCTGATTTTATGTGGAGTTTCTTGATCCACTTACATTTTAGCTTTGTATAAGGAGATAAGAATGAATCAATTCACATTAATCTACATGATAACCACCAGTTGAGCCAGCACCATTTGTTGAAAATGCTGTCTTTCATCCACTGGATGGTTATATTGTAACTGCTCAACAGACGTCAGCACATGCAGGGCCAAGGATGGGCAGATCTGCAGTGACCGAGGCCGTTGTGTCTGTGGGCAGTGCCAGTGCACAGAGCCTGGAGCCTTTGGGGAGACGTGTGAGAAGTGCCCAACCTGCCCGGATGCTTGCAGCTCTAAGAGAGACTGTGTCGAATGCTTGCTACTTCACCAGGGGAAACCTGACAACCAGACCTGCCACCACCAGTGCAAAGATGAGGTGATCACGTGGGTAGACACCATCGTCAAAGATGACCAGGAGGCTGTGCTTTGCTTCTACAAAACTGCTAAGGATTGCGTTATGATGTTCAGCTACACAGAACTGCTCCTTTGTCAAAAATCAAGTAACCATAGGTGTGTGGGCTCATTTCTGGGTCTTCAATTCTATTCCATTGATCTATGTGTCTTTCCCTGTACCAGTACCATGCAGACTTTATCACAATTGCTCTGTAGTACAGGTTGAGGACAGTCATAGTGATTCCCCCAAAGGTTCTTTTATTTTTGAGAATAGTTTTGCTATCCTAGGTTTTTTGTTATTCCAGATGAATCTGCAAATTGCCCTTTCTAATTCAATGAAGAATATGAAGAATTGAGTTGGAATTTTGATGGAGGATTGCATTGAATCTGTAGATTGCTTTTGGCAAGATAGCCATTTTTACTAAAATAACCCTGCCAGTCCATGAACATGGGAGTTCTTTCCATCTTCTGAGATCTTCTTTGATTCCTTTCTTCAGAGACATGAAGATCTTATCATACAGATCTTTCACTTCCCAAACTTGAGTTATACCAAGGTATCTTTTATTATTTGTGACTATTGTAAATGGTGTTGTTTCCCTGATTTCTTTCTGAGCCTGTTTATCCTTTGTGTGGAGAAAGGCCACTGATTTGTTTCAGTTAATTTTATATCCAGCTACTGCACTGAAGCTGTTTATCAGGTTTAGGAGTTCTCTGATGGAATTTTTAGCATCACAAATATATATATATATATATATATATATATATATATATATATATATATATAATCATATCATCTGCAATTAGTGATTTTTTTGACTTCTTCATTTGCAATTTGTATTCCCTTTGTATCCTTTCGTTTTATAATTACTCTGGCTAGGACTTCAAGTACTACATTGAATAGGTAGACAGAAAGTAGGCAGCCTTGTCTAGTCCCTGATTTTAGTGGGATTGCTTAAAATTTCTCTCCATTTAGTTTGATGTTGGCTACTGGTTTACTGTATATTGCTTTTATTATGTTTAGGTATGGCCTTTGAATTCCTGATATTTCCAAGACTTTTATCATGAATGAGTGTTGAATTCTCAAATGCTTTCTCAGCATCTAATGAGAAGATCATGTGGTTTTTGTCTTTGAGTTTGTTTTTATGGTGCATTACTTTGATGGATTTCCATACATTAAACCATCCCTAAATTCCTGGGATGAAGCCTACTTGATCATGTTGGATGATCGTTTTGATGTGTTCTTGGATTTGGTTTTTGAGAATTTTACTGAGTATTTTTGCATCAATATTCTTAAGGGAAATTGGTCTGAAGTTCTCTTTCTTTGTTGGGTCTTTCTGTGGTTTAGGTATCAGAGTAATTGTGGCTTCAAAGTGTGAATGGGGTAGAGTACATTCTGTTTCTATTTTGTAGAATAGTTTGAAAAGTATTGGAATTAGGTCTTCTTTGAAGGTCTGAGAGAACTCTGCACTAAACCCATCTGGTCCTGGGCTTATTTTGTTTGAGACTGTTAATGAATGCTTCTGTTTCTTTAGGGAATATGGGACAGATCATTATTCTGATCCTGATTTAACTTTGTACCTGGTCAAGAAAATTGTCCATTTCATCCAGGTTTTCCAGTTTTTTTTTTTTTTGTTTTGTTTTGTTTTTTTTTTTTTTTTTGAGTATATATCCTTTTGTAGTAGGATCTGATGATGTTTTGGATTTCTGCAGGTTCTGTTGTTATGTCTCCCTTTTCATTTCTTATTTTGTTAATTAAGATACTGTCTTTTTGCCCTCTAGATAGTCTGGTTAAGGGATTATATATCTTGTTGATATTCTCAAAAAATAGCTCATGGTTTAGATGATTCTTTGTATAGATCATTTTGGGTTTTTTTTCCACTTGGTTGATTTCAGCACTGAGTTTGATTCTTTCCTGCTATTGGTTGAATTTGCTTCCCTTTGTTCTAGAGCTTTTAGGTGTGCTGTCAAGCTGCTATTATATGCTCTCTCTCTAGTTTATTTTTTGGCGGCACTCAGAGCTATGAGTTTTCCTGCTTTCTTTGTGTCCCATAAGTTTGGGTACGTTGTGGCTTCATTTTCATTAAACTCTAAAAAGTCTTTTTTTGTTTGTTTGTTTGTTTCTTTCTTTCTTTCTTGACAAAGTTATCATTGAGTGGAGTGCTATTCAGCTTTCACATGAATGTTGGATTTCTATTATTTATGTTGTTATTGAAGATCAGCCTTAACCCGTGGTGATCTATTAGATGCATGGGATAATTTCAATATTTTTGTATCTTTTGAGGCCTGTTTTGTGACCTATTATATGGTCAATTTTGGAGAACTTACCATGCTGTTCTGAGAAGGAAGTATATACTTTTGTTTTAGGATAAAATATTCTGTAGATATCTGTTAAATACATTTGTTTCATAACTTCTCGTGGTTTCAACGTGTGTCTGTTTAGTTTCTGTTTCCAGGATCTGCCCATTGATGACTGTGGGGTTTGATGTCTCCCCCTATTATTGTGTGTAGTGCAATGTGTGCTTTGAACTTTACTATAATTTCTGTAATTAAAGAAGATGACTTTGCATTTGGAGCATAGATATTCTGAATTGAGAGTTCATATTGGAAGATTTTACCTTTGATGATTATGAACTGCCCCTCCTTGTCTATTTTGATAAATTCGGATTGGAAGTTGATTTTATTCAATATTAGAATGGCTACTACACTTTATTTTTTGGACTATTTCCTTGTAAAATTGTTTTCCAGCCTTTTACTCTGAGGTAATATATATCTTTGTCCCTAAGGTGGGTTTCCTGGATGCAGCAAATCATTGGGTCCTGTTTATGTAGCCAGTCTGTTAGTCTATGTCTTTTTATTGGGGAATTTATTCCATTGTCATTAAGAGACATTAAGTAAATGTAATTGTTGCTTTCTCTTATTTTTGTTGTTAGAGTTGGGATTCTGTTCATGTGGCTATTTTTTTTTTTTTTTTTTTTTTTTGGCTTTTCAAGACAGGGTTTCTCTGTATAGCTCAGGCTGTCCTGGAACACACTTTGTAAACCAGGATGGCCTCGAACACAGAAATCCACCTGCCTCTGCCTCCCGAGTGCTGGGATTAAAGGTGTGTGCCACCTCGCTGGGCGGCTATCTTATTTTAGGTTTTTCGAAAGATTACTTTCTTGCTTTTTCTATGGTGTAGTTTCCCTCTTTGTGTTGGAGTTTTCTCTTTATTATCCTTTGAATGGCTGGATTCCTGGAAAGATATTGTGTGAATTTAGTTTTGTCATACTTTGGTTTTTCCATCTATGGTAATTGAAATTTTAGCTGGGTATAGTAGCTTGGGCTAGCATTTGTGTTCTCTTAGGGTCTGTATAACCTCTGTTCAGGATCTTCTGGCTTTCATAGTCTATGGTGACAATTCTGGTGTAATTTAATGGGTCCGACTTTATATGTTACTTGACCTTTTCCCCTTACTGCTTTTAATATTCTATCTTTTTTTTGTGCATTTGTTGTTCTGATTATTATGTGTCAGGAGAAATTTCTTTTCTGGTCCAGTCTATTTGTAGTTCTGTAGGCTTCTTGTATGTTCATGGTCATCTTTTTCTTTTTATGACAATGCTGAGTGGTCTGGGTTTCTGTCAGTAAGATTCTTATGTGTGCCTTTCGACATCTGCCAATCTCTGGTCTTATATGTTCTAACTATCTCTGGCTGAAGCCTCTATCTCCTTGGATTCCCATAGACTCTGTCAGCACTCCTGGGAGTCCAACTGTCTCTTGAATCCCAGTGGTCAGAGCACTCTCTACAGGCAAGCTCTCCTCTTGCTGGGAAGGTGCATAGAGGTCTGGATCTCAGCTCTATCTCTTTTCTAAAGATAAAGGTCCTAAGGGACCCTGCCCAAGAAGCTCTGTTGCTTCTGAGGCCCAAGCACTCTCCTGAGCAGACTGGTCTTTGAGAGACCAAGGATACATGATGATACTCTCCCCAGTGTCCTGGGGTCAGAGTCCTCCCTGGACGCCTACTATCCTGTGCGACTGGTTTCTTCAAAACCATTTTTAAACAAACATTGTAAACACAACTTTTATAAGTAACACTAACTACGTGGAAGGTTTTGTATGTATACAGAACTCATTCAAATCAGTGCTTTCTATCTTAGGATCATGTGATCTTTCAAGCCTATGTCAACACGTTGAAAACTGACATTCTGTGAGTGGTGAATCATAAATTCGTGTTTTCTACTGAAATGGGCTGTACCCTTAAGCCATTCCAAAGAAAAAAGGACTTGACCCACTTACGATCTTACAAAAATCCTGTAGAAGATATTTTTAAAACATGATCTCATATCTATCTGAGCATAGAGATTGCTGTCAGCTGAACTCTCTGACCCTAGAAAACTGATAAACCTCTAACAAGAAAACGGTTGAGTATTTTTTATCCTTCTGGTTTTAGCAGGACTTTGTGAATAATATAAGATTAAATCTATTAAGGCACTTTAGAAATAAGTATTCTTTGTACCTCTCAGATATTATTAGAGAAAAGAAACGTAGTGTAATCCTCTTATAATGTAACATTATCCACATTATTCTCTGGCCAGGAAGTTTTCAGAGCCTCTTAGATCTTCCAAATTCAGGATAGATTCCTTTACCTGCCATTTAATACCTTCACCAATTGAGTTAAAAACTCTCTTCTGACCATAGGTACTATTATTACCTACGTTGATGCTGTATTGAAATTGTTATACAAACTAACCACATGACTCTCAATGTGTTATCTTAGATGCTCATTGTACTACTTTTACTCCAGAATGTGTCTTCCACTTTCAATCAAAAGTAGCTAACCACTGTCTCTAGTATTTAATAAAATGGGGAACATGGAAGAATTTCAGCAAAGAGGCTAGAAAGAACACAATTAATAGTAGTTCTTCTAATATCTCTCCTACCTTTTGATTTATTGAGGTACTCTGAGACTATAGCATTATCAGTACTACGTGGGACACTTAAATAACAGGTCCTCATAGCAAGCATAGTCAGTAGATATATCAAGACAACATACACATATGAGCTTACAGTGACTGTGACTTCATCTTAAGACATGGAAAGGATAGCAAAACTCCCAACAAGGACAGAAATGGGTCATAATCTTAAATACATATGTACAGAAAAATTTGCTTTTGGTGGCTGTCAGGTGAGGGATAATATGTTTCTTTAGGGACATGGTCCCTGAGAGGCTACCCATTCCTACATTGATTTTTCTCTGCTCATGCACCTAATGGTATCACTAAGTGGGATTAGAAGGTTTTAAATGAGAAAACACAAGAAATTTTAAGAAAAAAGAAACTGGAAAGGAGCTCAGAAGGAGCTGGAGGGGAAAAAAACCAAGGGTGTAAATTTGATTAAGGCAAATTGTTTGCACACATGAAAATTTCAAACAATAAAAGTATTTACATCTAATAATGCAAAAACTACCAAACAAAACAAAATGAAACCAAAAGTTCACACAATATATATATATGTAGTGGCTATTCCTGGTTGTCAACTTGACAATATTTGGAATGAACTACAATCCGGAATTGGAAGGCTCACCAGTGACCCTTATCTGGAGGCTTGGAGATCCTTATCTGGATCTTGGTTTGAAGATCTTGAGCCATAGTGGCTATGGATTCCAGAAGATTGAATCTCCGAGTTTAAGGAACACACCTTTAATCTGGGATTAAAGGTGTGGTGGAACACACCTTTAATCTGGGCTACACCTTCTGCTGGAGACAATATAAGGACATTGGAAGAAGGGAGTCTAGCTCTTGCTCTTGCTCCTTCGCCTGCTTGCCGTGTGAGACTGAGTAACTGCTAGATCCTTGGACTTCCATTCACAGCTGCGACTGAACAATTGTAAGGAATTGGGCTGCCGACTGTAAGTCATCAATAAATTCCTTTACTATCTAGAGACTATCCATAAGTTCTGTGACTCTAGAGAACCCTGACTAATACAATATATATATATATATATATATATATATATATATATATATATATATGAACTATGGTGTTTATTTTGTATTTAGTCAAGTATAAATGCATGGGGCTTGCTGTGGAATGCAGTTGATTCATTCTGATATTCTTGTGTGTGTGTGTGTGTGTGTGTGTACATTCTTGTATCTGAGTATGTGTGTGTCTGTGTGTCCATGTGTGAGTGTGTGTTTATAAAGATCTATTTATTTATAAAAATGTTCTTTCTTCATATCCACCTGAAAGTTATTAGTGAGCATAAGATCCTATTGTAGATAATTGTGAGCCACCAAGTGGTTGCTGGGAATTGAACACAGAAATTTTGGAGGATCAACCAGTGTTTTAAATAAACACTGAGCCATGTCAAGAAAATCTCTTTTCTCTTGAAAACAGCTTCCCATTTTCTCCGTCTCTCTTGAGCCTCACTTCATAAATAGTGTATATTTTTGAGTTTTTTATAAATATATATTAATCACAAGAACAGCTGTTACTAAAGATAAATCCATTTCTACCTTGTCCAAGGTAAGAGCAGTCTCTCGTAAACCTTCATTTATCTCATCTTATTTCATATATTACGAGAATTTCCTGAAATGTCTATGTGCCTATAAAAGCATTCCTTGCTGCTCATTGTAGTCAATACCCATTCATTTCCCTTGGTATTTTATCCATACTACTTCATGGACATAAGTAGTATCTCAGTGGTGTTCAATCCTAGTTTCACAGCTCAATAACTCCTCTTAATTGTAAGGTCAGGAATCCAACAGTCTGTCAGTATGATCTCATATACAATATGAAATCTAAATTTATGTATAAATATTAAGAATAATTCTTCACATTTTATCCTTTCATCTGAAAGCAAACAAAACTTGAGCACACCAACACCTTTTCCATCTGGAACTGATACCTTCCCCTCTTTGTTTCATTTTGCCCAACCTTCAATTAGTACACCTTTACTGTCACATTATAATCTATCTGTCATGTTTTGAATATTCTTGGCCCAGGGAGTGGCACTATTTGGAGGTGTGGCCTTGTTGGATTGGATGTGTCAATGTGGGAATGGTCATTTACACCCTAGTCCTAGCTACATGGAAGGCTGTATTCTGGTAACAGTCTTCAGAAGAAAAGGTAGATCTTTCAACTCCTCCTGTATTAGGCCTTCCTGGATGCTGCCATGTTCTTGCCTTGATGATAATAGACTGAACCTGTAAGCCAGCCACAATTAAATGTTGTCCATGTAAGAGTTGCCTTGGTCATGGTGTCTGTTCACCCTTGCTAAGACCCCACCAATTAGCCATCATTGTTTATTTCAACTAATTCAAATCAAGTTTCATAGATCATATAATTTCCATTTGTGTTGATATTGACTAAAGATATTCTTTCATTGCAGTCTATTTGGGGACTTTCTTTTCTATATAGAGTAAAAAGCAGTACTTAAGTTCATTGATGAATTTAATTATCTTTCTCTACTTTGTTCACTCCATGTAAGCTATCCTGTCATTTTTGTAAGTCCTCAATGTGAAGCAGTACCAGTTTCCTTACTACATTCTTCTCATGGACTGCTTTTCTCTGAGCTATCCATAGCTATCTCTACAACATATACTCTAAATTCTTCCTGTGTTTCTTAGCCTACAGTGTTTTATTTAAAATAAGTGAGCTCATCAATGTTCATAACATTTTAATGAATACTTTATTTGTACACAGTGTTAATAAAAGTATGGATTTTCTCTCAACAGATCTATCATGGTTAATTTAGAATATTAATTATTGAAACACATATAATTATGGGAATCCAATATGACTAATTGAATCATAGAAATAAATAATTACAAGTAAAAGAGACAGAGAAATAACATGTACTGCATAACAGATTTCATTATTGCTGACTTTTAACATATTTGGTACCACTAACTATTTTTTTATTATTGGGTATTTATTTCATTTACATTTCCAATGCTATCTCAAAATTCATCCACATGCTCTCCCACCCACGCCTCCACTCACCCACTCCCACTTCTTGGCCCTGGCCTTCCCCTGTACTGAGGCATATAAAGTTTGCACAACGAATGGGCCTCTCTTTCCACTGATGGCTGACTAACTTTTATAACAGAAGAAAAAGGAAGGCTCTGACTTTCGGTTCTTTCACTTGAACTTTTTAAAAGATGACAACATTGTTCCGAATATTTTCTGAACTATAGTAACCAATCAAAAACTTAGAGTGATTGCATAAGAAAAGGACTCATTATATGTAGCAATAATCCCCTGATAACTTTATGTCTAATAGGTAGGGCCTATTTGAAGAAAGAAATCATTATCCTAAGTTAAGAAGGGCATAGCTTGTGTCATCTTTTGTTCCCTTTCCTGAGTTGAACCACTCTGTTCCAACACATTCTTTTGCCATTGTATACTTATTCACTGGACTGACATCACAAACCAAACCATTATAAATCTTTCAAATTCTTTGCTGGAATATATTCACGATGAAAATAAGAACAACAACAACAACAACAACAACAACAACAACAACAACAACAAAACAGCAAACAAATCAAACAAAAACAAAATAAATAAATAATCAACCAAAAAAAAAAAAAACTCATAGGATTTAAAGTAGTAGATTAGAAAATGGATGGTGGACCTGAGGGAGACTTCTTGGTTCCTGAACCCCCTCAGAAACTAGTCTGCACAGGCAAGAATATGTACTACAGAAGCTAACAGCTTCTGGGACAGGCAGAAGCCACACAGCTTCAGGGGCAGAGCCCGTTTCGGGCTCCAGATACCTGGGTACCTTCCCTACAGGAGGAGAGGTGTCTGTGTGTCTGAGAGGGCTTAACCAGAGCACCTGGGGGAGCCTTGGTTCCTGGATCCCTCAGAGACTAGTCTTTGTAGGTGAGAGTGCGAAAAACAGAAGCTACACAGCTTCTGGGACATGGAGAAATGACACTGTTTCTGGGACAGGCCATGTTTTGGCCTTTGTCTTCTGCCAGGAGGCAGGTCCAAATGCCAAATATCTGTGCACCTTCACTGCAAGAGGAAAGCTTGCCTGCATAGAATACGTTGACCACTAAAACTCAGGAGAGATCTAGTATCCCAGGTCTGCTGATAAAGGCTAACAAAATCACAGGAGGAAAAAGCTCTAACCAGAGACAACTATAACAACTAACTCCAGAGATTACCAGACAGCTAAAGGCAAATGTAAGAATCTTAATAACAGAAACCAAGACCACTAACCATCATCAGAACCCAGCACTCCCACCTCAGCCAGTCCTGGATACCCCAACACACCCAAAAAGCTAGACCCAAATTTAAAAGAATATGTCATGATGATGGTAGAGGACATCAAGAAGGACTTTAATAACTCACTTAAAGAAATATAAGAGAACACTGCTAAAGAGGTACAAGTCCTTAAAGAAAAACACGAAAACACAACCAAACAGGTAGAAGTCCTTAAAGAAAAACAGGAAAACACAAACAATCAGGTGATGGAATTGAACAAAACCATACAAGACCTAAAAAGGGAAGTTGACACAATAAAGAAAACCCAAAGTGAGGCAACACTGGAGACAGAAAACATAGAAAAGAAATCTGGCTCCATAGATGCGAGCATCAGCAACAGAATACAAGATATGGAAGACAAAATCACAGGTGCAGAAGATTCCATAGGGAACATGGGCACAACAATCAAAGAAAATGCAAAATGCCTAAAGATCCTAAGTCAAAACATCCAGGAAATCCAGGACAAAATGAGAAGACCAAACCTACAGATAATAGGAGTAGATGAGAATGAAGATTTTCAACTTGAAGGGCCAGCAAATATCTTCAACAAAATTATAGAAGAACACTTCCCAAACTTAAAGAAAGAGATGCCCATGAACATACAAGAAGCCTACAGAACTCCAAATAGACTGGACCAGAAAAGAAATTCCTCCTGACACATAATAATCAGAACAACAAATGCACTAAATAAAGATAGAATATTAAAAGCAGTAAGGGAAAAGGGTCAAGTAACATATAAAAGCAGGCATATCAGAATTACACCAGACTTCTCACTAGAGACGATGAAAGTCAGAAGATCCTTTACAGATTTTATACAGACACTAAGAGTACACAAATGCCAGCCCAGGCTACTATACCCAGCCAAACTTTCAATTACAGATGGAGAAACCAAAGTAATCCATGACAAAACCAAATTCACACATTATCTTTCCACGAATCCAGCCCTTCAAAGGATAATAACAGAAAAAAAAAAATACAAGGACGAAAACTACACCCTACAAAACAAGAAAGTAATCCTTCAACCAACCTAAAAGAAGACAGTCACAAGAACAGAATGCCAGCTCTAACAACAATTACTTTTCCTTAATATATCTTGATATCAGTGGACTCATTTCCCCCCCAAAAAGACATAGACTAACAGACTGGCTACACAAACAGGACCCAACATTTTGCTGATTACAGGAAACCCATCTCAGGGAAAAAGCCAGAAACTACTTCATAGTGAAAGGCTGGAAAACAATTTTCCAAGCAAATGGTCTGAAGAAACAAGCAGCAGTAGCCATTGTATTATTGAATAAATCAACTTCCAAACCAAAGTTCTCAAAAAAGACAAAGGGGGGCACTTCATACCCATCAACGTTAAAATCTTCCAAGAGGAACTCTCGATTCTGAATATGTATGCTCCAAATACAAGGGCAGCCTCATCCATTAAATAAACTTTAGCAAATTTCAAAGCACACATTACACCTCACACAATAATAGGGGGAGACTTCAAAACACCACTTTCACCAATGGACAGATCATGTAAACAGAAACTAAACAGGGACACAGTGAAACTAACAGAAGTTATGAAACAAATGGCTTTAACACATAACTACAGAACATTTTATCCTAAAACAAAATGATATACCTTCTTCTCAGCACCTCATGGTATCTTCTACAAAACTGATCATATAATTGGTCACAAAACAGGGCTCAACAGATACAAAAATATTGAAATTGTCCCATCCATCCTATCAGATCATCATGGGCCAAGGCTGATCTTCAATAGCAACATAAATAATGGAAAGCCAACATTCACGTGGAAAATGAACAACACTCTTCTCAATGATGCCTTGATCAAAGAAGGAATAAAGAAAGAAATTAAAGACTTTTTAGAGTTTAATGAAAATGAAGCCACAACATACCCAAACTTATGGGACACAATAAAAGCATTTCTAAGAGGAAAACTCATACCTCTGAGTGTCTCAAAAAAGAAACTCAAGAGAGCACACACTAGCAGCTAGACAACACATCTAAAAGCTCTAGAACAAAAGGAAGCAATTTCACCCAAGGGGAGTAGATGGCAGGAAGTAATCATACTCAGCAGCGAAATCAACCAAGTGGAAACAAGTATTCAAAGATTCAACCAAACAAGGAGCGGGTTCTTTGAGAAAAACAACAAGATAGATAAACACTTAGCCAGAATTACTAGATAGCACAGGCACTGTATCCTAATTAACCAAATCAGAAATGAAAAGGGAGACATAACAACAAATCCTGAAGAAATCCAAAAACACCATCAGACCCTTCTACAAAAAGCTATACTCAACAAACCTGGAGAACCTGGACAAAATGTACAAATTTCGAGACTGATACCAAGTACCAAAGTTATATCAAGATCAGACTAATGATTAAAACAGTCCTATATCCCCTAAAGAAATAGAAGCAGTCATTAATAGTCTCCCAACCAAAATAAGCCCAGGACCAGTTGGGTTTAGTGCAGAATTCTATCAGACCTTCAAAGAAGATCTAATTCCAGTTCTTCATAAACTATTTCGCAAAATAGAAGCTGAAGGTACTCTACCCAATCCATTCTATAAAGCCACAATTACACTGATACCTAAACCACGAAGGACACAACAAAGATAGAGGACTTCTTCAGACCAATTTCACTTATGAATATTGATGCAAAAATACTCAATAAAATTCTCACTAATCGAATCCAAGGACACATCAAAACAATAATCCATCCTGACCAAGCAAATTTCATTCCAGGGATATAGGAATTGTTTAAAATATTGAAATCCACCAATGTAATCCACTATATGAACAAACTCAAAGACAAATACCACATGATCATCTCCTTAGATGCTGAGAAAGCATTTGACAAAAATCCAACACCCATTCATGATAAAAGTCTTGGAAAGATCAGGAATTAAAAGCCCATACCTAAACATGATAAAAGCAATCTACAACAAACCAGTGACCAACTTCAAAGTAAATGGTGAGAAGTTCAAAGCAATCCCAGTAAAATCAGGGACTAGACAAGGCTGTGCACTTTCTCCCTACCTAGTCAACATTGTACTTGAACTTCAAGCTAGAGCAATTTGAAAACAAAAGGAGATCAAGGGGATACAAATTGGAAAGGAAGAAGTCAAAATATCACATTTTGGAGATGATATGATAGTATATATAAATGACCCTAAAAATTCCACCAGAGAACTCCTAAACCTGATAAACAGCTTCAGTGAAGTAGCTGGATATAAAATTAACTAAGACAAGCCAATGGACTTTCTCTACACAAAGGATAAAAAGGTTGAGAAAGAAATTAGGGAAACAACATGCTTCACAATAGTCACAAGTAATGTAAAATACCTTAGTGTGACTCTAACTAAGGAAGTCAAGCTCTGTATGATAAGAACTTCAAGTCTCTAAAGAAAGAAATTAAAGAAGATCTCAGAAGTTGGAAATATCCCCCATGTTCATGTATTGGCAGGATCAACATAGTAAAAATGGCTATCTTGCCAAAAGCAATCTACAGATTCAATGGAGTCCCCATCAAAATTCCATCTCAATTCTTCAATGAATTAGAAAGGGCAATTTGCAAATTCATCTGGAATAACAAAAAATCCAAGGATATCAAAAACTCTTCTCAATGATAAAAGAATCTTTGGTGGAATCACCATGCCTGACCTAAAGCTGTATTACAGAGCAATTGTGATAAAAACTGCATGGTACTGGTATAGCGACAGAGAAGTAGATCAGTGGAATAGAATTGAAGATCCAGAAATGAACCCACACACCTTTGGTCACTTGATCTTTGACAAGGGAGGTAAAATCATCCAGTGGAAAAAAGACAGCATTTTCAACAAATGGTTTTGGCACAACTGGTGGTTATCATGTAGAAGAATGTGAATTGATCCATTCCTATCTCCTTTTACTAAGGTCAAATATAAGTGGATCAAGGAACTCCACATAAAACCAGAGACACTGAAACTTACAGAGGAGAAAGTGGGGAAAAGCCTTGAAGATATGGGCACAGGGGAAAAATTCCTGAACAGAACAGCAATGGCTTGTGCTGTAAGATCATAAATCGACAAATGGGACCTCATACAATTACAAAGCTTCTGTAAGGCAACAGACACCTTCAATAAGAAAAAAAGGCCATCAACAGATTGGGAAAGGATCTTTACCAATCCTAAATCAGATAGGGGAGTAATAGCCAATATATATAAAGAACTCAGGAAGGTGGACTCCAGAAAATCAAATAACCTCATTAAAAAATGGGGCTCAGAGCTAAACAAAGAATTCTCACCTGAGGAATACAGACTGACTGAGAAACACTTCCAAAAATGTTCAGCATCCTTAATCATCAGGGAAATGCAAATCAAAATAACCCTGAGCTTCTACCTCACACCATCAGAATGGCTAAGATAAAAAATTCAGGTGACAGCAAATGCATGTTAGGATGTGGAGAAAGAGGAACACTCGTCCATTGTTGGTGGGATTGCTAGCTTGTACAACCACTCTGGATATCAATCTGTCAGTTCCTCAGAAAATTGGATATAGTACTACTGGAAGATCCCGCAATACCTCTCCTGGGCATATATCCAGAAGATTTTCCTACTGTGAAGAAGGACACATTCTCTGCTATGTTCATAGCTGTCTTATTTATAATAGCCAGAAGCTGGAAAGAACCCAGATGTCCCTCAACAGAGGAATGGATACAGTAAATGTGGTACATTTACACAATGGAGTACTACTCAGCTATTAAAAAGAATGAATTTATGAAATTCCTAGGCAAATGGATGGACCTGGATGGTATCATCCTGAGTGAGGTAACACATTCACAAAGGAACTCATACAATATGTATTCACTGATAAGTGGATATTATCCCAGAAACTTAGTATACCCAAGATACAAGATACAATTTGCAAAACACATGAAGCTCAAGAAGAACAAAGACCAAAGTGTGGACACTTTGCCCTTCTTAGAATTGGGAACAAAACACCCATGGAAGGAGTTACAAAGACAAAGTTTGGGGCTGAGACAAAAGAATGGATCATCTAGAGACTGCCATACCTGGGGATCCATCCCATAATCAGCCTCCAAACACTAAAGGACCCTGATATAGGTGTCTTTTGTGAGGCTATGCTGAGGCCTGGCAAACACAGAAGTGGATGCTCACAGTCATCTATAGCATGGAACAGAGGGCCCCCAATGGAGGAGCTTGATATATTACCCAAGGAGCTCAAGGGGTCTGCAACCTTATAGGTGGAATAGCAATATTAACTAACCAGTACCCCCAGAGCTCATGTCTCTATTTGCATATGTATCAGAAGATGGCCTAGTTGGCCATCATTGGGATGAGAGGCCCCTTGGTCTTGCAAACTTTATATGTCTCATTATGGGGGAATGCCAGGGCCAAGAAGTGGGAGTGGTGGGTGGAGAGTGGCGGAGAGGTTCTGGGGGACTTTTGGGATAGCATTTGAAATGTAAATGAAGAAAATACTTAATTAAAAATAAATATATAAAGAAAAATGGATGGTGGTTTTCAATTTGGACACATGGATTCCTATCAAACTAGTGCATTTGTGGTAATGTGCTTGAGGGTTAAGACAGGCAATTACATAGATGATCAGGAAGTGGAATAGTGTACTGAAGTGTAAATTACTCCATGTAAATGGAGTGCATTATCCAGTAAACTAAATGTAACTAATCAAATCAAAACAAAACAAAACAAAAAATTAATTATTCAGAACATACAATTCTCAAATGAGGTTCTCCTCCCCACCCCGTCCTGGCTCCTATCACTCATAAACACCATAATCTAGATTCTTCATTAAATGGGAAATTACACCAGTAGTTACTCTCCATGCATCGTCTATCTTTGTTTTTGTCCTTCTGGAGGATTTTAAGTAATATAATGTGCTTCCAAGGCAGAAGCCACTCCACTTTAACCTATAACAGATCTAACTATTTTATTACAGCAAAGGGTGACATAAGCTAAAATACAACCTGTTCATCTTCTAGAAACATAGCACAATTTGAATACTTTTACTATCTATCTTCACGTTCATTCTATTTTTAGTTGCTACTAATTTGGTAAACTTGGCCAAAATATTCTCACAGTCAGAATGCAATTAACTATTATCAGCCAGCATTTTCTATTAAAAAGATATTTTATTTATACTTTAGATATAAACAAATATCAACAGTCCTTAAATTTTTCTCTCTGTACTGTAAAATGTCATAAAATTTCTCTTGAAGTGTAGCCACCCAAAGAATGCTGTCTCTGAGGAACAAGGTAGAGCATCCTTTGGCTTTCAGTATACTGGAAAGGACTGAGAAGAGAGGACTTATTGCACACCTGGATCACCTGCTGAGGGCTACTATATATCACAGGCATGTTCTGAACTTCTTACAACAGTTCCTAAAATCAATACTTAAAATCCATTGTTCAAAATAGGTAAGTGAGGCCAATGTATATATCTTCATTTTATTTTAAAATAAACTAGAGTAATATTATAATCTAACTAGAAAAAAAACAGGTCGACTTATTTTTTTTTTTTCTTTTTGGCTCTGAAGAAAAAACTTAACTTCTAATAAATAATTCTTCTTATAATCACTGGGGATACATTCTCCTAGGTTGAGACACCTTCAAATTATATAATTTTTGTTGTTGTTGTTGTTTAAGACAGAATTTTTCATATAGAATACCATGAATTTTGGAATATAAAATTTCTTCATTATGGTTATGCCATATATAAAAGTCTGATGTTCTGCATTGAAACAATTATATGAGAAAAGAAGTGAAAATGTAGCCTGCATACTAAGGCTTTTGTTGTTTTATTACAATTAGAAACTCATGTTTATTCAATGGTAATTTGCTCTAAAGCTTATGGAACAGAGTACTAAACTAATTCCCTTTGGGTTGTTTGCTTTACAGTAATTAAATATTGGTATTTTAGCTCTGCAATAGTTACATATTATCAATTCACCTTTAAAATGAAATTGCTTCTCCATGTAATTTTTCAAAGACTAAAAACATTACTACGTGATTAAAATCTTATATAAAAATTGCTCTATCAGAATTAGCAATATTGACATTGACTTCAATGTTTCCTCCAGAATGCCAACACTATGTTCTGTAAACTGAGCTTTCTTAGCTGGTTTGTTTTAAGCTTAAGACCATTGTATTAAAAACATTTATCAAAATCTCCCTCCCTACCTCTCTCTCCCTCCCTACCTCTTTCTCTCCCTCCCTCCCCTCTTTCTCATTTCCTTCAGAGTGAAAATCATTTCTGTTGCTAACATTATATTCAGATGTTTTCTATTCCTTTTCTGTCCATTTGAAAATGTCCTGGAATAAGAATGAATGAATGAATGAATGAATGAATGAATGAATGAACAATTTGTGTTAAAAAAGAATTAGCATACTTTATTATCATTGGTTTTTACTTGCACTAAGCATAGTCATTTCAGTAGAACAGTAAAATATGATAATTGTAATTTTCCTTTCATAGTTCTGTCTATAATACTCTCAAACTACACCAAAGGTTATTGAATCCAAAGCAATCTTAAAGAAAAACAATGTTAAAGCCATCAAAATACCAGATCTCAAAATATACATCAGATTATCCATATATTAGTTGCATGAAGTTAACATAAAAACACACACATAGAATTCATTTTTAGTACACAAAATGTAACAGAATAGGTAATCCAACAATAAACTGACACAGCTACACACTTTTAATTCTCTACGTGTTGGCACATTTTCTGTTACAGAGAAATTATACCTTTATCAAACAGTGTGGAGAAAATGGGATAAGAACACTTAAAGAATGAACTACATCACCCTCTATAAAAATCATTTAAATATGTACATGTGAGATTGTGTGTGTTTGTGTGTGTGTGGGCCTACAACTGAAAATCAATAGAATTAATATAAGGAAAGTGGATGCCTAATTTTTTGAATATGACTCAAGGAATGAGAATAATACATGCAGAACATGTATTATCCCGACCTAGTATCTCGCCAGCAAGAATTCACTCGGACAACCGGATTCTTCTACAGTAAAGCTTTATTGCTTCATCTGAAGGAAGACCCCGAACAAGGAAAATGGTGCCGCCTATATACCCCTCCATGTGACGTGTCAGCTCCTGATTAGCTGCTCACTCATCACCCCACTACTACGCCCCGGGATAGCCAGTGACTTGACACGAATTTACTCTTTTTTTTTTTCTTTCCATTTTTTATTAGGTATTTAGCTCATTTACATTTCCAATGCTATACCAAAAGTCCCCAATACCCACCCTCCCCCACTCCCCTACCCGCCCACTCCCCCTTTTTGGCCCTGGCGTTCCCCTGTTCTGGGGCATATAAAGTTTGTGTGTCCAATGGGCCTCTCTTTCCAGTGATGACCGACTAGGCCATCCTTTGATACATATGCAGCTAGAGTCAAGAGCTCCGGGGTACTGGTTAGTTCATAATGTTGATCCACCTAAAGGGTTGCAGATCCCTTTAGCTCCTTGGGTACTTTCTCTAGATCCTCCATTGGGAGCCCTGTGATCCATCCATTAGCTGACTGTGGGCTTCCACTTCTGTGTTTGCTAGGCCCTGGCATAGTCTCACAAGAGACAGCTACATCTGGGTCCTTTCGATAAAATCTTGCTAGTGTATGCAATGGTGTCAGCGTTTGGATGCTGATTATGGGGTGGATCCCTGGATAAGGCAGTCTCTACATGGTCCATCCTTTCATCTCAGCTCCAAACTTTGTCTCTGTAACTCCTTCCAAGGGTGTTTTGTTCCAACTTCTAAGGAGGGGTATAGTGTCCACACTTCAGTCTTCATTTTTCTTGAGTTTCATGTGTTTAGGAAATTGTATCTTATATCTTGGGTATCCTAGGTTTTGGGCTAATATCCACTTATCAGTGAGTACATATTGTGTGAGTTCCTTTGTGAATGTGTTACCTCACTCAGGATGATGCCCTCCAGGTCCATCCATTTGGCTAGGAATTTCATAAATTCATTCTTTTTAATAGCTGAGTAGTACTCCATTGTGTAGATGTACCACATTTTCTGTATCCATTCCTCTGTTGAGGGGCATCTGGGTTCTTTCCAGCTTCTGGCTATTATAAATAAGGCTGCTATGAACATAGTGGAGCATGTGTCCTTCTTACCAGTTGGGGCATCTTCTGGATATATGCCCAGGAGAGGTATTGCTGGATCCTCCGGTAGTACTATGTCCAATTTTCTGAGGAACCGCCAGACGGATTTCCAGAGTGGTTGTACAAGCCTGCAATCCCACCAACAATGGAGGAGTGTTCCTCTTTCTCCACATCCTCACCAGCATCTGCTGTCACCTGAATTTTTGATCTTAGCCATTCTGACTGGTGTGAGGTGGAATCTCAGGGTTGTTTTGATTTGCATTTCTCTGATGATTAAGGATGTTGAACATTTTTTCAGGTGCTTCTCTGCCATTTGGTATTTCTCAGGTGAGAATTCTTTGTTCAGTTCTGAGCCCCATTTTTTAATGGGTTTATTTGATTTTCTGAAGTCCACCTTCTTGAGTTCTTTATATATGTTGGATATTAGTCCCCTATCTGATTTAGGAAAGGTAAAGATCCTTTCCCAATCTGTTGGTGGTCTCTTTGTCTTATTGACGGTGTCTTTTGCCTTGCAGAAACTTTGGAGTTTCATTAGGTCCCATTTGTCAATTCTCGATCTTACAGCACAAGCCATTGCTGTTCTGTTCAGGAATTTTTCCCCTGTACCCATATCTTCAAGGCTTTTCCCCACTTTCTCCTCTATTAGTTTCAGTGTCTCTGGTTTTATGTGAAGTTCTTTGATCCATTTAGATTTGACCTTAGTACAAGGAGATAAGTATGGATCGATTCGCATTCTTCTACATGATAACAACCAGTTGTGCCAGCACCAATTGTTGAAAATGCTGTCTTTCTTCCACTGGATGGTTTTAGCTCCCTTGTCGAAGATTAAGTGACCATAGGTGTGTGGGTTCATTTCTGGGTCTTCAATTCTATTCCATTGGTCTACTTGTCTTTCTCTATACCAGTACCATGCAGTTTTTACCACAATTGCTCTGTAGTAAAGCTTTAGGTCAGGCATGGTGATTCCACCAGAGGTTCTTTTATCCTTGAGAAGAGTTTTTGCTATCCTAGGTTTTTTGTTATTCCAGATGAATTTGCAAATTGCTCCTTCTAATTCGTTGAAGAATTGAGTTGGAATTTTGATGGGGATTGCATTGAATCTGTAGATTGCTTTTGGCAAGATAGC
Source organism: Mus musculus (assembly GCF_000001635.26). Taxonomy (NCBI): domain Eukaryota; kingdom Metazoa; phylum Chordata; class Mammalia; order Rodentia; family Muridae; genus Mus; species Mus musculus. The sequence continues at coordinate 12,995,150 of NC_000069.6, forward strand.
CATTTTTACAATGTTGATCCTGCCAATCTATGAGCATGGGAGATCTTTCCATCTTCTGAGATCTTCTTTAATTTCTTTCTTCAGAGACTTGAAGTTTTTATCATACAGATCTTTCACTTCCTTCGTTAGAGTCACTCCGAGATATTTTATATTATTTGTGACTATTGAGAAGGGTGTTGTTTCCCTAATTTCTTTCTCAGCCTGTTTATTCTTTTTGTAGAGAAAGGCCATTGACTTGTTTGAGTTAATTTTATATCCAGCTACTTCACCGAAGCTGTTTATCAGGTTTAGGAGTTCTCTGGTGGAATTTTTAGGGTCACTTGTATATACTATCATATCATCTGCAAAAAGTGATATTTTGACTTCCTCCTTTCCAATTTGTATCCCCTTGATCTCCTTTTGTTGTCGAATTGCTCTGGATAATATAATACTTCAAGTACTATGTTGAAAAGGTAGGGAGAAAGTGGGCAGCCTTATCTAGTCCCTGATTTTAGTGGGATTGCTTCCAGCTTCTCTCCATTTACTTTGATGTTGGCTCCTGGTTTGCTGTAGATTGCTTTTATCATGTTTAGGTATGGGCCTTGAATTCCTGATCTTTCCAGAAGTTTTATCATGAATGGGTGTTGGATCTTGTCAAATGCTTTTTCTGCATCTAACGAGATGATCATGTGGTTTTTGTCTTTGAGTTTGTTTATATAATGGATTACATTGATGGATTTTCGTATATTAAACCATCCCTGCATCCCTGGAATAAAACCTACTTGGTCAGGATGGATGATTGCTTTCATGTGTTCTTGGATTCGGTTAGCGAGAATTTTATTGAGGATTTTTGCATCGATATTCATAAAAGAAATTGGTCTGAAGTTCTCTATATTTGTTCAATCTTTCTGTGGTTTAGGTATCAGAGTAATAGTGGCTTCATAAAATGATTTGGGTAGAGTACTTTCTACATCTATCTTGTGAATAAGTTTGTGCAGAACTGGAATTAGATCTTCTTTGAAGGTCTGATAGAACTCTGCACTAAACCTGTCTGGTCCTGGGCTTTTTTTGGCTGGGAGACTATTTATAACTACTTCTATTTCTTTAGGGGATATGGGACTGTTTAGAAGATCAACTTGATCCTGATTCAACTTTGGTACCTGGTATCTGTCCAGAAATTTGTCCATTTCGTCCAGGTTTTCCAGTTTTGTTGAGTATAGCCTTTTGTAGAAGGATCTGATGGTGTTTTGGATTTCTTCAGGATCTGTTATGTCTCCCTTTTCAGTTCTGATTTTGTTAATTAGGATTTTGTCTCTGTTCCCTCTAGTGAGTCTAGCTAAGGGTTTATCTATCTTGTTGATTTTCTCAAAGAACCAACTCCTCGTTTGGTTAATTCTTTGAATAGTTCTTCTTGTTTCCAGTTGGTTGATTTCACCCCTGAGTTTGATTATTTCCTGCCGTCTACTCCTCTTGGGTGAATTTGCCTCCTTTTTTTCTAGAGCTTTTAGATGTGTTGTCAAGCTGCTAGTATGTGCTCTCTCCCGTTTCTTCATGGAGGCACTCAGAGCTATGAGTTTCCCTCTTAGAAATGCTTTCATTGTGTCCCAAAGGTTTGGGTACGTTGTGGCTTCATTTTCATTAAACTCTAAAAAGTCTTTAATTTCTTTCTTTATTCCTTCCTTGACCAAGGTATCATTGAGAAGAGTGTTGTTCAGTTTCCACGTGAGTGTTGGCTTTCTGTTATTTTTTTTGTTATTGAAGATCAGCCTTAGTGCATGGTGATCTGATAGGATACATGGGACAATTTCAATATTTTTGAATCTGTTGAGGCCTGTTTTGTGACCTATTATGTTGTCAATTTTGGAGAAGGTACCATGAGGTGCTGAGAAGAAGGTATATCCTTTTGTTTTAGGATAAAATGTTCTGTAGATATCTGTCAGATCCATTTGTTTCATCACTTCTGTTAGTTTCAGTGTGTCCCTGTTTAGTTTCTGTTTCCATGATCTGTCCATTGGTGAAAGTGGTATGTTGAAGTCTCCCACTATTATTGTGTGAGGTGCAATGTGTGCTTTGAGCTTTACTAAAGTTTCTTTAATGAATGTGGCTGCCCTTGTATTTGGAGCATAGATATTCAGAATTGAGAGTTCCTCCTGGAGGATTTTACCTTTGATGAGAACGAAGTACCCCTCCTTGTCTTTTTTGATGACTTTGGGTTGGAAGTCAATCTTATCAGATATTAGGATGGCTACTCCAGCTTGTTTCTTCATACCATTTGCTTGGAAAATTGTTTTCCAGCCTTTTATTCTGAGGTAGTGTCTATCTTTTTCTCTGAGATGTGTCTCCTGTAAACAGCAAAATGTTGGGTCCTGTTTGTGTAGCCAGTTTGTTAGTCTATGTCTTTTTATTGGGGAGTTGAGACCATTGATGTTAAGAGATATTAAGGAAAAGTAATTGTTGCTTCCTGTTATTTTTGTTGTTAAAGTTGGCATTCTGTTCTTGTGGCTGTCTTCTTTTAGGTTTGTTGAGGGATTACCTTCTTGTTTTTTCTAGGGCATTGTTCCCGTTCTTGTATTGTTTTTTTTTTTTTTTTTTTTCTGTTATTAACCTTTGAAGGGCTGGATTCGTGGAGAGATAATGTGTGAATTTGGTTTTGTAGTGGAATACTTTGGTTTCTCCATCTATGGTAATTGAGAGTTTGGCTGGGAATAGTAGCCTGAGCTGGAATTTGTGTTCTCTTAGTGTCTGTATAACATCTGTCCAGGCTCTTCTGGCTTTCATAGTCTCTGGTGAAAAATCTGGTGTAATTCTGATGGGCTTGCCTTTGTATGTTACTTGACCTTTTTCCCTTACTGCTTTTAGTATTCTATCTTTATTTAGTGCATTTGTTGTTCTGATTATTATGTGTCGGGAGGAATTTCTTTTCTGGTCCAGTCTATTTGGAGTTCTGTAGGCTTCTTGTACGTTCATAGGTATCTCTTTCTTTATATTTGGGAAGTTTTCTTCAATAATTTTGTTGAAGATGCTTGCTGGTCCTTTGAGTTGAAAATCTTCATTCTCATCCACTCCTATTATCCGTAGGTTTGGTCTTCTCATTGTGTCCTGGATTTCCTGGATATTTTGAGTTAGGATCTTTTTGCATTTTCCATTTTCTTTGATTGTTGTGCCGATGTTCTCTATGGAATCTTCTGCACCTCAGATTCTCTCTTCCATCTCTTGTATTCTGTTGCTGATGCTCAAATCTATGGTTCCAGATTTCTTTCCTAGGGTTTCTATCTCCAGTGTTGCCTCACTTTGAGTTTTCTTTATTGTTTCTACTTCCCTTTTTAGGTCTAGTATGGTTTTGTTCATTTCCATCACCTGTTTGTATGTTTTTTTCCTCTTTTTCTGTAAGGACTTCTACCTGTTTGTTTGTGTTTTCCTGTTTTTCTTTAAGGACTTGTAACTCTTTAGCAGTCTTCTCCTGTATTTCTTTAAGTGATTTATTAAAGTCCTTCTTGATGTCCTCTACCATCATCATGAGATATGCTTTTAAATCTAGGTCTAGGTTTTCTGATGTGTTGGGGTGCCCTGGACTGGGCGAAGTGGGAGTGCTGGGTTCTGATGATGGTGAGTGGTCTTGGTTCCTGTTAGTAGGATTCCTACGTTTACCTTTTGCCATCTGGTAATCTCTGGAGTTAGTAGTTATAGTTGACTCTGTTTAGAGATTGTTCTTCTGGTGATTCTGTTACCGTCTCTCAGCAGACCTGGGAGACAGATTCTCTCCTCTGAGTTTCAGTGCTCAGAGCACTCTCTGCTGGCAAGCTCTCTTACAGGGAAGGTGCGCAGATATCTTGTTTTTGGACCTCCTCCTGGTCGAAGAAGAAGGCCCAAAACAGGGCCTCTCTCAGAAGCTGTGTTGCTTTGGCAGTTCCCAGAAGCTGTCAGCTTCTGTGGTGCAGACTCTCACCTGTGCAGACTAAATTCCTAAGTTCCAGGGAGTCCTGGAACCAAGATGGCGACCGCTGCTGCTGAGGCTGAGGCCGCCTCCCAAGCCAGGCGGACACCTGTCCTCTGGTCCGGATGGTGGCTTGCTGTCTGTGGCCCGCCAAGGGTGCTGCCTCAGCGGCTCTGTGCTTCTGCCCGTCCCAGAAGTTGTCCGGTTCTCTGGCGCACCCTCTAACCTGTTCAGACTAATTTCCTAGGTCCTGCGGAGTCCCAGAACCCAGATGGAGACCACTGCTGCTGAGGCTGAGGCCGCCTCCCAAGCCAGGCAGACACCTGTCGAATTTACTCTTACACCTGCGCACATTACTTGTTTACCAATTAGGCACAGCGGAGGCTCATGATGGTGATTGCTCACGGCTCTCCACAATGTATAAAATTTAAAAAAAACTATATAGCAAAGTACACAATGAATGGATTAGCATAGCTGACATGGTTTATAAAATGTTTACCAACTCTTATTGGGCATAGTATTATCATCTAGTCTACATGAGAATTATGAAAAAGTTAACAACAGAAACAGAACAAGAAATATATTCAACTAATGGAGAAAAAAATGTATGCAGACATTTCTCAAAAGAACAAAAAATGTCTGGTACATATAGGAGATAATTATCAATATCTTTATCTGTTGAAAACTGCAAATCAAAACTACATTGAGATTCCAGCTAAGTGTGTCTGGAGTGGCTATTATCAAATGAAAAATTTAAAAGCAAGTGATAAAGTGGATAAAAGGGATATCTTCCTTATATACTGCTAGTGGAAATACAATCAGAAGCCTTTTCTTTCTTTCTTTTAAAAAGCAGTTATATTTTGAAAATTTTGTTACATGCCTGAGCAATACCTCTTCTATGTGTATAAGTGAAGGAAATAAAGTTAATTAATAAATGATATAGTATGGCAAATAACCATATTTAGAGGGACACTTTAGAATAGCCAAGTAACAAAATCAATATTTATATGCACTAATTAGTGGGTGGATTTGAAAATTCATGCTACTGTGTGGGCCATAACATATGACATTGTATCATCTAAATGAAAATGAAACTCCTGCTTAAAACACTCAGTACAATACTAGAGGTGTAGAAAGACAAGTTTGCTAGTTAGCTATATGTTGCTGTGACCAAAGGTACCTTGGTGTGAAGGGGATTTACTTAGGTTACAATTCATGAACACACCATCATTGAATGAAGCTAACTGAAGAACTACAGAAGTCAAAACTTGAGGACAATGACTGAAAGATATAGAATGGAGGACTGTTCCTTGTCTGCTCTTCTTAACTTGCACTGCCTGCAAGTTCTGTGTTTTTATACAACCCAGAACCAATATCTGTCCAAGGATTTCCCTGCCCAAAATATGCTAAGATTTCCATTGGCAATAATTAATAAAAAACAATGACCCACAGATTTGCCTACAGGCCAGTCTGCTAGAGGTCTTTTCACAGTTGAAGTTCCTTCTGCTGAGATGATCCCCCTGTGTGTCATGTTGACAATACAAAAACAGGCCAGCATAATGGATTTTAGATAAATCATGTCATATGAATTAACAAATAAACAACAGCAATAAGAACAACAACAAAACCCCTACATTTTGATGCCTTTTATAAAAGACAGAGGAGGATGAGGTAGGAAGGGTGATGAGAAGGAAAGGGTAGGACGGAAGCTTGACATAATTTTAGTAGAGGATATCCATTTGTTAAATGCTACAGTTAAGTTCATAAACATGTACTATTAGAGTAACTTGATCATTAAAAAATTAAATTATTGCTCTGGTATAATTTTTATTTTAGTATTTCAAGAAAATTTATATTAACAAGGAGTAATCTTTTGAATATGACATATTTTAATGCATTTATTATGTCAAAATGCATCAGAATCTATCCCTTAAGGTGTGGGAAATATAAAAGAATCATTAATATGCATAAATATTTATTTTAATTTGTAGAAAATAAATATGCATAAAGACTAAAACCATATTTACTATTAATGACATAATCATTATTAGTAATATTAGGATAACTTCCCTTAGTCCATAGATACAGAAAATATTTACAATGACAGACCCAAAGACATCCCCAACTCCAGATGAGACATTGTGCTTTAGGGGCAGTTTCAATACACATCCCCAGTAAGATTAATTTATGATGCTTTTGTCTCATTCATGGCTCACAAGCAAGAAATATCAAAGCTATTTTGATAAGTATTATATAGTGTCAATTTGATTATATACAGACACAACTAGATTAAGGAAGCACATGATTTGTCTATGAAGTCATTTCCACAGACTATTGACTAAGGGGAGACACTGAGACTGAATGTTGCAGTACCGTTTATATCCTACAGGGCAGAAGGGATGAAGTTAAAGAAAAGAAATATCCTTGAACCTAGGTAGTGTCTCCATCTGCTCCTACTCAACTTCTTGCCAGCCATGAGGTTAAGAAATTCACCATGTGTTCCTCATCATTATGTTTCCCCAAAATACAAGAAGGGCCCAAATACTCATGGACTAAGCCTTCTAACAATAGGATCTAGAATAAATATTCCACTCTATAACTAATTTCAAACACTTTGTCATATCCAGGAGAAAAGTCTTTAATACAAAA